>NC_067428.1:3245186-3545186 GCF_009764475.1 Pristis pectinata
CAGGATCTCATTCCACCTTCCTACCTACTGTTACCGAACTATCCTGCTACTCTCCTGCCCTCTACCTTCATTTCAGAATGTTCCACAAGTTCTCATTGATGTCCTTGATCCTGCACCAAGGAGAAAATATGCAGTCTGGAGCTACAGAAATTACATCTCCTAATTTGACTTCCTTATTACTCCTTTTCTCATTCCTTCCTTTACCCTTTATTGGTGAGATACCCATAGTGCAAAACCTTGGGTGGCTTTATTGCCCTGATAGTAGGTGATCTCTGAACTTTGATCAGTATCTTTGTGTAGGATTTTGGGTAGTCAGTGAACTTTGATCAGTGATCTTAGACTTTGATTTACAGATACAAGCAAAGGTTTGAGCAATGCCTTTGGGGTCTAATTTTGAGCATTCTGTTCCAATTATGCCCTGACACAAACTTTGCAGAAAATTTTTGTCCACCTGCTGTTCAGCAGTATCATACATAAGCTTCTGCTATATTTTGTGTAAAGAATTCGGTACTAAAAAGAGTTTCCTATTTGTAGGCCTTGAATGCTAAAACGTGCAAGCTTCATTGCCTTAACACTACTATTATCTTCAGAGGAAGCAACAGCTACCACAGCAAAGTAACCTAATGAGAAAACAAAATCCACCTTGTGAGGAAATAATTTCCATTAAAGATGTTACCAAATGAATTATAGCATTGTCCTCTATCATGGTTCAAGGCTCAGTGGCCATGGATATGGGTGTAAATTGGAAGGTGGCCTTGTTCTGTGCTGATATGAATCCTGCCCATGAAATTATGGAAAATTGGTACTGGTACAAAGTTTATAACCTTTTGCTTTGGTGAGGAACACGTGTTTTTTGCAAAAATCAGGTAGTTTCATGGTCACCATTATTGATATAGGTCCTCCCCAGGTTACAACAGGGTTTCATTCCTGAGAGCTGCTCGTAATCCAAACAGTTTGCAAGTTGGAAAAGTGGCCACCCGGCAATATATTTAAATAAAAACATAGGCCAACCAAGGGCAACATGTAGTTAAACCAGGGCATTTAACTCAACCATTCAGATTTCTCTGCAAGGTGCAATGATCTTGCCTTGAAAAGAATCCCCACACGGCAGAAGATGCTGCAACCCTGCAGCAGCTGGCAGATCCATCGTGCTGGTCTCCCAAACACTTGTTCATATCTACAGGCTGTCCATAAGCCAGGTGATGATGTAACCTGGGGAGGACCTGTATAAATTGTATTTTACTTCCAGGTGTATTTCTTGAAACTAAGTTCCCCAGTTGCTGTAGTGGATCAGAAAACCAGATCTCTGGATGGTACCCCAGTAACCAAACCTCCTTTCAATGGTTTTGTACGAACTGCAGATTGTGGAGGGAGCAGGACCAGCAAGGGAGTCAGTTGTGTAGTGAAGACCTAGCAAAGGCTTACTGAGGACTTCAATAGCAAACGTTCTTTGGGTGATTAAAGCCAGAAGATGCTGGTCAGGCAGCATCTGTGGAAAGAAAAAAATTAATGTTGCAGATCAAAAAGTTATTTTCTCTGTTTCCCAGTTCTGATGGAGGATCTCAACCTGAACTGATTTCCAGCATCTGCAGTTATCCTTGTGTCACCTGAAATGTTAACTGTCTCTCTTTCCTCTGATGCTGACTTAGTGTTCCATTTTTAATTCAGATTTTCAGCATCAGTTTTGATAATCAGGTTGGGTGATTAATTTTGATGTAGTGATCGGGGATGTGAATAGTTGTGAGGGAGCAAAGTCTGGCAGAGAGCCAAGGATGATAACTTAAGTATTCCCAATATTTTGCAGGAGGGAATTAAACTTTATTGAAGATTGGATGTCAGAGAAGTAATCTGATGGAAAAGAAGCAATAGCAGGATTAGAGAAGTGAAGAAGGAAGGGGGCTGTGAAATATCCTTGGCGTGTTGGATTTAAAAGCATTTTATACTTGCATTAAAGACAAAAAAATAACTAGGGAAAGGTAGGACCACTCAAAGAGTCAGACGATGTGCGCAAGTTACTAAATGAGTGCCATGCATCAATATTCACCAGGGAGAAGACATGGAGGTTAGTGAGAGCAGTGTGGGGCATGCTAATATGCCAGGGCATTTTGAAGAGCATTATGGCAGATAGGTCCCCAGGGTCTGATGGGATATATCCCAGGTTACTGAAAGAGACATCAGAGGAGATTGCTGGGGCCTTGATGAAGATTTTTGTATCCTCACTAGCAACAGGTGAGGTCCTGGAAGACTGGAGGTGAGGTCCAGTGTTGTTCCTTTGTTCAAGAAGGGAGATAGGGATAATCCAGGAAATTATAGGCCAATGAGCCTCACGTGAGTGGTGGGGAAGCTGCTGGAGAGGGTTCTTAGGGACAAGATTTACATGCATTTGAAAAAACATGGGACAGCAGGGGACAGTTGGCATGGCTTTGTGTGGGGCAGGTCATGTCTTACAAATAAGCAGATGACAAAGGTGGTTGATGGGGGTAGGGCAGTGGACGTTGTCTGCATGGACTTTAGTAAGGCATTTGACAAAGTCCCTCATGGTAACTGATCCAGAAGCTTAAGATGCATGGGATCCATTGTGACTTGGTTGATTGGATTCAGAATTGGCTCGCCCATAGAAGACAGAGGGTAGTGGTGGAAGGGTGTTACTCTGGCTGGAGGTCCGTGACCAGTGGTGTTCCACAGAGATTATTGCTGGGGCTTCTGTTGTTTGTGATATATATGAATGACTTGGGTGAAAATGTAGATGTGTGTTAGTAAGTTTGCAGACAACACAAAGACTGGAATTCTGGACAGTGTAGAGGGCTGTCAGAGGGTACAGCAGAAAATAGATCATTTACAGATATGGAAGCAGATATGGCAGATGGAGTTTAATCTGAGCCAGTGTGAGGTGTTGCACTTTGGGAAGTCAAAGGTAAGGGAAAAGTATACAGTTAATGGCAGGACCCTTAACAGCATTAATGTAAAGTCTGTAGCTCTCTGAAAATGGCCATACAAGTAGATAGGGTGGTAAACAAGGCATATGGCATGCTTACCTTCATTGGTCAGGGGACATTGAGTACAAGAGTCAGGGAGTCATGTTGCAGCTATATAAAACTTTGGTGAAGCTGCACTTGGAGTATTGTGTGCAATTCTGGTCACCGCATTACAAGAAGGATGTGGATGCTTTGGAAGGGGTGCAGAGGAGGTTTACCAGGATGCTGCCTGGATTAGAGGGTATGAGCTATGCGGACAGGTTGAGCAAACTTGGGTTGTTTTCTCTCGAGCGTCGGAGGCTGAAGGGAGACCTGATAGAAATTTATAAAATTATCAGAGGCATTGATAAGGTAGACAGTCAGAATCTTTTTCTTGGGATAGAAATGTCAAAGTAGTAGAGGACATGCATTTAAACTGAGAGGGAGAAAGTTTAAAGGACATGTGCAAGACGAGCTTTTTACACAGAGTGGTAAGTGCCTGGAACAGGCCTCCAGGAGTAGTGGTGGAAGCTGATATGATATTGGCATTTAAGAGGCTTTTAGAAAGACACATGAATCTGCAGGGAATGGAGGGATGTGGATCATGTGCAGGCAGAAAAGATTTAGTTTAATTTGGCATCATGTTCGGCACAGACATTGTGGGTTTAGGTGCTGTAGTGTTCTATGTTCCATGAAGACTTGGAGCTGTTTATCATAGGACTTTGTGTAAAGTTGAGCACATTCAAAAATGATATAGGGAAGAGAAAGGGGTCTTTGTAGTTGTTGAACACATCAAGGGGTAAACAAATGCACACAGTCAGCAAGCTCAGGGTGTAACCACATGAGGGCAGTGGCAATGGGGAAAGATGTTGAAAAAAAGTATGTGGTTAACTATTGTTATCATATTGGAGGGATGTAGTAATTCATGAAGTGGGCACAGAGACCAAAGGCTAAGACTTTGGCCAGAAAAAGAAGTTTGGAGATGGGCAGATAATGAGGGTAGAAAGCTTGATGATGTATTTTCTTTTGGACAGCATGGTGGCGTGTTTGAAAGTGACAGGTGGGGAGCTGTATCAATGAAAGAATGGCCATTTGACATGTTGCTTTGATGCCAGATGGATGGGCAGCAATTTAGAGGGAATGGAAGTCATGAGACTAAGAAGACAGATCTCTGACAAATCAACTTAAGGGGAGCCAGTAAAATTAATGAGAGACATGAGGTAAGGACTGGGACTGGGGTGAGATGAAGACTGAAGGAAAAGTTAGCAAGTTTTTGACACCGATTTTGGACAAAGTTAAGTCAATAACCTTGTGCTACCTGCACCATAATAGTAAGAGATTGTTGGATTGATAGTTCACCTGAGCTCTTCCAAGGGGAAGGAGACATATCTTCAAAGGAGATGGGAAATTTACTGTCTCCCGTGAGCAGCATAGAGCTACTTAGTGGGCACTCGCCTAACTGATAAAGCACTGTATTGGTACATTCTTGGTGATAGGTTATTGTGTGTGGCTTGTAGGAAGGAAATGGCTCTTCCTCAGAAAAAAACAAAATTAACTGCTTTTTTTCAAGCTTCAGTAAATGAAATTAGGTGCAGAGTAATTGTTCAATTCCTCTGCCATTTCTGTATTCCTCATGATAATTCGTCCTGTCTCTGAAAGGGGCTCACATTTGCTTTCACTTATCTTTTCATTTTTATATACCTATAAAAGCTCTTACAGTCCCATTCTATGATTATGGCAATTTACCCTCATTTTGCCTTTTTTTAAATCAATTTCTTGGTCCTCCTTTGAGTTCTTAAAAGTTCCCAATATTCAGACCTTTTATTTAATACCTTTAATTTCTCTTATTAGCCACGAATAAATCACTTTTCCTTTAGGGTTTCTGTACCTTACAGGAGATTTTTTTGCAATCCATGCATTATTCATTTAAATGCTAAGCACTGGAATTGGTTTATAACTGTCACTTGTACTGGGGTACAGTGGAAAAGCTTGTCTTGCATACCGTTCATACAGATCAGATATTTAATTAAATATTTTTTATTTGTGCAATACGAGATCCAAAATAGCATTTCTCTCATTGGCTGCACACCACATTGATCTCGAAACTCACTTTCAAGAATGGAAACAAATTGGATAGAAAGGTCTCCCTGCCTTCAGCAGAAGGAAATGTACTACTAGGCTCCTCTTCAATCACTGAGGATTTGCTTCCCAAATTGTAGAGTGGATTCCATCCATCTAGATGCAGCATTTCAGGCAGTATCCATGGCACGAGAATTAAAATGACAAAGGATCCCAGACCTAAAATGCTAATTTTTTTCTCTTTTCGCAGGTGCTGTCTGACCTGCTGAGTATTTCTAGCATTTTCAGTTTTAATCTCAGTCTTAATTCCAGTTTCTGCTGTTTTTTTTAATTTTCAACAACTCCAAGAGAAATGCAAGGAGCAGCGCCAACCACTACATCTGGACATCTTTGACCTTATCAAAATCTTCGTCATGAGAGTTATTGTGGAGCATCCTCATCAAATTATGTTTGCTTCATGCTGCTGTGCAAGTTTTGACCCTGATAATATTTTCAACCTTTTTCAGAATTTTTCACCTTGGCCCATAAAGCTTCCCTCTGGAATGGAGTTGATATACTGTATAGGACAAATGAGAAACTACTCAACTTAGAATAAGAACAGAAAATATTGGTCACAGAGTACCTGTAGAGTCAGTATTTCAAATCTCTGACCTTTCGTCAGAACTAGGCAAAGTTAGAAAACGTGTGTTTCAAATTACAGAGATGGGAGGAGTGGAGAGAACAAGGGGATGCCTGTGATGGAGTGAGGACCAAAGTTGTCCAAGTGACACAGTAGCTTTCAGTGCCATCTAGGAAAGGGAAATGAGTGCTGGTTAATCTGCCTCGGGAAATGTAAAGGGAGCAACATGAATGAGGGAAGTTAGAAAAGGGGAACAAAAAACAGATGTTGGAAGTGTAAGGTGCATTACAAAGCATTAAGCTGGAGATCTGAAATAAAGGAGAATAGTGAAGTATTCAGCAGATCAAGCGCCATCTGTGAAGAGAGGAAAAACTGAGTTAATGTTACGGATGGGTGTTCTTGCATCAGAAGTGGTGATTTCTGATACAAACTGGAAGACTGGTAATCTGAAATTGTAAATTCACCATAGAAACCTGAGAGCTACAAGTCACCTCGATAGAAGGTAAGGTGCTGTTCCTTGAGCTTTGTTGGAACAGTGCAGGAGGCCGGAGACAAAGGTCAGAATGAGAGTGGGATAGAGAATTAAAGTGACAGACAACTGATAGCTCAGGGTTACTCAGTTTACAAACATAATTCTAAGCTTCCATTTGCCTTTCACTTTAATTCTCCATCCCTCGCCCACTCCGACCTCTGTTTCAAAGATAAAATTGTATTATCCATCACTAAGCAGATATGATCAAAAGCTAGGTTTTAAGAGGCAGTTTAAAGGTGAAGAGGTGTAGGGAGCTCTCAAGCATTGTGCCTAGCAGCTGAAGGTACCACTGACAAGCATGGACTAATGGAATTTGGAAGTGGGCAAGAGTTCAGTTTTGAAGGAACAAGGAGGTTTAGTTTTCATAGAAATACAGGCTTGCACCTGGTTTCAATAAATTAATATCTTTACAAGATTAGGAGATTTCTAGCTTATTAAGGCAGGAAGTCCATGATCTGTACAGTTACTCATGTCATAGAACCTACTGATCGATGCATTCCAATTCTGTGTGTGAAATAAAATCAAAGAACCTCATTATCCATCAAGTGACAACAGTACTTACACAGGGTGGAATTGATTATTAGCACCTCATTGTTGAAATGGAGTCATGCAGATTAGATTATACACAATATCCTGCATTTGAACATCATTTCAATGCCCTATTAATGTCCATGTAGGTCTGTGCCTTCCTAGAGAAGCAACCCTGCAGCCAACATCATGTTTTCACTGCAGCTGCATTCCTTCTATGTCATGCCCTTTTTATGCACAATCATTTCTCTGTGTGTTACCTATTGCTCATTGGGTTCAAGGTTCCTAGCCCTATGGAGCTACCTTTACTATAACACCTTTGTGAGAACATTTCTGGGTGAATATTAAATACTGGGCTTGGCAGTGATGCAAATGTGACATGAATGACCTTTCTAAAAAAAAAACCTGCTATTGAAAACTCATGGGAAGCAGGGAATTACCAATCAGCTGGTCTAGCATTTGTCCTCTGGAATTACAGGGGCAGTTGATTGAAGCTGGAGTGATGTTGGACTTCTCCTCAATGGCACTTGATGTTGGGCCAACAGTTAACATTATGGGGTGAAGCAGTAGTGCTGCACAGATAAGACATATTCATGTTCAGTGGCAGAACAGGTTCAAGGGGACGAACCTTAATCTGGCTCCCTCTTCCCGCCACCCCGCCCCCCTGTGCATTGCAGGGATTTGGTATTGCTTTACCCAGTAGTCACGTGGTATTTCACTCTGATGATTGTGTGCTCCCAATCCTGTTGCAGACTTTGGCTACTTTTGAGACATAGCAGTGGCATATTCTGCTACTGGGTAGTTCACATTGTCCTTTGTAAGAACTCAGGTACAAACTTCTTGAATTAAATCCTCAGAGGCAGTGAGGGGGAAGGCAGTTACTTTGGTGCAGTGAGGGGGGAAGGAGAGGGGAGGGCAGTTACCTCAGTGTAGTGAGGGAGGAGGGAGGGGCGTGCCCTCAGTGGAGGGAGAGAGAGGAGTATCCTCGGTGGAGGGAGGGAGGGCAGTGCCCTCGGTGGAGGGAGGGAGGGCAGTGCCCTCGGTGGAGGGAGGGAGGGGAGTGCCTTTGGTGGAGGGAGGGGCAAGTCTGCTCTCTCCCCAACAAGCTGCCTTTGTTACTTTTAACTGAGTAGATCAATATTTTGATTTCTTTGAAGCCTGGAAGAGAATCTAATGCCTTTTCAAAATGTTTTTCTGTATAAAACCTGAAGCCCTAGCACTTGTGGTTTTGGTGTACCAATACCAATGCTGTGGCTTTTCAGGGCATTTGGTACATGCACTAAATATGAATATTTCAACTAAGATTGCGAGAAACATTTTTCTCCACATCAGTGGTTGTGGCAAATATTTTCAAATAACTGTCAGGTTCCAACGAAGTTAACCAGTGAAACGGGTTTTGTTTTTATATTTTTGCATTGCCCCTTTCTCTCCAACAATTTTGTGATGTGTTTTCTTTAAAAATAGATAGAAAATACCTTCAAGAAAAGATTATGTGTAAAATTTGCCTGCCGTACCCATGTCCCCTGAGAGATGTCATTCTTGTCCAGCACCTGCACTTGCCTTCAGATTGAACAAAGCCCTAGTATCTGCAACCTGAGCTAAAACATTGCAGGTGCTCTGACTACAGTCCTTCTATCTTCTCTGCTTACAGGAGTGGTGCCAGATGATTGGAGGATTGGCAATATTGTACAGTTGTTTAATTACAAGGAATTACAGGCCTTCATTAGCAAATTACAAATCCATTCTCAGTTTCTTTCATGTAAAAAGGCACAGATTGGTCAGGGTCCCTTACCATGGAAGTGTTCAAGGAAAATCATGTCTGACCAACTTGAGAAGATAACATGGAGGGTCATTGATGGCAGAGTTTTTAATCTGGTCTGTATGGAATTTAGCAAGGCTTTTGATGTGGCCCCACATGGAATCCAAGGCAAATAGGATCCAAAATTGGCTTGGCGACAGGACAGAAAGGGTAATGAAAGTCAAAGTTTAACAAAAGCCGGAGAGTTATGCAAAGATTGCATTCAACTCCAGTTAGGCCACTGCATAAAGTTATGATCATCAGCTTTACAGGAAAGATGTGATTGCTCTTGAGAGTTTAGATGAGACGTGAGATGGTGTGGCCAGGGCTAGAAAATTGTAGCTATGAAGAAAGATGGGAAAAGTTAGGGTTTTTTTGGGGGACTGAAGAGGGACTTTATTAAAGTGTATAAAATCATGAGGGGGTCAGACTGAGTGAATGGGAAAGACCCATTTCCCTTGCCAGAGGAGTCAAAGTAGAACCAGGGTTATACAGCGCAGAAAAAGGCCCTTCGACCCAACTCATCCATGCTGACTAAGATTTCTATCCAAGCTAGCCTCAGTTGCCTGTGTTTGTTCATTTCCTCTGAGCCTTTTCTATCCAAGACTAAGGGGTGTAAACTTAGTAGGATTAGAAAGGGAATGGGAAGAAACCTTTTCACCCAGATGCTGGCAGGGGTCTGAAACATGCTGCCGGCAAGGCTGGAAGAATCAAAAACCCTCTTGGATATGTACTTGAAGAGCTGTGCCATGCAGGGCTATGGGCCAGTGCTAGAAGGTGGGATTAGGCTGGGCAGCTTTTCTTTGACCAGCACAGTCACTGGGTTAAATGGCCTCCCATGTTGTAACTATTTTTTGTGAGGCTAAGAACAGGTTGGTGTGTTTTTTGGGGATGGGACGTGGTGGGAGATTGCCAGTATAGCCCACAAAGCTACTTCTACCTAGAGCTGGCATGTTGCAGGGCGTGCTGCTGCTACTGCTCATGGCTCTGTGATGCAGCGTTAACGGCTCCTTTCAACAAGCAAGGAAATAGGCTGGGCGGGTTACTTTTAACCTTACGTCTTTGCTTTAGTGCAAGTCATCCTGTCTTTCCTCCACATGCTGCCCATTCTGAATTCTTCGCTATGCTCTGACTAATTGATTCTTTTGTCACTTCTCACCCCCCCCCCCCCCTTACTCCTTACAGGCACCGGTATTCCAACTCTCATATTTTCTTTCTCCCCATTTGCAACCCTTCCTTTCCCCAGCTTGCCTTCCTGATCTTTTGCTTGCTTTCCCACTTTTCAGTCCTTTGCATATTTTATTTCAATACTTTTATTTTACTCTTTTTTGCTTCTTTCTTCATGACCTACCCAGTGGAATGGTGGCTGCTGTTTTAAGTGCAAAATACAGCAAATTTTGAAATGTACATGTTGGCACAAGTAATAATTGTTTCATCATGGGAAAAAGCTCGGCACTGGCTTCTGATAAACACTGTCAGTAAAAGGGAGGCTGACACCATGCTTCGCAGTTTATCATCCTGTTATCTTTGTCATCAGACCAAAGGGTGATAAAACACCCATGTACACAAATATTTGCAATCTCAATCATTTGTATCTTTCTTGTTTTCTTTCTCCTTTCCTTCAAAATTGTATCAGCAATCTGAATACCTTTCAGGCTGCTTTTCACAAAGAGCAAGTAGAAATCCACCACAATTAAACAAACTAGTCTTAGGTGCTGTATAAGCTTGTGTTCAACATTGAGTGGTTTTGTCCTTGATATTCTTGAGGGTGGATTGTGTGTCAGCCAAGATCTGGTTGGTGTTTGTGGGTGACTGGTAGTGGCTGATTCCTGTTCATCTTGCAAGGAACAGGATTTTTTTTAAAAAGAAGTATGAAATGTTGATCTGAAAATGCATTAGTCATAATCAAAGCTCTTGAACCACCCCATTAAATTCAGCTGTGCTGTGACACAATACTGTATATTTGAACCAAATTGTTAGCAAATAGATATTGCATCAGCAGCTGGTGAGCAGCCAAGAATGGTCTCCCTCTGTGTTTATGTTGGTCAGTAAAGGTCTGGCAACATTTCTGCAGGTGTAGTTAATTGTGAATTAGTCATTATCCACTAGCCTTGCATTTTTAATCACAAACAAATGTTGGACCAATCTCAGAAATAGTTCTCTGGCAGTGTTGGTATTTAGTTTTTCTCACTTCTTTTCCCATTTCTCCCATCCCCTTTCTCACTTCCTTGCCTGGAGTGCTGTTTGGCAGTGCGGTACATTTCCACGAATGCAGAACGTTCTTTGAACTTGCCCAATTGTTCATCCTTAAAAGTGCCTACCTAAACAGTCCGCATCAACTGGCAGCTCAGCTGCAGCTTCACAGCTGCACCTGATGTTGCCCTCTGTCTTCAAAACTAAATCAGGGAGACTGGAACAAGTTTTGGTATCACTACTGTTATTGTAACCTGACTTAAACCAGAAATTAGAGCTGGACATTCTTGGTCTTAACTAATGCTGATGCTCTAAAACTTAATGGAGTGGAATTTCAGTCACAAGTTCACAAACTTATCTCCAACATCTGAGAAGAGGAGGACATGCCAAAGGATCCCAGTGATGCCCTAAACGTGGTCATCTTCAAGAAAGAAAGCATCTCTTTATAAAAACTATAGAGGGACCTCTCTGCTGTCTGCTGCAGGGAAAGTTATCGCCAAGGTTTTCCTCAACTGCGGCCTTCTAGTGGTTAAAGAAATTGTATGAATTCTGTCCACCTAGAGCTACAATTGGATATGCCTTTCACTGCGCAACCGAAATGCAGAAGCAGCACCAATCGCTACACAATAGCTTTTGATGTCATGAAAGGCTTTGATTCCATCACTTGAGTAGGACCATGGAATTCTCAAAGTTGCCTACCTACAGAAAATGTCCCCATCTTCCATCTGCTAGGCATGATTTTAATGTGCTGACCAGTACCAAGCCCTGACATTTTTTCAGTGTTTCTCTCCGCATTGTTGCACTTCACCTTTGACATTTCCTGCTGAAGTGGAGCTTATCTACAGGACAGTTGGGAAACTTCTACCTGAATCACCTCCACTTCAGAACAAGGGCACCCAGCTTCAGTCATTGAGCTGCAGTAGGCAAATGATGCTTGTGAATGTATAGGTTCAGAAGCCAAGTTCCTACTCATTGACTCGTTGGCTGAGGCATATGGGAGAACGAGCATTACACGTAATGCAGCAAAACAAAGTTCCTCTATCAACCTGGCCCCGCAGTTCAATACTGCCCCTGCCCACTAGGGAAAAAGGTAAATAATGAGACCTTGGAAAACATGAAATTCTTGTCTTATCTCGGAAGACTGCTTTCATGTCAGTATTGACCTGCACCATCTGCGGCAGTGTGTTTGAAGATCAAGACTCAAACTCGGCACAAAAGCTCATGATCTACTGGCCACCAGTGATCCCTGAGACATGAGCTACTTACAGAAGGCTCCTCAAAGCACTGGAGAGATGCCACCAATGCTGTCTCTGTAAAATTCTCAAATCCATTGGCAGGATAAGCAAACCGTTGTTGGCATCCTCTCCCAGATCACAACATTGACACCCTAATTACATTTAGTCAGTTTCATGTTGCTTGTCATGTAGTTTGCACACTGACACCAGAGTCCCAAAGTGGACGTGCTATTCCGAGCTGCATTACAACAAGAAATTACTGTTCGTACATTTGATGTTCATCATATAAACTGGAGATAAGGATGAATTTCTTCTTTCAAGAAAAGGGTTGTGATCTTTGTAACCTCTGCATCCCGAGAGTGACAATTGTAGAGACCTATCTGAGACTGCAATTGATTTTTGGACATTAAGGGAATCCAGGGTCATGTAGAATAAGCTGAAATGTGGTGTTGAAACCAAAGGTTAGATTATCCTTGATCTTGTTGAATGGCGGAGCAGGCTTCCCATTCTCTCAGTGAGGGTAGGGGCTCGCATGTGAGTACCAAACAAGGGTGAAATGTTTGCAACCATGCTTAACCAGATGGTCCAAATGGACGATCCATCTTGGCTTCATCCTGAAATCAGCAGCATGAGAGAATGCTCTCCAGTGACTTGGAAGAATACAACTCCAACAAAACTCAAGAAGATGGACGAAACAGCCAGCTTGATTGGCTCCCCGCCTATACCCTAAAAATTCACTTTCTGCCATCGGTATGTCATGGCTTCTGTGTTATCATCTATACAATGCACTTTGGTTACTCTATTTAGGTTACTACAACAGCATCTTTCCAAACCCATGACCTTCACCACCAAGAAGAAGCAGGCGACTGGTACAAGTGCACTCCACCACCGTCAGGTTATCCTTCTAATCCACATGCTTCTTGACGTAGTAACGTATTATTGCTCCTTGATCACTGCTGGTCTAAAGTTAACATGCAGATACAGCAAGCAATTAGGAAAGCAGATGGTGTGTTGGCCTTTACTGCAAGAAGACTTGAGTACACAAGTCTCACTCCAGTTATGTAGGGCCTTAGTGACACCACATTGGGAATGTTGTATCGAGTCTGGTCTCCCTACCTAAGAAAGTATGTAATTGCGATAGAGGGAGATCAATGAAGGTTCATCAGATTCTGGGATGGTGGGTTTGTGGTATGAAGAGAGGTTAAACAAACTGGGACTATATTCTCTAGCGTTTAGAAGAATTAGAGATTGCATGGAACAGTACAACACAAGAACACATCCTTCAGCCCACGATATTGTGCCGAACTAATTAAACTAGTAATTAAATGCCTAACTAAATTAATCCCTTCTGCCTACACAATGTCCATATCCCTCCATTCTCTGCACATTCATGTGCCTATATAAGAACCTCTTAAACGCCTCTATCTTATTTACCTCCACTACCACTCTTGGCAACGCATTTCAGGCACCCACCACTCTCTGTGTAACAAAAAAACTTGCCTCACACATCTCATTTGAACTTACCCCCCCAACCCCCTCACCTGAAATGCATGCCCTCTGGTATTAGATACTTCAACCCTGGGAAAAGGGTACAGGCTGTCTACCCTATCTATGCCTCTCAATCTTGTGGACTTCCATCAGGTCTCCCCTCAGCCTCTGTCGCTCCAGAGAAAACAACCCAAGTTTGTCCAACCTCTCCTTATAGCATGTGCCCTCTAATCCAGGCAGCATCTTGGTAAACCTCTTCTGCACGCTCTCCAAAGCCTCCACATCCTTCCTGTAATGGAGTGACCAAAATTGAATGCAATACTCTAGATGAAGCCGAACCAGAGTTTTATAAAGTTGCAGCATAACTTCCTGACTCTTGAATGCAATGCTTGGACTAATAAAGGCAAGCATACCATATGCTTTCTTTAGTACCCTATCAACCTGTGCAGCCACCTTCAAGGAGCTATGGACTTGGACCCCAAGATCCCATTGTCACATTATCACATTGAAATTGATTGCTGCTGTATTTTGATATGGGCAGCACAGTTACATATGAATTATGGTTAGCTGGGCGTGAGGTACTGACATAATCTTGGTCTGGAGATTAATACCCCCGGCATGAAATCAATGCCTTCTGGGAGAAGTAGAGCGAATGGCCAAAATGAGCAACCTTAAATTTTAATTAAATAGGTCTTACTGTAAAAAAATCAAAGTTTGTATTTTAGAGAAATTACATGTACACACAGTAACAGTTATGGCTTCATAGGTTACTTACAAACGTACAAATTAGAAGCAGGAATAGACCACTCCACCCTTCAAGTCTGCTCTGCCATTTGATAAGATCATGGTTGATCTGATTGCAATCTCAGCTCTGAAACTCTGAATTGTTTGCTGCTAAAGTTCCTTTAACATTTAGTGTATAAGTAATTGAGAATTGATTTGAAATTTTATGTGACGGCACAGAATCATGGACTAGTAACTCTGTAGAATGATGCTGTTCAGCCCGTTGAGTCCATACTGGCTTTATGTTAGAACATTCTAGATATCCAACTTTCCTGCTGCCTCTAAGTGGATTGCATATTCTTTCCTCCCAGATACTTGGCCAGCTTCGTTTAGAATGTCACAGTTGAATCCACCACTTCTGCGGGCAGTGCATTCATATCTCTATCTGATTTTCTCACAACTCCCCTGTACAAGGAGAACAACCCCAGCTTCTCTAGTCTATCCATATAAGTAAAGTCCAGCCTCCCTGGAATCATGTTGATAAATCTCTTATGCATCCTCTTGGAGCCTTCACATCTTTCTTGAAATGTGGCACTTGCAACAGGGTAACTTACACCAATTGTAGTTGAATGAGTGTTTTATAAAGATTTATCATGGCTTCTTTGCTCTTGCATTCTATCCCTCTGTTTATAAGGACCAGATTCTGTATGCTTTTTCAACCACCTTCTCAGCCTGCTATGCCACTTACAGCAAACTATGCACATGTCCCTCCAAGCCTTCCTTTTAGAATTATGCCCTCTAGTTTATATTGCCTCTTCTCATTCTTCCCACCAAAATGTAACACTTCACATTTCTCTGCATTACCATCCATTCCACCAATCTGCCTATATCTCCTTCAGGTCTGTAACTATCATCTTCATAGTTGCTATGTCTCCAGGTTTTGTGTTATGTAGATTTGGAAATTGTACTCTGTTCACCTAAGTCCAGGTTAAGAAAAGCAGTGGTTTCAGTATCAGTCTATGAAGAACTTCACTGTACATTTCTCTCCAGTTTAAAGGCAACTTTCACTGCTGCTCTATTTTCCCTGCTAATTAGCCAATTTTCTCTCCATGCTGCTACTTGTATGCCCATAATTAAAGTTAATTTTACAGGATTTATTGTTTTAAACTGCGATTTGATTTCCTTCTCCATATGGCAACCCTTCCTCAAACCAGCTGACCTTCTCATATTCTCCCCGTTTTGTTTTGAAAGCATTGATTCATTGCTAGGGTACAAATTTATGGACTTTGGATACATCTTTATATATGAGCTTTGACAGCAAGTGTTTGAGGTGACCTTGCTTCCAGCATGTTTCCCACTTACCAAATGTCCTGACATCTGCACTGCCTACTAGACCCTTCAAATATTGATCAAGAACGAGAATCCAATCTAGAGATTTTTGTCCTGACTCATTTTAAACTTGCGAAGCTATTGGAAAGTCAGCAATGTTTAATCACCAATTACTATTAGATACTTGCAGATGTAAACTGAGTTTAAAAAGTTACAAAGAGGCTATATGTATAATATTAGAACCCTGAATAACTCTCCCTAAATGATCGGGGAATGTTAATAATTGTTAGAAAATTTGCTTTAAATAGCTTTTAATCATTAAAAGAAAAGTTGTCAATCATGCTCTGGAATTGAGATTCTGCATGCATGTAAAGTGCATATTTATCATGATTTTCCACAGAACGTTGAACCAATAAACTCTCCTGTATGACTCTCCGTGGTCGGATGTCATTATCTTAACCTATTAAACTGTGGAGAGCTGAACAAAATCAGAATCTTAACAGAAATGTTCTCTTTCATTCTGAATAATTAATATTTCCGCTTTCAAGAGGTGTTTAAAAATGTGATCATGGTAAAATAATTTTTCAAAAATTCTTCTTCTTGCATTTCTAGTGTGTTTATGCACAGTTCAAAAGGAGCAGTTTAACCACTTTCACAATGAGATTCTGAAACCACTGCGGCTTTATAGCACGTTACAGTAGGTACTATAATGGCATACAACCCCCAACCTGCTGCTTTCATTTACCAAGGAAATAGTAATGATTCAATTCTGATCTACAAATATACTATGTATTAAAGAATTTTTTCAATGTTTAGTGCTACCTCCAGCTTATGCGGTCTGCTTAAATTCAGCCTGGTTTCTGATTAAAAACAGACCCACAGTTGGAGTTTCAGGAGTGTTCCTTCATGCACTATAACAAAGCAAAATGTTAAACTTTCTGTTAATTATACCTCTCTGCATTGTGATATCTGGCCATGATTATTTTAATCCTGCATCAGTGTCTCCAGTTCACTGCTGATGGAGTTCTGGAGGAGCCCAGAACTCACATTTTCTCTTCTCAGCGGATGAAGATAACTGATTTTTAAAACGACTTTTCAGAATCAGCTACCTGAATGTCTTCTGTTTGGTGATATATAAAAGTTCATTGACTTTTGCCACTTTTTTCACTCCAAGCTGGCACAATTAAGCAGGAGTTTATTGCCGTTTCCATGGCTTAGTCGCCATTGACAGAACTGAGGGTTCCAAAAACCGTTAAATTGCTTTCTGGGTTTTGGTTTGCTTCTTCATATTACGTTTATCTGAGAGTTTGCCTCAAAATGAGTCACTCCTGACAAAGCAACATCAAAGAAGCTATTGAAATGAATGGGACCTTCATTCCTATGCAACGGTCATAATAGTGTGATACCATAGAAACTTTAAATGTGAATTGTAACTGTCTTCCTAAGATGCTGACTTTATATGGTACAGTTAATCATTCAAGCCTTGAAAGTGAGCGTCTGCAGGCTGTTCAACTGCAGAGCTTCATGATGGAGCAATATCATGACTTTGCTCAGGCCCTCCAGGTCTATCATGTGTAGGGACCTTGCCTTTTACCTCCCCTTTCCACTTGGTACCTTCTGCTGCTCTGGATCTTGGACCTCCCTGCTTCTTCTACTGAAACACGGAAGGATAAACTTTCTGAGTCATCAGAGGGAACTGGTTCAGCCATATTTATTTGCTTCTATTTATTTCTAAAAGTTCCAGAAGAGTGTGGGATTATTTAAAGGAATTTATTTGCCCCAGCCTCGCAAACAAACCTCCATCATGGCTTCACCAAAACACATCGTTAACTGGCATAGACGTACGCAAGAGTCATCCATGACCAACTTCCTCCAACTGCACAGCATTTCCTTTTTATGTAGGACCCCAGGCTTTGCATGTAACCTCTTCTGACTGACCTTCCTCAGGTGAGCTTCTGGGCCCACAGAGACTGATGTGTCATGTTGATTATTGTATGCTGGTATTCTGTGTTTTAAGCAGAAGGCTGTGACAATTCATAGATTGAGTTATACAGCATGGAAAGAGACCCTCACCCCAACTTGATCATGCCAACTGAGATGCCTATCTACGCCAATCCCATGCGCCTGCATTTGGCCCACCTCCCTCTAAACCTTTTATATCCATGTACCTATCCAAATGCATTTAAACATTATAATTTTACCCCCGTCTACCAGCTCCTTTCGTAGCTTGTTCTATATACCCACTACCCTCTGTGTGAAAACCTTCCCCTCAGATCTCCTTTAAATCTTTCTCCTCTCACCGTAATCCTATGCCTTCTAATTTTAGACTCCCCTACCCTGGGAAAAAGACTGACTGTCTACCCTATCTATACTCAATTTTACAAACCTCTATAACGTCACCCCTCTGCTTTCTTGGCTCCAGGCAAAACAACCCTAACCTATCCAAAATCTCCTCGTAATTTAGCCCTCCAGGGGTTGAGTGTAGCCTGTTCTCTTGTAGGGCTATCTATAGGTTGCTTCAGAAAACTTTCCAGGATAAATTCTGTCCCTTAGCACAATGGCAGTCCCAGTCAATGTAAAGGAAGTTGAAATCACCTCTGATTACAATCCTACTTTTCCTATACCAAACCATGACTTCCCTACATACTTACTCCTCTAATTCCCACTGACTGTTCGGGACCCTATAGAAGAACCCCATCACACAGTTCTTATTACTTCGTTCTACCTGTATAGCCTTGCTGGATGTTCCCCACAGAATATCCGCTCTAAGCACTGCTGTGATGTTTTCTTTAATCAATTTTGCAACTGCCCATCCTCTCTTAACTTCACCTCTATCATGTTACCTCTACCCTCTATATTCATAGAGAGTAAAAAACATCAATTCCATTGCCTCAGTGTAATTCTTTTGATGCTGCACTCTTTAATTCCCAGCGTTGACTGTTTTGGATACTCTCAGTGCTTTTAATCCTTAAATTGAAATGTCTGGGATGGAAGTCACAGCCTGGGTGATAGTGAAACAGATAGAAATGGCCCCTACCACCACATTCTAATCCCTTCAGTTAACTGCCATCGCTAAACGTCATCTTTACTTTGGTTATATTTGCAAACACCTATTTTATATTTAATTGTAAGTTTCCACCCTGTTAAAAACCATGTCCTCATTACCTTGGAAGGACGTACAGAAAGATTTGAGCAATAACATACAGTTGGATGTAATGCATCGGTGGATAAAGGTCAGCTGGCCACTCTCTCGCTCTGCTACAGTATGGTGAAAACACATCATTGCCATTCAATCATAGTTTTTGTAATTTTTGTTATTCTATTTGGAAATTAATATTGGATGATGTTGCTGTTTTCAAAATATTGTCACATCAATTATGTCTGAAAACGTAAACCTCACTTGGAGGAAATCACAATTCAAGCTCTAACATTTTTTCAGTTAAAACAAAGCATTTTTTTAGGTATGTTTGATTAAGGAATAACACTTGCTGTGACTCTATTTTCTGAAAGTCAGCTTAACCTCTTTACCACCATTTCACCAAAGCAGCACCATGATCTGTTTTCAGCTTTACAGTACGTTTCCAAAACCCTTTCAGCCAGTACCATGTAAATGTCTTCTGTTTTTTTTCTGGCATCTTCCAACTGCATTTCCTGCATTATTGGGAACAGTCATTTAAAAACCTCCAGAGTCGGTGACCAAAAGTCAGTGACAGTCAGAGTCAGTGACCGAAAGGAAGCAGTCTGGGGAAAAAACATGTCCTTGAGATTGGGGGCACAGCAGAGAAGGAGTTTTGAACTTCTGTCTCAACAGTGCAGTGTCAGTGTACTGCACTTCATCCAGCACATGCCTGGCTGTTGAATTATTCGTCCTTAAGATCCTAGCAAAACTCTAAAATCTCTTCAGTAATACAACAAATCACAGAAGGTTAATAAAGAGATGCAATATAACTAAGTGCCTTTGGTGAAGGATTAAAGGCTGACTTTGCCTCCTGGTGGGAAATAATGCTTTTCTTTCTAAACTTTCCAGGTAAAAGTACCCCTGTAAACAGGCCTGGCTCGGCCGACTCTGTCAAGTCCCACGATCCTTTCCAGCCCTTTGGCGCTGATGACGGTGACCAGTTTCAAAGTAAAAAGGGGCTCGGTGACCCATTCAGCGGTAAAGATCCCTTCACGCCTTCTTCCTCAAGTAAAACTTCTAAAGACTCTTCTTTGGGTTTTGCAGACTTCAGCTCTGTAAGTTGAGATCAGTGATACTCTCTGTCCACAATCGCTCCCTCCCAATCCCCTTTCCCACTCTGTGCTAGTATGATCATTCTACTAAAGCCTACAACTGGATGCCTCACCAGCTTCTCTTACCATTCTCTTGGAAATCATGCTAGCCATTTTTCCATAATAATACTGATCTCTTCAATATCTTGTGCCCTTTCCTCTCGTTCTGTCTAATGTAATGGGAAAAAAAGATCGAACCAGTGGCCAACCTTACAATGACAGCAAGCAGCCCTTTCAAAAAATAAAATTGACAAGCTGGACATAGTGGCAAAAATTAATAACAGTAATTATTGGCAACCAATGAATTATACATTGGCAAGGGGTTGACTGATTCCAGCCAGAATTAAACTGGATGTGGTGACTGTTATGTTGCTGTCATAGACTGGTTTGAAGTGTTTATTTTGGTGGTATCCATTGTGACAAAGCTTCAACCAGCATAGGTATATCACCAAGGCCTTTGGCCAACACATATTTGGTTGGTGGCTGAGTGTTAACATTTATTTCTTGTCCCCTCTATTCTTTGCCGCTCTCTCCCCACCCCCCATTTTCCCCACCATGCACTACTTGAGACAACTGATCTGATTGTGCTTCAGTGCAGTTGCCTCTAGTAATATTTACCTGGTGCATGCGAGGCATTGATGATGAATTGGGATTTTTTAATTAACCTATGCCAACAGTATCACTACTCAGCTCTCAGTCCTGAGTGTATTGCTTGTGAACTTGGTGTGCATCAGTGTCCTCTCTGCATATATTTAAAGCTAGTGAACATACTTCTGCTATTACTGAACTGAATGTAGCCAGTCGAAAACATGGGAGGAGCATAAGTAGGTGTGAACAGGTTATATTTCTTCTGCAGTAAACCTGTATGCAAGACTTTCTGTAGGAATCCCTGCCTCTGTCATTGCAGTTCTCCATATCTCTGATGTCTTAGAATCTGTGCTTGTTTGTAACATTCACTTTCTAGCCCCAGGTATCCTTTCTTAGATTTGTTAGGACATGTGCTAACACCTCTATTTTCTAAAGGTGGAGTGTTTATTAATGTTTATTTGCAGGATTTCTGATTGCCCTCAAGGAGGGGATGATTAGCTGCCACCTTAACTGCTGCAATCCTTCTGAAGGTGAAGGTGCTCCCACAGTCCTTTCAGTGCCAGGATTTAGACCAAAGATAATTTTTTTTGATGCATTATCAAGTTGTATGTTGTCAATGGTTTATCAAAGGAAAATGGAGAAAATCAATGGTATATAGTTAGAATGCGGAACTCATATGATCTGATTTGGAAGAGAAGGCCTCTTTAATTAATTATCACCTGCTCACTTATTTCATCTGATTGGTGCCACTTCAGCTCTTGAGAAAAGAAATGTACTTTGGCCTATAATAAGATTAAGGATAAACGTAGAGTGATGGGGGGAAGCAGAGGTGTATTATCATCATTGTACTTTATGCCTGCGACCATTTCCCTTCTAAGCTTAAACAAAGTCTAATAAAGTGCAGCTGATAGCAAACTCGGATCAAAGAGGGGGAGAAGTATTTCATGCAACAAATCTAATTTTTAAAAAATTGGCATTCTCTGGATGGTAGTCCAGTGACAGCAAGTTCAATTCCCACTCTTGAATTTGAATTCTCTTAATTTGTGTACAGGCACCAAAACATGTCCATGAAAGTGTGCAGAATATTGTAGACTCTCAGCTGGTTCACCAGTGTTCTTGTGTTCTTCAAGGATGAGAACTTGCCATGCTTGTTTGTTCTAACACAGTGTTTAGGTAACTTTTGGTACAGTGCTGTGTGGGCTTTGAGGATGATGCAGAGAGGCTTGAGGGGGATATGGAGTGGTTAAGTGAATGGACAAAGATGTAGAACATGGAATATTTTGGTTGAAAAATTAGAAATATAATACTTTTTAAGTAATGAGAGATTGAATTGTATTGGTTGAGTGTCCCTGTACATTATTCACTGAACATGCAGTTATAGCAAGAAATTACAAAAGCCAACAGTATGTTAGCCTTCATTACAAGAGGATTTGAGTACAAGAGCAGAGACATATTTCCAAATGTGAAAGAAACTGAAATTATTTACTGATGTGATTGTGAAAATATCTTACCGGTACGGTCATATTGCAGACATAGCTCAGCCTCTTCAGTGTGCCATGTCAGCCTGAAGTGGCTTACTTTCATCTCTGCATCTTGTTCCAATTATGTAGAGCCCTAGTGAGACTGATTCAGGAATATTGTGTACAGGTCTGGTGTCCCAACCTAAGGAAGAATATACTTAACATAAAGGGAGTGCAGCAAAGATTATCAGATTGATTCCTAGGATGGTGGGTTTGTTATATAACAAGAGGTTAACTAGACTGGACCAAGACTCTCTTGAGTTCAGAAGAATGAAAGATGATCTCATTAAGATGTATATAATTCCTACAGGGCTTGAGATGACAGATGTGAGGATGATCTTTTTCCTGGTTGACTTATATAGAACCATGAATCACAGTTTCAAATTAAGGGGTTGGCCATTCTGGACTGATATTAGAAGAAATTTCTTCACCCAGATGGCAGTGCACCTTTGTAATTCTTAGTATATTCAAGACAGGGATGGTTAAATTTCTAGATATGGGGAGTTAAGCATTATGGGATTAACACAGGAAAGCAGTGCTGAGGCAAAGCATCAGCCACGTTCATATCGAATGGAAGAGTCTGTGTAAGAGCCCAAATAGCCTACTCTTGCTTCTATTTCTTGTGTTCTTTTTATGTTTGTTGTGATGTGATCTAAAGCAACAATTACTAAATATTATGAAGAGAACAGTGAAGAAAAGTAGCTGAGTTCGGGGACCCAAAGAGTTGTCACAGAAAAGATTTGTGATGTTTTAATAGAAGATTAAAAACAATTTGAAGGAAATGTGGAAAGATGATTTGACATACTTGAGTGAAAGAACATTTGTTTCTTTTGGTTGGGATTCTGGCACATTGTTTAGCTCAGAAGGTATTGGGATAGATCAGTTCACCTTCTATGCTGTTAACCAGAGGCAGTGAGAGGAGAATGTTTTCCAGCTGCAGGTATTTCCCCAGGAACGTAGGTCCTGTCCACCCTTGCACCCTTGTAGACTTGCTACTCCTCCCTTTGCATGCTTGCGCACACCGCTCTTCCCCATGACCCTACTGACCAACATTCTGCAGGCTGGTGCACCCATTCCCTCACTTGCAGGTTCGTGCAGCTCTCCCTTGCTTGCAACCTCATGTGTGCCTCCCTCTCTCGAGGTCATGGCCCTCTCCTCCCTTACCCATGTACTTGGTATGTCCATCCCCGTCTACTCTGACCTCCATGTCTCCCAAACTCTCCCACTACCTCCACCTCCCCTCCAAACACTGAAGATCTTTTCTTTCTCCAGGGTGAGTGCATCAACAAGATAGTTGTGTTTCATTCAGCTGTCTTTCTTGGAAGTCATGACAATTTTAAAGGAAATGCATTTCAAAGTATGTGCAGACCTCTTCTGAGCATGTGAGGCCAACTTAAGCTTTAACCAAAGCAAAGGTTGATCCCAGCAAAGTCTTGATCTTATCTGTCTTATGCATACCACATTGAATGTAGCTGCTTCTTTAATCATTCTTGCTGTTAAATCAGTAAGTTTGAAACTTTCTGAAGAACACTTCTCCCTTTTGAAAACAGTTACCAGTTGTTAATTTTAACATATCAAGGTTTTAAAATGTGCTCTTTTCTCCATTTCAATATTTGATGCCTTTATCTGAGATCAAGGAATACCCAACCTGACATTTTTTTGCTTGATATTTTACACTTCAGATTCATTTCCTAATAGAAACACACGGGGCTGATCCATGTAATTAGATGCTTTCCCCTCTCTCTTTCCTTATCCTGAATGCCTTTCCCAGGAAACCGCAGAAGTGGACTCAACAACTGCGCACAAGGACAGCTTAGCGTCATAAGGATCCACTGTCCACTTGTATTCTTTTCCAGTAAAGAGGCACAAGCCAGCAATAAAACTTTGGTCTGTGCTTCACGTGGCAAACACTGAGACCAATTCGATTTTGTCATTGCTGCTCAGATTATTGAATAATAGATGTAAGCCAGAACCTCATCTGTTCCTATGAGCTCAGTCATTCACTAGAGCTATCAAGGATGGCACCTCAGCCTACTTTTAAAGATAGTATGTTTTGGGAGGGGAGAGATTTCCTGAGTAAGGTGTTTACAAGATAGGTTTTAGAATTGCTGAGCTGACAGATCAAAGTTAAGATGCTTTGATTTGACATGCGTGAGAGTTCTGCAAATTTAAGAAGCATTGCCTTTTGCATAAAGGGCTTGTTACTTTGGGGTAACCACATTAACTACCTGGAGAATTCTATCTCTGGGTGTGGCAGACTGAGGACAAACAAGTCAACACCAAGCTGTTCTTTGTTGTGCTCTATTAGAGATTGACTTTTTGTCTTTCACCCTTCTTTGTTGACCCTGAAGCTCTGAATAATGAATCCACATACGTGCAAAAGCTGAAGTGGAATGCAATCATTTGATACTGCCTTAATGTGCTTTGGTGAGGTTCCTGATAATAAAAGTCAGTTGAGGTTGTTTATAACAGCCAACAGGTTAACCTCACAGAGGACACACAGGGTAGTTTGAAAAAAACGGTTAGAAAATACAATAACAAGTTTACCTATTACTGCAAGGTTACATTTTTGCAGATGATTTCCTTCCACCTTTTTAAGTGAAGAAAACATGCTTGACTTTGAGGAGGTGGTGTGGGATAGTGCAAGAGGTATGATCTGAGAACAAAATTTCTGATGTTCTGATCTTGGGTTCATTGCTTAGCGTTTGAGTGAGAAGGGCTCTTGAGAAACATGTGTCTATGGAAAAGTAGCTGGATGTTGAATGTTACTTCTTTCCAAGATATATCTCATTTTGGGAACTCGTGCACAAGTTCAACCACCTACAACTGTTCTCAATAGCATGTGCAACAAGTTTATTTTTAACATTTTTCATCTTGACCTGTGCTCCCATTAACCTGTCTTCCAATTTTCATTTATTAGGATCTGGTTATTGATATATAATGATCTTGTTCACAATTTTTAGGCAATGCAACATTGGCTTAATGATATGCATTAGATCAACAGTTCTTTACAGAACATACATTTATTTACAAAAATAATGATTGAAAAATAGAGAGGAAAAAGAGATGCTACCCTGACGTGGTTCTTCCATATTTGCTATGCGATCAAGTTTCATGTGGCCATGATGCATTTGTTAAGTCCCCATTGACCGTTCTGCCTAATTGTTATAGTACACTTCTCTTGTCCCTGAGACTGCACAAGTCCTGTTCTTTAAGTTACTAAGCACTTCAATGAAACGGTCCATAGACCTATAAGCGAATGAGAAACCTGAACACATTACCCTCTCCCCAACAAAGACTTTAGGACATCCACATTTTTTCATGTGCAGAAAATGTCACCTGAAGATACAATGCCTTCAGTATTTTCATGCCATTGTGTTTTGATTGGACTCCCTTCCACACCTTAATGCGTGAAAATGTTTTTCACAGCATCGCAAAACTTTGTGCCTAATAACATTTTGATCAAAATTGTCACTAAATTTCCATATGTCATATTTTCCTTTCAACATAGAAGGAGGCCTTGCAGTATTGTGTGTAGTTCTGGTTGCCTAGCTATAGGAAGGATATCATTAAGTTGGAAAGGGCGCAGAAAAGATTCACAAGGATGTTACTGGGACTGGAGGGCTCGAGTTATAAGGAGAGACGGGACAGGCTGGGACTGTTTTACCTGGAGCAAAGGAGGCTGAGGGGTGACCTTATAGAGGTTTATAAAATCATGAGGTACATAGGTCAGGTAGATAGTTGTAGTCTTTTTCCCAGGAAAGAGGAGTCTAAAACTAGAGGACATAGGTTTAAGGTGAGAGGGGAAAGATTTAAAGAGGACCTGAGGGGCAATTTTTTCACACAGAGAGTAGTGCATATATAGAACAGGCTGCCAGAGGAAGTAGTAGAGGCGGGTACAATTACACTGTTTAAAAGATATTTAAACAGGTACATGGATAGGAAAAGTTTAGAGGGATATGGGCAAATGGACTAGCTCAGGTAGGCAACCTGGTTAGCATGGACGAGTTGGGCCAAAGGGCACCTAGTCCCTATATTCCCATCAACCCCCAGATTGTACCACAGCAAGGGCAATTTGCGTTGGCCAATTAACTTACTAATTTGCATATCTTTAGGATGTGGGAGGAAACCTGAGCACCCGGGGAAACCCACATGGGCAGAGGGAGAATTTGCAAACTCAGATATCAATGAAGGCCAGGGTTGAATCCGGTTTGCTGAAAATATGATGCAGCAGCTCTAGAGCTGTGTCAGCATAAACAGATCTAGTTCTGGTGATCCCAGGATTCTCTTTGAGAAGCCTTTAATTTTCTCTGCCTTATTTTCTTTACCAAGAACAGCTTATCTAAAACTTCACCCATGTGTTTATTTTCCCTTGATTCATCTTTGGTCTCAGTTGAATGTACTGTTTTGAAAAGCTGAGTCATGGTACAACACATAGCTCATGTTAGCAGTGTCTTCAGCCACTGGATATTTTGCAGAGTTGTGAAATCAGCTCATAAGTCAGAAAAGCAAACTTAACAAAGCCATCATCTCCTTCACTGGAGGTTTCTCCCGATGACAAGAATGATAAAACTCAAGTTATTCAAATCCTGGGATTTTATCTGCTATTAGGCAAGCCACAAGTTGAAAATTTGACAATAACAGAGTTTCTTCGAAATATTTTCTGAGGAGATTGCACTACAGAGCAATACATCCTGATTTCTGGAGGGTTCCACTGCCACCAGCACTATGAGTGCTTCATGTCAGGGTATTCTACCTACTCCACTGCTGCTGTTTTTTCATTCTTTGACTCTTTGACAGATCATAGGCATATGATTAGATATAGATTTAGCGCTGGTCAATGAATGCACCCAAGCTGAGATCAGCTAAGTCTGCCAATAACCCCAGTAAGTAATTTTGGGCATGTAACTTTAGCCCTGTATGTATTGACATTTTTTTTTGTTATTTATTTGACAATCTCTTTCTACCTTTAATTTGGTTGTTGGTATTTGCAGTGTATTGGACCATGGCCTTTCATCTCTGGTTTTGAATCTAGCTAAGACTAATCAGGTGGGGAACTACTGGTTATAGGTGTTGTATAGCGCAAGATTGCACTTAGATTATTGCTAAGTTTGGCAAATTCATTCAGTAGGCCTCATCAGTTTTGATCTGGCACTGCATGTGGGGAAGATGGAAACAGTGAGATGGAATTGAATGGGCACAGTGAAAACAATTACAGTGTTACGGGGAACAAGAAGGGAAGGGGTCACAGGACTGCTCTGTAGAGAACCAATTGTGGACCTGATGAGACAAGTGGCTTCTGTCTGTGCCGTAATAATTATTTGTGTCTAAGTGGCATATTTGGGGCATAAATCGGCATGCTTCTGAGTTTGGGCCTGAAATGCTTTGTTGGCAGGAGATAGAGGTAACCTCTGCTATGTGGAACATAAAATTCCTAAGAGGAAGGTGTTCCATTGCTGAACATGAAGGGAGGGTTGTCCTCTCCGTCCAAGCCCCTGTTGCCACAAGGAAGTGGGTTCTAACTATTCCTCCCTCTCTGCATTTGTTTGCATTACATCCAAACTAGAGTCCAAAGTCTCAGAACACTCTTTGACTGAGTGCTGTTTGCTAGAAATTGCCCACTGTCAGTTCTCTTATTTAAAAGTGCTCTATTTAATAAAAATACTCATTTACATGCACAGCACACAGCATAGTAATCCAATCTTTGAAAGTTTCATGATTACCGTTGTATGTTCCAAACATTGCCAGCAGAGGCTGCCATTTTGTGTGCCGGCAGGCTGAGTGGTTCAGGCCACCCACAGAGATTGGTCTTTCACTAACCAGTCCGTGCTAAACTTCTCTGGGAATTGGAGAGGGAGATACAGTGGCTGGAAATGAAATTTCAAACTTAATGACTTGGAACCAACTGAATGTGAAGAGTTTCTGTACTCCAGTGCTGTGGAACCCATCCTGCAATATAAAAACTTATTGAATGCTTCACCCTTCTAGGTCTCAGGCAATATTTCAGATCTTGATTTATATGTATACCCTGAACTGGATGATTGTTTTTTCTCTTGGATATCTCTACAGTGACAGCTGTTTGGCGTATCTAGAGTGGTGTGTACAGATTAGGTTTCATTGTAACTGCTACTGGTGATGGTGAGCACTGGGTGGACTTGTTTTAATAAAAGCCTCATTGCATAACAAGAGGGGAGTAGCAAGATTCCTGGTACAAGGTAGTAACATTGCTCTGTAAGAGCCTGATCTGCGAATCTATAAAATGGAAAAGGCATCTCTCCTGGATTGTATTTTCCTGCTTAAGGAGGTCTGGCTCAGTTTTTTGAAAATTCACATTTTCTTGATGTTTGTGATTGATGGTAGTATTAGTTTGGCATGCCCTATGTGTTTGCAGTTTTCAAATTGCCCACAAAATATTTCTCATTACTGCAGTTCCTTTATAGTTTTGAGTTGTGCTTTGAAAAAGCTTATACTGCTGCCATTTGCATTGTACATATTGGTTGTGAACATCAATCGTTGCTTTAAGTCTGCCACCTTTTTAAGGATTGTCATATGACTAACTGCACTCTGTGCTTCAATAATACGGAGAGGAATTTCTAGAGACATTCTGTGAAGAGTCCTTGAATAAAACACAAGCACCTTGTCTGAGTTTCTCATGTATTAGTCTACAATGAGCTTTGTCAGAAATTAAGCACCTACTGAATTTACGTATTCTGTACTGGTGATGGGGTGACATGGCAAAGGCTCACAGCCATCAAAAGGGATGAAGTCATGGAAGGCGTTGAGTGATTACGTGTACGTGTTGGTAGGGTGAGTCTGAGTAGCTGACCCTGGATTGTGGCCGCTCAGAGGTGTGGACTGGACATGAGGAGAAAGGCGCTGCCTGCCGAATTTGATGTTGATATAAAGATATGCTTAGCAACTCAAAGTGGGAAACAGTACAAAATGTCCCATCTCAGACTGGTTACACTTGAAATCTTGGTAGTTCTGATAAATACAGAGATTTTTTTTTAGGGCAAACAACATCATCGAAACCAAGCTTGAGGATGAAAATGTTTGGAATGAGACCATAAGCAATTAGAAGAAAGCACCGCCGGAGACTGTAGAGAAAGTTATACATTTGGAGCACACATTCAGAGGCTGGGAGGGATATTAGCTTATTTATTCCAAAAAAAAGTTCTTTTGGAGTCATTACAACTTTGGTGCATTCTTGGGTTGCATGCTGTATGGTAAGTTTGTGGACTAGCTGCTGAGCATATTCAGTCAAACCATGAAAGAAAGAGGAAGCATGTCAGTGGAAAAAAAATCAACAGAGGTGATAAACCTCAGTGGCGAGTCCTTTTTGGTGCCTGTGATGCCAACCAAATTCTAAAACTTGCTTGTGATGCTTCTGACTATGGACTTGAGGCAGTGAGTAGCCACATCACAGGCACAAGTGGCCAACCGCCTATGCATCATGTATGCTGAGCAAAAGTGAAGAAAAACTGCACTTGGGGAAAGAGGCACTGGCGATTATAGTTGGAGTTACAAGTTTCACTAATTCTTGCTGAGAAGACCATCTGTTCCAATTATTCCTCTCTCTCTGCATTTGTTTGCATTACATCCAAACTAGGAGTCCAAAGTCCCAGAACACTCTTTGACTGAGTGCTGTTTGCTAGAAATTGCCCACTGTCAGTTCTCTTACTTACCTGTTACTGACCACAATCCTGTGACCAAAACTTATTGCAACAATGGTGGCATCAAGAACGAAGAGGTGAGCCATCCGATTGTCCCTATGGCATGGAGTATGGAGCAATCAAGCAAGATGCTATGGCAAACATCTGGTCAAGACTAATGAAATCACAATGCACATGGAAAACAAAATACTTACTCTACAGGCCAGTAGAAGATGATTTCCCTGTCACAGCAGAGGAACAGAACACGAACCAATTTTGATGCAAGTGTACAAACAGATTTAGACACAGGTGTGAAGAAAGATATAAAGTGAATTCAGCTCACATGCTGTGAATTGACCACCAAGCAAAGATGTGTAAAATGGAGATGAAGTGGTGATACCTGAGGAACTGCAAAGCAAGTTTGTGGAAGAACTCCACATGTAGTTGGTAACTAAAGTATTTGTGTATTGACCAGGAGAAAGCCGTGGATGATATGGAAGACCTGACCATTAGCTGTATGTCAGGAGAGTAGAACACAGCCTCGTATATCATCTGCCTAGGTCTGTAAGTGGCTACAAGACCATTCCTGTGTAGCTATTAAGATTATCTGGAAAAGGTGTGGACAATCTTTTGGTATTAGTCTACAGGCACTGTCGGTGGTTGGAGCAAAACTGAATAGAGTGAAGGCTGTGCACCACCACAGCACACACAATAGAGGAATATCTTTGTCTCATAGAGTCCAGAGCGTACATCATCTCAAGTTGAACAATTTATGGAAGGCAATTTGGAATGAAGCATCATTTCACTTCTACTTCCCACCCAAATGAGGAAGCAGAAAGATCAATTTGCACGCAAAGAATGTTTTGAAGATCAGGTCATGGGAGGGTGATTGAATGTAACCACAAATGTCAAAGCAGTGTTTCTTCGAAGGATCCTACATTCCACTGATGCACTGGAGACTTGGGACATGATTGAGTCTTGCTCAGCCTGATTGGGAACAATAAGGGGAGGAAAGGCAATTCACAGCGTGTTGGAGATAGAAGATGGTTTATTGTAAAAATAATGGAGTTGTACATTCAAAGAATTATCTCATGCAGAACTCAGAGTCCATGTAGACCACTTGCTTTTTCTGTATGATACAGAGAGAGAAGCATAGAAGGCTGTGTGGTCAAAGGTATTCCATTCATGAATCCTACAATTTTTCATTTAGAAGCAATCCATAATATTTCTGTGGAGAATTAAGATGATGCAATATCATTGGACTCAGTGATAGATGCTGCAGCATCTGGTAAATCCCTGAGTTTAACATAAGTAACACCAGAACCACTGCACTGATCCCGGAGAATGTGAAAGCCTGTATAATTTGTAAATACAATAAACTCTGATAATTTGGCATGCTTGGGGCTTTGTTGGAGCCAGATTAACAGATTTAATTCACTTTTTTTTGTTGTTACACAGTATTAAAACATTTTCCAGTGACCCAGCTAAGTTTAAAGAGAGTGTGGGAAACGGGCTCAGTGACTTACAGGGAGCTGGAGGGGAGGGTGGGAACCAGGGCCCCGGTGAGCTGGAGGGGAGGGAGGTGGGAACCAGGGCTTCTGTGAGCTGGGGGGGAGCATGGCAATATCTCTTTGTGTGCCAGATGCCAAACTATCAGGACTTCAGAATAGTTGGATAGTGGATTCTCAGAGTTGTACTCTGTTACTAAGCCATACTAAGCATACTGTGTCTATGTTACTAAGCCAGTTGGCTTAGTTTTAGAAAAGGGAAGCAGTCTGTACTTGTGTAAACAATAATTGATACTATACAGTTGTCATCCCTTTGAGGGTTTTGTCACATCACTGACCACTCTCCATGCTGCAATAACATGTAACGATGCAGTGGCCTCTTGAATAAACTACACGCATCATTTGAGCTCCTTGTGTTTCACGTGTATCAGTCAGTACACTTTATGTGGACTTGGCAGAGGTTAAGAACCCACTGACCACACGTATTTCACACCATTTGTGGATGCAAACGTTTAAAGCTATCACTGGTAGCCATTATGTCAATGCACAGATGAAAGAACCCTGATGTAGTTTGATGGAGATATGGTATGTCTTAGATTCCCCTCTCTTAGTTTTGCTGAAAAGTAAAAGCTGATTTCAGAAAGATGCCACATTTTACCTCTTTTTGATTTTCTTCACTGAGACAAGGTTATGTGTTGATATGCATTAGAGATTTTCCTTCCCAAAGAAGCAAAACCCTGACAAACTTGGTGCATTTTACTTCCTGATAAAAAGGTTCATCGAGGGAATGTTGGGGAAATTACCACAAAGTTTAACTTTCAATATCCAATTCTGACAAAGGGTTTTCTTTCCACAGATGCTGCCTGATCTACTGAGTATTTTGAGCATTTTCTGTTTTTATTTCTTTTAACTTTCATCCATGAACTTTTTCTCATAACACTCAGGATGATGTCCATGCAGGTCTGAGTCCCTGTACCATGTTTTGAGTTGTGAAACAGTTTCCATTAGTACCTGGAGGTCAAACAAATTAAGAATATTAACTTATCTACTGATTATTATGGTCTTTCTTCCCTGACCACTGCCCTATAAAGCACCGAGAATCCACCATTTTCTTCCTTTTCTATTGCTTCAGTTTGACATAGCTTTTGAATATCCATTATCTTTTGTGTCATCCTGCTGATCTTGGTGCTCCCAGCTAGAGTATAGAAATTTAGGTGCTAATATGTGAGATCTTTTCATCAAATAAAATGAAGTTGTAACTCAAGCAATCATATGATTTTGCAAATTTCTTAAAAGAGTTGTGTTCTATCTCTCGTGGGAAAATGCAATTTTTGTTTGTATATGCAAGATGCATATCTTTCAGTAAGCGAGGAAATTCATAGCTGAATAGGGTAATATAAGACTTAAGTCCTGCCCTATTCTGTCTCTCTCAGCAGTTTAACTATGTGTGCTGCCTTTCGGTTGACAGCATGGAGCAAATGACTAATTACAGCTGGTCCACAGTTTCTGCTAACGTGACTGAAGGCATGTGGAGCAGTTTAAAATAAATTCTTTGTTCCCTACTTCAGTTTCTGAAAGTTTTTTATAACATTGCAGAAATTTGTGGAAATAAATAATCCATTATTAACCATTATTAAGTTTTTCTTTGTCAGGCCACCCTTCATTCTGCCCATTCATTTTAGGGCTCCATTCTAAATGCACAATTATCTTTGTTACATTATTGATGCTGCAAAGGTCCTCTCTACTGTTTGATGCTTGGTGCCACTTCCTAAAGATTACAGGTCCTTAGTAAAACAGCTGTGGAAATCATTGCATGCTGTGTGAAAGTATTTAGTCCAGTCATATTTAAGGATTCTACACCAAGAGTTAGAATAAAGGACACTTAAGTAGTTCCCCCAGTGACATAAATAGCAGTGTTAAATTAAGATACAAAGGTCAAAAGATCCCAAGTTCAGTCAGAGTACCAGGATAATTTTGACTGCTGTACTTGTGTCTCAGTACTAAGTGGAAACACAAGAGACTGCAAATGCTGGAAATCTGGAGCAACACATGAAGGCACTGGAGGAACTCAGCGGGTCACAGCAGCATCTATAGAGGGAAATGGGCAGTCAACTTTTCAGTTCAAGACCCTTCATCTGGACTAGCAGCACCTCAGGAGGGAAATGGACAGTCAATGTTTCGGGTCGAGACCCTTCATCTGGACTACACTGAGTTCCTTTTGATGCACTGAGTTCCTCCAGAGCCTTTGTGTGTTGCTCTTGGTGCTAAATATTGGCCATGAATCTGCTCCTGACCACTGAACCTTGGTTGTAAATCACTATGGGTGAGGACACAAATGTTCTTGGCTGTAATGTCTTTTGTGGGGGGTCAAGTTGTCTGAAAGTATTTAATCTCCAAGTTCAAACATGAAGAAGGGGAATTTGGGTCAGGTACTTGGAAAACTTAATTTGCCAAGACTTGCTTGATTCAACTAAGCAAGAAAAATTGAAAGAAAGTATAATAATAATGTGCATCATTTGGGAATGCAGTTAGATTGATTATCTTTGTTGACACTGAAAAGCATGCTAAATTAAATGGGTTACCACTTGTGTTGAATTAACTTTGATTGCTGATCAGCTAATATAGTATGGACTAGGGTTCAAATCTGGTGTTTTTCTAGTTTATACGGCTCAGCTACTCATTAGGTAAACTTGTTGAGACATCTCATGTCTGTTTTGTGCATACTATAACTGTAGTGCTGATATGAGAATTTTTGCAGCTTGTGAACATTGTAGTTCTCAGCCACGATCTGCCAAGTGAAACTGTTTCTGTTTGCTTGGATTTCGGTCTCTTCCTACTTCCCCCAGAAGTTACATCATCCATCCTTGCAATCCCCACTACCCGATTTCTAATTTTATGTTGTGTTTGTCCTATTTGTCTTTGTGGTATTTGACATCTTTGAAAGGATAATCAATTGAAATATGTTGCTATTTATATGGTCAAAGTACACACTTTGACAGTAATTTCATGTTAAGGAGAAAAATCCTTGATTTTTATTTCTTTCAGGCTTGTGTTCTTGAAATGCTTCTTTGCATACAGTATATTTTTCCCCTGAGGAGCAGCATGTGCTGGGACAAATACAGCTTTTAGGAATACCTATTTGTGAGGATGAGCAAATTCAGATCCATCTTTCTATGCTGCCTGACCCACTGAGTTCCTCCAACACTTTGTGTGTTGCTCCAGTTCCAGAATCTGCAGTCTCTTGTGTCTCCATCTTTCTGATGCATTTTATTTCAAGCTTTGTACTGTTTTCATTTGACCATTATTAACTGCTTATGGCGCAGAGGATGGATGAATCCAGGAGACTAGAAATCTAAAGAAATGGAATTCTAAAGAAGTTTAGAAAAACATTTACCTTTAGTCTGATTCCTGGGGGACATTAACCTGGTTTCAACCAGTGCAGAAATCTATGCCTCCAGTTAGGAAAGCTTAGGTCAAAACTAAAGATTTGTCAAACCTAATTAAGTGTTTGGAATGTTTTGTATTATGCAGTTCAGCAGAAAGGGCTCCATCCTTATTAAGTGCCTATGTGGTATTCAGTGAGTGAAAAATACACAAACTCTACTTCACAAAAAGATCACACCAAAACAAGAGCTGCAGCATAAAACTTGATCCACATAAAATCCAATACTTGACAGGTGTTGCTACAGAGTTTTGAACTGACTTTAAAGTGCTGAACTTGATATGTCACTGAGGACTAAGCTCATACTTGTAATGAAGCAGCTGAAGATAGCTGGGTCTAGGACACTCCCCCGAGATTACCATCACCTTTAGTGAAGTAAAGCACTTTGGACGTATTGAAAGGGATGTACGAGAAAGGCACCTTTCTTTTGTTGGACCGTGATCATTTTGTTGTGATTCCTCTTGATTTGTACCAATATCTGGGAATGAAATATTTATTAAGAACATAGGAAATAGAAGAAAGAGTAAATTACTTTGCCCCTTGTGCCTTCTCCAGCATTCAACGAGATCATTACTGATATTTTACCTCAGCACCATGTTCCTCCACTATGTCCCTTGATCTAAAACTCTGTTGATCTCTTTATTATATCCTGTGACCAAGACTCCACAGCCCTTTTGGCTGGAGTTTTCCAAATGTTTACTGCTCTGAGTGGAAAAAATCTTATCTCATGTCAGTGCTAAGCAGCCAACCTTTTGTTTTGGGGCTGACTCCTAGATCTGGACACCACAGCCAGGAGAAACATCAATTCTGCATCTCACCTGTCAAACCCATGAGAATTTTGTTAAAATTAGGTATTTATCTAGCTATTGTTTTTGTATGAACCATTTCTGCCTAGTGCTTGAAGATCATAACCTTTCCTGAAATTTCTGTTTTTTGATAAGTAGGCCATAGTTTAACTCAATTGCAATACTGGAATGAAGCATGTGAGCTACAAGACCAATTGTATACATTCCATCTTGAAATTCCATCAGCTGATAGGTTCCATATTGAAACCTATCATCCTGAAATCCAATCCTCTCCTTAAATTCTATTTAATGAAAAGTTTTTTTCATGCCAAACTTGAATGATGTGGTGAGTTTGAACAGAGGTTCAACCCATGATCTCACCAGAGCAAAAATCTCTTGAGATCCATGGGGAGCAGCAAAAATTTGGCATCCAAGTCCAAAGTATGTCTTCAAAATTTTAAACATTTTAAACTTCATATTAATAAATAATCATTACTTGTCAGGATTTTAGATGTCTAAGCATTTTCATTTGCAACAACAGCATTTTATTGTATTACTGAATTTTCATTCAGGATTTTTAACAATATCTTGTAATTAGGTGCAATGCAACATCCTTGACAGTTTCTGCAAATTTCTTAACTTTTACAGAATATTCGGTTTGTTCCTGAGCATTGTTTGCAGCAGTGAAAATCCCATTTTCTAAGTCACATGTCACATAAAATACGAACAGGAACAGGAGTAGCTTACTCTGCATTCTGAGTCTGTTCTGCCAGTGAATTAGATCATGGCTCATTTGTTTGTTGACTCCACCTACCACCTTGTTTGCATACTCATCAATACCCATAAGTGACCACAAATCTGGCAGGTTTGTTCATGATGTGTCAGCTTCCCAATCCTCCCTTGTAAGATGTGGTAAAAGTTGGGTTACCTGAAATTTCACCAATTAGAGTACTCTGACTGATGGAGGGTCAGCATTGGGCCAGCATTAGATTAACCAACATCTGTCACATAGGACACATACTGGATAACAGAGCTTTTTCTGTATGTGAGAAAGGGTGTTAAGACATCAGTAAGTGCAACTTCATAATATTTGGGATAAATGGCAAAGAGTGCATTACTTAAGTTTTAAAAATCTACAAAAATCCTCTTTTTTTTCTGTAATAATCTGGAATATATTTGCCCAGAGATAATACAGATTTCTTAGTCAAAAAGTTTTTTATATTAGTATTTTAGAAACATTAAAGGGATAGACATATATATACAGGAAAATGTATGTTTTAAAAGTACATTTATAATGTTTTATTGTGATTATATGCTTGGAATCAATTTGTCTCTTAGCTCTTTTTCAAAAATGCTGATCATTTTAAAAATAAAAGCAGTTGGAAGTGTGTGTACTTTTCTCTAACCCAGGAACTGTGCACAAACAAAATTGAGTGTGGGGAGTTCATAGTTTAAGAAGTATCCAGCCCTTGAACCCAAGTGCTTATATTTCTTAATTTGGATTTGTCTTGTTTGAATTTCATGGGGCTAGAAGTTGTGAACAGGCTGCTCCTTGTGCTGTACATACATAAGCAAACTCTCAAAATACAAAAGGCTTAGTTACACTAGCACCTGAATATTTTAAGAAGTGAATAAATTCCAAATTTACGCAATTACTAGGTGTGTATTTGCTGTTGTTGTTTGAAAAGTTTGTTGACCCATTGTATTAATAGCCATGATTCAAGCTACTTTTTAGAAATGTATGAATTCATTTCTTTTTCCTCTCTGCCGTACTGAGACAGAACTACTTTCATTCACAGCATCAAAGAAATAAATGCCTTAGGAGGAGGCCGTTTGGCCCATTGTGTCTGAGATGGCCAGAAAATATAGCTATTTAGATTAATCCCACTTTCAAGTTGTTGATCTATAGCTTTTTTGACCCCTGGCATATCAAGTGCTTACCTAGTGTTTTTTTAAATGTGATAAGATTTCTGCCTCCTTCACCCTTTCAGGTGATTAGGTTTCAGACCACCAGCAGGCTTTGGCAGATTTCTTTTCCCTTAACCTTCTGTCAATGACCTTAAATGAATGCCTCTGCAGTTATTGACTTACAGGAAATAGGTACTACCTGTTCAACATATGTAGGCCCCCCAAATTTTTATACACCTCTTCAGTTCCAAAAGAAATAATTCCAGACTAGCCAAACTCTCTTCATAACAAAAATTCTCCAGTCTTGTAAAACTTCATGCACACACTCTAGTGCTTTGACATTTAAAGTGCTAAAATACTCAAAAGTTTCCTCAACTACCCCTCACCTCCCCATCTCCTTGAATGTGCAAGTCACCCCGATTGCTGGGCTGTTGTCTATGAAGCACGTGGAAAGCCTTGTCTGGAGAGCAGATATGGATAAACTGAGAGATAGGGATGACATCCTTACAAGAGACAGGGTGGGAGGAGGTATAGTTGAGGTAGCTGTGGGAGTCAGTAGGTTAATAGTAAATAGTGTATAAGTTTTCATCTCTCATTTGGCCCAGGCATTCCATTGGTGTCGTCCCATCCCTGGGTCAGCCACTCCCTCTGATGTACCAGTTATTGGATCATACTAATTGGTGAAGTTCTAGATAACCAAATTTTTACCATATCTTACAAGGGATGATTGCCAGCCACATCACCCACCTGGACTTCTCCACTCCCCTGACCCACTCCAACCTCATCCTCTCCGAGCGTGCAGTTCTCCGCTCACTCCACACCAATCCCAACCTCATTATCACACTCGCAGACAAAGCCAGTGCCTTTGTGGTCTGGTGGACTGACCTCTACCTTGCAGAGGCTAGACGGCAACTCTCGGACACTTCCTCATACCTACCCTTGGATCATGGCCCCACCACAAACACCAGGCCACTGTCACAGATCTCTCATTAGGAAATCTCCCCTCCGCACCCAGTAACCATTAGGAAATCTCCCCTTCCCACCCACATCCAGGACACATCACGTGCTCTCCACTATTTTAACAGCTTTCAATTCACTGGCCCCCACCACAGCATCTTTACCATGGACGTCCAGTCCCTATACACCTCCGTACCCTATCATGGAGGACCTACGAGTTTCTGTTTCTTTTAGAACATAGATCCAACTAGTTCCCCTCTAAAACTCTGCTTCGCCTGGTGGAATTTGTGCTTACCTGAACAACTTCTCTTTTGATTCCCCTCACTTTCAACCAATCAAAGGTGTAGCCCTGGGCACTTGCATGGGCCCTAACGATGCCTGCCTTTTCACTGGCTACGTGGAGCAGTCCTGGTTCCAGAGCTACTCTGGCAGCACTCCACAACTCTTTCTCCGCTACATCAATGACTGCATTGGTGCTGCCTCCATAATTTGACACTCCGATATTTCTGATACTTCTTTCCCTTTTCTGGATCTCTCTGTCTTCATCTCAGGAGACAAACTATCCACTGACATTTACTACAAACCAACTGACTCTGACAGCCAGCTAGACCACATCTCTTGTAAGGACGCCATCCTTATCTCTTAGTTTTTCTGTGTCTGCTGCATCTGCTCTTGAGTTGAGGCTTTCCACTTCAGGACATCTGAGATGTCCTTTTTCAGGAAACATGACTTCCACTCGACTGTGGTTGATGGAGACCTCACCCACAGCTATAGCATTTCCCACTCTTCTGCTCTCACCCTCCCCTTCCCCCAGAGAGAACAGAGGTGGAGCTTCCCTCCCCCATCTGTCTCCCTCTGCATATCAACCTGTCCTCACCTGGATCCACCTATTGCTTGCCAGCCATTGCCTCATCCATCCCCCTCACCTCTTTATACTGGCTACCTCCCCTTACACTCTCAGTCCTGGTGCAGGGCCTCAAACCGAAACGGTGACCATCCCTCTGCCACCACAGATGCTGCCTGACTCGCTGAGTTCCTCCAGTAGTTTCTTCATGGATGCTGACCACATGTATTGCCCCCAATACCATGCCATTCAATTAACCTTCCAGTGGCTGAGCTTGAAATCTGAATAGGTCAGTACTATACCTGAGAATATGTGAGCCTTCAGAACTATCAGTTTCTTCTTTTCTACATGAAACTTGTTTTATGTCATTTCAATTTTTTACACCCTTTTCTATCCTGCCAAAAAAAACTAAGACTTTGCTAAATTTTTTTTTAAATGCTGATGCTGGAAATCTAAAATCTGGAGATACTCAGCAGGTCAGGCAGCATCTGTGGGAAAGGAAATAGAGATAACATTTCAGGTCCAAAACACTTTGTCTGAACTGGGAAAAAGAGAAAACAACTATGTGGTTAAAATGTAGAATGTAGTTATGAGGAGAGTTTGGCTAGCCTGGAATTTTTTCCTGTGGAGCTGAAGGGAGTTTCATTTGAGGTGTATAAAACTTTCTGTCTTCAGCATTTTCTGTTTTTATTTAAGAACTTGCAAGATGTTTCAGAAGTTCTCTTGTCCACCATGAAGCAGTGGGTTGCCTTTGGGTCCTTGTTGAGTTTTATCACTAATGTTTCAGTTCACACTTCAGTGTTTATGAGTTCTTAAAATTCTGAATGCTTTATAAATGATCCTTCCGTATCTCGAAGAACAGTTTCCACTGGGAAGTATCAAGTCTTTGAATGGCACTTCATAACAAAGCTTTAGAGCCTGCTTACACATTTATTCCATCCAGCTGAATTTCCTCCTGTCAACCTGTTATTAAAACTTCTATTCACATCACCAGTGGTATGGGAAAGCACCAGGTTTTCATCTGTTGGTGAAGATACTAAGCTGGAGATTTGAAGCATCAATTTTTTGATGTAAACAAAACAAATCAAAAAGACAAGCCAAATTTCAAGTTATGGAGGGGCCCCAAATGTGCTTGAAGGTTGTAAACATTCACCACGTAGGCAACATTGTGGTGACTTAACAGTTGTCATCATTTTAGCATTAAATTCTTTCGAGCTGGTTGTAGCTATCTGGCGTGGGAGTCCCAGTTATTTGGTATAATGTGATAAGGCCTCATGACCACAATTTAATGTGGTAACACACAACGCCGTAAAGTTCTGATGGTGGCGGTGTGCTAAGCCAAGCCGCATGTTACGGGTTGTGTGTGTTATTATTGGGGGACCGACACCCATCAGAGCAAAGTTTCAAACCAATAAAGATAATCGTTTGATCATTCACCAGTCCCAACAACAACAATTTCCCTAATAGTGCAGATTTAGTCACCACTCACAATCCAGGTCAAAGTGCACTGCTTTTCTATAACAAATTGGTTCTGAAAGATGGTTTTTGTTGGGATCCAGATAGTGCAGTCCAGTCTGGATGTTGGCTGACAGGGGAGGGATGGCAATGTAGGTCTCCCTTCCAGCAGCCCGAAGTGAAAGCTTTAATCAATCTGTCCAGTTTTGCACATGTTCTTGCTTCAAATTCAAGCCAAACTTTTCTTCTCCCTTCACATCTGACTCTTACACATGCAGACAGATTTTTTAAAAAACATTATGTAGTGCATGAACTCCCTTATGGGGTTTCCATGTTTACAGCGATTTTGAAATGGTGGGGGAAGGGGCAGTGTTTTCTTTTCGCTGAGACCTAGAGGGAGTATTAAAAACAAAATCTCTACTCCGCTATGAATAATGAAGGTTTTTATGTGCGTTCTGATATGAGCCCTGGCAGTAGAATGCAATGATACTTGGTTGTTTTGATCTTCTTCACTCAGTAGCCACGGAGTTACCTGTATGTTCTCATTGTGGTATAAAATAGTTTTTATGTTACTTAGGTGAATGTTTTTCTTACACTACGCAGTGATTGATTAGAGATAAGTACATCTTTTGTGGATGACTTAAAACTATCATTACATTTGTGCCTTCACATTTTTGTTTATTGTGTCATGGCAGTTGGGGGTGTGGTGCGTAATAGGGTATTTTACTTCTTTTCTAGCAGCTTGACATTCAGAAGAGAACTAGCATTTATGCAGTGCCTTTCAAAGTCTCAGGGTATCTCACAGTACCTTTTGATGTGGGGTTACGTAGAGGCTAAACATGCAAGTGATGGTAGTTGGGCATCAAGCGTCAGCCAGAACATGAGAACAACTCACTTGATCTTTCATTGGTACTAAGGTACCATCTTCATCAGATCCTTGTCATCTGAAAGACAGCAACTCTGCCAGTACATTGGAGGATTAACCCAGATAATGTGCTTTGTTTTTGAGTAAAGTTTAAATCTATGCCGTGGATACTAAAATAATACTTCAGTGAATGAAGCAAATGAAGAGTACCAAGGTGTCCTTTATGAGCCTGAACTGCAGTTATTGTGAACATAGAAGCATAACAGTCCCAAGACTTGGTCTCCTCAGCATCTAAGTAAACACACTTATACAGTTGGCACTGGATGATGATCAGGAGTAGAAAATCCTTGCTCACCGAATTGAGGGGACCACCTCAGTGCTTTTTGTTCATTGTCCTCCAGATGACTAATGCACAACCCCAGAAGCGTTACGTATGTTCACAACAAGTACTTCAGAGAAAAGTGAAACATCTTCACAGTGTTGGCACATCTATTGTAATCACACCTTCAGTCAGTATCGTTCATAATTGTATGCCACTTCTAAATATAGAACAACACATCATCATCGTAGATCAGACCTGTGTCGCATTCAGGCATAAGCAGTTCTAAATTTTGTTCTATTGATTCACTTTTTGGGATCTGGGTGTTGCTAGCAAGGCTCAATTTCATTATCCATCTTTAATTGTCCTCGAGAAAGTATTGATTAGGTGCTACCTTGAACCAGTGCAGTTCTTCTGGTGAAGGTAGACCCACATGCTTTTGAGCAGGGAGTTCCAGGATGAAGGATGGGGCGATATGTTTCCAAATCAGGATGGTGTGGGGTTTGAAGTGAGGTGGTGTTCCCACGTACTTGCTGCTCTTGTCCTCCTTGGTAGTAAAGGTCATGGGCTTTGGAGATGCAATCAGGCAAGTAACTGCAGTGCATTATATAGATGATACAAACACCAGCCACTGTGTGTCAGTGATGTAAGAATTGAATGATTTGGATAGTGTATCAGCTGCTTTGACCTGGATCATGTTATTCATTGAGAACTTTTGGGGCTGCATTCATTCAGGCAAATGATCTCCTGACTTATGCCTTGTACATGGTAAAAAGGCTTTTCTGGATTTCAGGAGATGCATTTATCACTGCAGAATACCCAGCCTCTGGCCTGCTCTTGTAACCATGATACTTACTTGTCTGACTCTGGTTGTGTTTCCCCTCTGTGGACTCTGTCTACACTTCCCGCTGCCTTGGGAAAGCAGCCAACATAATCAAGGACCCCTCCCACACCAGTCATTCTCTCTTCTCCCCCTTTCCCATTGGGCAGAAGATACAAAACCTTGAGAACACATACCACCAGGCTCAAGAACAGCATCTATCCCACTGTTATATGACCTCATATGATAAAGATGAACTCTTGATCTCTCAATCTTGTCGTGGCCCTTTCCCTGTCTACCTGCACTGCACCTTCTCTGTAACTGTAACACTATATCCTGCATCCTGTTTTTTTCCCCCCTTTTATACTATCTCAATGTACTTACATATGGAATGATCTGGATAGCATGTGAACAAATAGCTTTTCACTGTATCTCAGTACATGTGACAATAATAAACCATTTACCATTTGATATTGGGGGATCAGCATTGGCAATGCTAGTGGTTAAACTCTGTTGTTATAGATGGTCTTACCTGGTACTTCTGTGGCATGAATATTACTTGCAACTTCTCAGCCTGAAGACCATATGCCTGAAGACCATATGGCAGCTGGTATGCAAAAGCCATCCCATATTAAAAGAAATCATGCATGGGCACCTTCCACTCCTCAGTGGAAGTGGATCATCTTTGATCCCAAGGGACAGCCTAAGAAGAAGATCATCAAGGTCTTGCTGCATGGAGGTGTGGATAGGTTCATTTGCTGAGCTGTTGCGAATAGAATTAGACATTGTGTAATCATCAGTGAACATCACCAATGACGTTATGATGGATGGAAGGTTATTGATGAAGCAGCTGAAGATGGCTGGGCCTAGGATAATGCCCTAAGTTTCTACAGTAATGTCCAAGGGCTAGGATGGTTGTTTGACTCCAGTGACCAGAATGTTTTCTCCTTGGTGTCCATTGACATCAGTTTTAGCAGGATTCCTTGTTGCTACACTCTGTCAAATGCTGCCTAGATGTCAAGGGCAGTTCTGAACTGAAGGTGTACAAGATGATAGGAGGCATAGATCAAGTGGACAGGCAGAGACTTTTTCCCAGGCTAACACGAGGGGGGCATAATTTTAAAGTGATTGGAGGAAGGTGCAGGGGGATGTCAGAGGTAAGTTTTTGTACACAGAGAGTGGTGGGTGCGTGGAACACACTGCCGGCAGAGGTTGTGGGGGCAGATACATTAGGGACATTTAAGAGATTATTAGACAGACACATGAATGATAGAGAAATGGAGGGCTATGTGATATTGGTATTGGTTTATTATTGTCACTTGTACCGAGGTTCAGTGAAAAACTTGTCTTACAAACCGATCTTACAGGTCAATTCATTACACAGTACACACTTACATTAAGTCAGTACAGGATGCATTGATGTAGTACAAGAAAAAAAACAATAGCAGTACAGAGTAAAGTGTCACAGCTACAGAGAAAGTGCAGTGCAATAAGGTGCAAGGTCACAACAAGGTAGGTCATGAGGTCAAAGGTCATAGCCCATCTCATTGTATAAGGGAACTGTTCAATAGTCTTATCACAGTGGGGTAGAAGCTGTCCTTAAGTCTGGTGGTACGTGCCCTCAGGCTCCTGTATCTTCTACCTGATGGAAGAGGAGAGAAGAGAGAATGTCCTGGGTGGGTGGGGTCTTTGGTTATGCTGGCTGCTACACCAAGACAATGAGAGGTAAAGACAGAATCCAAGGAGGGGAGACTGGTGTTCATAATGCGCTGGGCTGTGTCCACAACTCTCTGCAGCTTCTTGCGGTCTTGGGCAGAGCAGTTGCCGTACTAAGCCATGATACATCCTGATAGGATGCATTCTATGGTGCATCGGTTTTGCTAGAAAGTCAGGGATCCAGTTACAGAGGGAGACGTTGAGTCCTAGGTCTCGGAGTTTGGTGACAAGCTTGCTTGGTATTATTGTATTGAAGGCAGAACTGTAGTCAATAAACAATAGTCTAACGTAAGTGTCTTTACTGTCCAAATGCTCCAGAGCTGAGTGAAGGGCCAGGGAGATGGCATCCACTGTAGACCTGTTTTGGCGATAGGCAAATTGCAATGGGTCCAGGTTGTCTGGTAGGCTGGAGTTGATGTGTGCCATGACCAACCTCTCAAAGTACTTCGTGATGGTGGAAGGGAGGGAAGGGTTAGATAGATCTCAAGAAGGATAAAATGTCGGCACAACATCGTGGGCCAAAGGGCCTGTACTGTGCTGTAATGTTCTATGTTCCATGTTCTAAGTGATCCTTGCAAAACTCAAACTGGGCATTGGTGAGCAGGTTATTGATGAGTAAGCGCCACTTGGTAGCACTGTTGATGACACCTTCCATCACTTTGGTGATGATTGAGTAGGTTGGGTAGCCATTAGTCAGATTGTATTTATCCTGCTTTATGTGAACAAGACATACTTAGGCAATTTTCCACATTGTCAGGAGATACCAGTGTTGTAACTGTACAGGAACTGTGCAGGCACAGAGGGTTATTCAGACTGTAGTAGTCATTCCTCTGCAAGCCCTTTAAGATAGTCAGAATAGTCCAGGAGACTGTCGTAACCTATATTAAATTATAGAAGATCCAACTACAAGGGATTCAGAGAATCAGTCTTTACCACATGAATCGGCACAAGTATCAGCACAATATTTCTGCAAAAATGGAAATCTTTTTGATGTCTTAAAGTAGGTCTGGCTTTGAAGAACGTGTGAATAATCGCTAGTCCTCTGAAAGCTGTTTACTTGGTAAACTTTCAATAGTAAAAATATTTTGTGAAAGGCAGGTGGCAAATTAAATATTTAAAAGCGAGGTCATGGATTTAAGACTGTTCTGCACAAACTCCTGTTAGTCTCCCTTTGAACTTCTCGTCATCTCAGATCCTGTGTTGGTATGATCTTGTTTCTCGTGCAAGATTCACCCACTTCAAGGCAAATAGGCATATTGAAACAATTGTTGATGAACCATCTTTCTAGGCATTCAGCCCACCTCCAACGCCTTGCTTCTGCTGAGGTTAGCAACATAAGTATTAGCTTCTGCCTACTGTGGTATATACATCACTACATATATATGCCACTGCACTTCTGGTTCTTTTAGCTTATTGGTAATAATTGAAAATTTATGCTATTGAGATTTGTCTGAGATAATGTGTTGCTGCTGCCTTGTCAGATTTCCTGTTGGAAAAAATGACATTTACTTGCAGATATTTACAGGTCCAGAGTATTCCCTGCAGTTTCAACAAAGGGCGTATTGACTGTAGTGTTTGAGATTATAAATTTAGCTGAATTCTCCCTGCTCAAGCAGCACCTGCTGGGGAAATATGAGGCTATGGTGATCGCACGGTGTGCAGGAGACTTGATCCAATTTGCAATCTTTTCAAGTGATCATATTGCAATGTATGCTGGTTGCTGGGTTAATTAGTTACTGTAAATTACCTCTAGTGTAGATGTGGTGGGACAATCAGGGCAGAGTTGAGAGGTACATGAGAGAATAGGTTGCAGGGAAATTAGTGGGGTGGGGGGCAAGAATAGGGTTGCTTCAACAGTTGGCAGAAACTTGATGGGGCGAATGGCCTCCCATATTGTAAAACATTATGAAGGAAATGAGACATCACTATGAATGGGCAAATATACAGTAAGATGGAGGAAGATCATGTGAACAATCTGCTGTCTCACGTTGACATATTCTTAAAGCAACAGAGACTGCGGTACCCTGTATCAGGGTGATGACGTATCTGAATGGAACATTGAATGTGCATATCTGCATCGTAGTGTTGACCCTGAATAATAATTTGTCCTTTCAGATGCCAAGGTAAGGAGCAATCTTTATTTCTTTACATAGTTAATAAGCAGACACAAAATGTGGTAAGTTAAAATCTGCTCCTGTAAATTCCACTCTGTTAAATTCAAGATCTAAACAAATACCTAGTGCATATTGTTACAATAGTAACAACTTGCATTTATATGGTGCCTTTAAAGTAATGAATGTTCCAAGGTACTTTACTGAACTCTATTAACCAAATTATAAAATCAAAGCATTGCAAGGTCAGGAACCAGTGTAGATCAGTGATCACGGGTGATGAGCAAACAGCACTTTTAGGTGAACTCAGATCTACAGAGGATGCAAAGTCGAATGCCAGCAAGAAGAGCACCATATATCTCAAGAGGACTTTATATCCAACACCTCCCTCTGTAACTGGATCCGTGACTTTCTAGCAAACAGACCGCAATCAGTGAGGATAGGCAACAATACCTCCGGCCGATTATTCTCAACACTGGTGCCCCACAAGGCTGCGTCCTCAGCCCTCTACTCTACTCCCTATACACTCACGACTGTGTGGCCAGATTCTGCTCTAACTCCATCTACAAGTTTGCAGATGATACCATCGTTGTTGTAGGCTGTATCTCAAACAGTGATGAGTCGAAGTACAGGAAGGAGATAGAGAGCTTAGTGGAATGGTGTCATGACAACCACCTTTCCCTCAATGTCAACAAAACTAAAGAGCTGGTCATTGACTTCAGGAAAGGGGGCAGTGTACATGCACCTGTCTACATCAATGGTTCTGAGGTCGAGAGGGTTGACAGCTTCAAGCTCCTGGGAGTGAACATCACCAACAGCCTGTCCTGGTCAAATCACGTAGATGCCATGGCCAAGAAAGCTCACCAGCGCCTCTACTTCCTCAGGAGGCTAAAGAAATTTGGTCTGTCCCCTTGGACTCTCACCAACTTTTACCGATGCACCATAGAAAGCATCCTATCTGGATGTATCACGGCTTGGTACGGCAACTGCTCTGCCCAAGACCGCAAGAAGCTGCAGAGAGTTGTGGACACAGCCCAGCGCATCACAGACACCAGCCTCCCCTCATTGGACTCTGTCTTTACCTCTCATTGTCTGGGTGAAGCAGCCAGCATAATCAAAGACCCCACCCACCCAGGATATTCTCTCTTCTCTCCTCTTCCATCAGGTAGAAGATACAGGACCCTGAGGGCACGTACCACCAGGCTCAAGGACAGCTTCTACCCCACTGTGATAAGACTATTGAACGGTTCCCTTATACAATGAGATGGACTATGACCTCACGATCTACCTTGTTGTAACCTTGCTCCTTATTGCACTGCACTTTCTCTGTAGCTGTGACACTTTACTCTGTACTGTTATTGTTTTTACCTGTACTACATCAATGCACTCTGTACTAACTCAATGTAACTGCACTGTGTAATGAATTGACCTGTACGATCGGTTTGTAAGACAAGTTTTTCACTGTACCTCGGTACAAGTGACAATAATAAACCAATACCAATAGGTACTTTAGATTTGTCGTCACTGTTGTAGAGTAACAATGGAATTGCGTATGTTTATATATATAGTTATTTGTGGAAATCAAACATCCATTGTACTGAACAATAATGTCTGGAATTCAGATGCAAACCTGAATCCAAATAAGCAATTCAAAAGGGAAATAGAGCAAGGTTTGACACCACCAAACTGAGCTACCAAGTGCTCACAGTAACTGATAACATCCTACAGAAGTAAATTTATGAGACTAAGTTATGCAGTTAGGTTTTAACTTTGATAACTGCATGTTAGATCAGGTTGCATAAAACTTCCACGTATAATAAATGAGTTTCGTTTTGAATAAAAGAGTCCAATATTTCTTCCCCTCAGACCCAGCTGTTGGCTGTGAAGTTGGAAACGTCGGTATTCAAAGCCATAGCAAATTCTTTGGGATATTGTTCCGTGGTACAGTGCAGTGTGAACTGAACCTGGTTTCTGACAGTTTGTCAAAATCACGGGAAGGCGAGCTGTGAAGAAAATACAGTTACAGATAAGATGAGGGAGTGGGTAAAAAAGTTGGCAAATGGAGTGTAATGTGGGAAAATGTGAAATTGTTCACTTTGGAGCAAAAACATGATCAAGCAGATTATTTTAGTGGCAGCACTAAGGGCTTTGGAAGTCTGCATACATAAAACATACAAGGCTAGCATAATCAGGAAGGCTATGGAATGCTAGCTTTTATTTCAAGGAGGGTTGGAGTATAAAAGTAGGGAAGACTTTGTAAAAATGTGACAACATTTGGAGTACTGTGAGGTTGCAAAAGGCCTTGGATAATGGTTGGTGGTCTTCCCTGTGCTTTGCTTGGAATTGTCATGCATGAAGACTGTGTCCATTGTGCATCTTGATGGACGGGTCCACACTCTGATTTGAGGAGCAGCTCTTTGGCCGTTGAGCAGAGGAGATTCAGAAGGTCCCGGGAAAAGCAGGGAGATCTCTCTGTAGTTACTACAGTCAAACTTGTTTCCTTTCTTGGAGATGGTTACAGTCATGGCATCTGTGAGGTTTCCTGGTCTATCCTCCTCTTCCCAGATGTTGTCAGAGACTGAAGCTCTTCACATAGGATTTCAGCGGGGATACCACCCCGCTGAAATCTAGCACATGAATGGAGGGATCTGGATCATGTGCAGGCAGAAAGGATTCATTTAATTTGGTGTCACGTTCACAGACATCATGGGCTGAAGAGTCTGTTCCTGTGCCATATTGTTCTATGTTGTAACACTAAATCCATGCACTAAGAGCACCCAGAAGCCCTGGGTAAGCAGTGGAAGAAGTGCACCATCTCACAAACTGTCCACCTGCCCCAGCAGGCACCTCCTGCCCCGTCTGTCCACTATTCTCATCAGCCACCCTGGAACCCTCAGACCAAGTGGAAACAAGTCATCCTCCATCCCCGTGGATTGCCTTGGTAAAAGCAGAATACTGTATACAGTTTTAGTCCCCTTACTTAAGAAAGAGATATCGTCAATGGAGGTGGTTCAGAGAAGGTTCACTAGGGACTGTACTGATTGGAGTTGAGAAGAATGAGAGCCGATCTTGTTTAAACATAAAAGATTATTGGGTTTGACAGGGAAAATGCTGTGAGGCTGTTTCCCTTCATGGGAGAACCCCAAACAAGAGGGTATATTCTCAGAATAAGGGGGCAACCATTGAACACTGAGATGAGGAAGAATTTCTTATTTCAAAGAGGTGCGCATCTTTGGAATTCCTGCCGAGGCTGAATCCTTGAATTTATTCGAACTTGAGACAGATAGATTTTAATCAGTGGAGGAATCAAGGGTTATGGGGAGAGGGTGGGAAATTAGATGGGGAAAGTGGACAAAGAAAGTTGGATCTGCCATGATCTTATTGAATGGCAGAGCAGACTTGTGGGGCCACATGTCGTACTCCTATTCTTAAGATAATTTTAAGTGCAAAGTGTTCAGTAAAGTAAGATCAGTGTACTGGTACTTTCACTTCTGTTCAGTGATGCAAAAGTAGGAACCTGAAGAAAGAAAATTTTAAGACTATATGATTGCAGAAGTGAAATCACAAATTAAACCTTAAGCAAGAATTTCTGATCTTTAGCCCGGCCTTCAATGAACTGGATAAATAAATTAGGATCAATTCTATCTTACCTTGATATTTGATTAGGACAGAATTAAGTAGAAGTATTAAAAAAAAGCCTTGTGGAATACTTTGGTGTTATAAGGAAAAGGAAAACATTGCTTATAGTGCCTGTCATCTCAGAGGGATTGTCCTAAAACACTTTGAAGTGCAGTCACAGTAGCAAAATAGGAAAGGTGGAATGAATTTTGTGCAGAGTTCCATAAAGTTTGAGTGGTCCTAAAGCTTTGTTAAATAAAGTGTTAGGGATAGATTAATAGACCTTAATCATTTGGGCATTGAACTGTGGTTAGTTGGCTGCCACAGTAAAATGGACAGGGTAGAGGTAGTTTAAAAGCAGATTGTACAGACTTACAAAATCTGATAGGTGGGGTAGAGTTAATATAACCCGTAACTGCCAAGATCATGCAGCAGGATTATGTTCATTAGCTTCAACTTGTCTTTTTAATTCATGTGGGTCAGATTCAGTGGTCCACAGAATAATATTGGATAATGTATGGAAGCTGTAGAGATTGAGCAGACAATTCTCCTGCTCCTATCTCACTTCAGGTTGCCCCCAGGTTATGACAGGGTTTCATTCCTGCGAACTGCTCATAACCTGGACAGTTCGTAAGACGGAAATGCAGTCACAAACTGAGTTCCCACACAGCAGAAGATGCCTGCAGCCCCACAGCAGCCGGCAACTCCGTCCCGCCAGTCTCCCAAATGCTTGTTCATATGTATATGCTGTACATAAGTCTGGTGCTCGTAAACTGGGGAGGACCTGTACCGTTGGTGTTCGTCACACAGGTGGTTACTAATCCTTCTATCTCGGTGGGAGTGTGGTGTGTGTTTTGTTATAACAGAAGCAACTTAAACATGCATTAATGTTTTCCCCATTTGTATTTTTCTTTCCAGTTTGGTAATGAAGAGGAGCAGCTGGAATGGGCAAAAAGGGAGAGTGAAAGAGCAGAACGTGAGAGATTAGAGCGGTTACACAGGCAAGAACAAGAAGACCTAGAGCTTGCCATAGCACTCAGCAAAGCAGAAATGTCAGATGTGTAAATAGTGCCATGGCCCACTCAATCAAAAGCATGCGAGCTGTAAGAACAAAGGGCAGAGAAATAGGAAGGGAAGAGGAAATGATTGGACACTGGGTGTTCTGAATGTACTGGAGAGTAACTGGCTCAAAACCCCACTTCTTCTCTAAATGGTACTGAATCAATTACATGGACTCCATTGGAGATGCAGAAGGTGATGATGCACAAAGAATGTACCGTGTAATTAAAAAGGAGAGAGAATCCTTTACCATTCTCAGTGAATCGGCAGTCCCAGCTCTTGTGTTCATGCACATGAAAGACTTGAAAGCTTTGATGCTGATGCTAACTAACTTTATTTGCGATATTGAAGAGAAAAAAAGCCAAACCCCTCCCACACTCTCTCCCAAAGGAAAATGATATAATATATATGTATAAACTGCCTGGTTTGTTAGTCTCTTTGTGTTGCAAAATGCCTAGTGGTATTTTCACAGACTTTAAATGTACAGTGTCCCATTTCATGTTTTATAATAACCCTCCCACACCTTTCCATCAAACATGCCTTAGTGTTACTGCGTGACTGCAGTAAACCCTGGGCAGGAATCACCCTGTTCCAGTGCAGCTTATTAATCTGCAAAGACTTGTACATTATGTCAGTTATATTTGTCTGATACACTGTTGTGTAATTGAAAAACCTATCCAATTTAATTCATTGCACATTTCTTTTCTTTAATATAATAAATGTGAGGAGACATTCCTGTACAACTGGATAATTCAGTGAACTCCCTGAAGTTTCACTATTTTTTGATTGTAGCATAATGAAAATGTGTGCAGAGTAACCAAGTTTTCTCATTGTCCTGTGTATTCTTGTGGTATGCCATATGAACGTGTGCATTCTTTGTCTTCAGTATGATACCTTACGACGTGATATGCCCAGAATTTTGAGCCTTTTGCAAAGAGAACAGATGGAACCTGAATATAATAGAAACTAGAACACTCAGTAGTGAACTGCAGAAAATTGTGAGAAAAGGTATGGCATTGCTCTTGAACTTTGCACAACTGGGATGAAACTCCATTTAGGGTCAGGTGCTACCTATTGTTTAACAACTTTTCTAAATATAATGCTTCCAATACAGAAAGTTGCCTTTGCTACTGTTTGAAGTATTACTTCTGCCATCAATAAGTGGCATTAAGTACTTCTCTGGTACCTGTGCGCTTCAATACACTTCCAAAACTGTTTTTCTTTGCATTTTTAGTTAAAGTATTTCCCTTTGCGTTGTGTGATGTAATAGTGATGAATAATGTTTAAGAACAGCTTCAAAGGTTCTTGATTCCAGTCAACTTGATCTCTACTGTAATATGAATATTCTCTGACCTGTTACTGAATTATCTAATGTTGTTGGTTACTCCTTATCTCACTTTTCCATTGAACAGATTGCACCAGTTCAGCAGCAGGACTCTCAAAGTGGCTGTTAATAATATGTGTAACTGATTAGTCATACCATGAATGATGGTTACCTGGTCATAGCTCATTAACCTCAGCTCATCAGGGGTCATTTGTGCACACTGGGTTAGACAGCAAAGCTGCAGATATTTTTAAAGAGGGAGGAAGTTGCTTCAGGGTTAAGTGTTTGATATTAATAATATTGTAGTTTATTAGAATTGACTGGAATTCTTGTGCAATGCAATTCATCAGTTTAGGACCGCTCAAAATATTCTCACCAGACATGGCTGGAGCTTCACAGGATTAAGGTTTCACTCGTAAGGAACTTTCAAGTTTGTGAATACTGTGCAGAGACTTCCATTTCCACTTTGGCATGCTGATGATGTCCCAGAGAATACCGTTCATATCAGTACCTGCACAACTTGAGTAAAAAGTGACAAGTTTTTGCTTTCTGTCCTTGTCATTGTTGACGTACATTTACTCCTACTTGATATTGTGTGTTACTTTTGCAGTAGTGATTCGATTATTAGAAAAGACTTCGCTAATAGCAGGATGGATCAGAAATTGGCTTAGACAGTAGAGGCTGTTGGTCAAGGGTTTTTGTGAATGAATGCCTATGACCAGTGGTGTACTACAGGGACTGATGCTGGGACCCTCGATGTTTGTTATATACATTGACAATTGGGATGTGAATGTAGGAGGTTCATGGGTGACATGAAACTTGGTGGTGCTGTTGATAGAGAGTCACAGAATGATATTGATGATTTGGTAAGATCAGCAGAGTGTTGACAGATGAAATTTAATTCTGAAAAATGTGATCTGATGCCTTTTTGGAGAACAAATAAGGTTGGGATAGATACAATGATTGGTAGGACCCTAGGAAGTACTGAGGAACAAAGGGACTAGAAGAGGTGTGCAAGGACTCCTGAAGGCAGCAGCACAGTAAGTTTTTCATTGCACCTGTGCATACATGTACTTGTGCATGTGGCAATAAACTCGACTTTGACAGGCCATAAATATATGAGCAGTGAGGTTATGGTACAACTGTATACAACATACGTTAGGCCACAGCTGAACTACTGTGTGCAGCTCTGGTTGCCACACTATGGGAAAGATGTGATAGCACTGGAGAGGGTGCAGAGGAGATTCAGCAGGATGACTGAGGTACACAAGGTTATGAGGGTATAGATAGGGGAGGTAGTGAGAAACTCTTCCCTTTAGCAGGAGTGTCAATAACCAGAGGGCATATGTTTAAGGTAAGGGCTAAGAGATCTAGAAGGATTTGAGGAAGAACTTTTTCATCCAGAGAGTGATTGATTGAAATCTGGAATGCAGTGCCTGAGGGGTTGATGGAGGCAGGTGCTCTCACATTTAAGAAATATTAAGATGAACACTTGAAACAGTGTGGCATAGAAGGCTACACTGTGAAAAATGGGATAGTATAAATAGGAACTTGATGGCCGGCATGGACACAATGGGCCGATACCATGTTTCCATGCTGTATAACTCTGTGTTAAACCTTTCTCAGCTTATTCTCCTTGTTGATTCTATATGAAGGTCAATTTGTACCCATCTCTACAAGATCTTTTTGATATGCATGATGTTAATAACAGGCTCCAGAGCCATTCACACCAATCCCCATTTCTGTGGATGATTTTGATTTCTTTCTGAATTTTAAGCCTCAGGAACTATGTTATGCCTTCATTTTATAGAGTAAGATTTTAGTTTAATGGTTTGTCACTATTTCCACTTTTAATCTTTTTTCTTCTCAATATTCAGAAAGGAGTTCTGGTATCACCACATTCCTTAAACTAATCTGCATGGAGCGCACTAGTTCTCAGGTAATTGAGAAGCAAGAAACTGTGGACACTGGAAATCTGGAATTTAAAACAATATGCTGGAATTACTCAGCATGTCTGTGGAGAGGGAAGCAGTTAATGTTTCAGATCAATGTCCCTTCATCAGATCATTGACCCTCAAATCTGTGCGAATAACCTCTCTCAGGTGTGAGAAGGTGGCCCAAGTGACTTGCAGTACACCTGTAGAAAAGACAGTGGAAGTAGATTCTAAAGGAATTCAAGAATTGAAAATCTTCAAAAGGAGATATTTTACAGGATTGTGAGGAAAGGGCTGAGGAAGTGGAGCTTGTGGGACAGCTCTTACGAAGAGCAGCGTCAATGGCCATGGCCTCTTCCATGACATCCTTTCCATAACAAATGAACTTCAAATTTTCTTCATAGCACTTTCAGAATCAAGGACTAGCTACTCAGTGAGTCACGACAAAGCACAGGTGGTCGGACTGGTGCGAAAGGTTCTGACTCTATGTTAGATATTTGTAGGAAATGTGGAGGTGGTAAGGTGGGGAAGATCAAACTTACAGTAATTTATTACACTCTCTGATTCTGATAGTTATACTTTCTGTCTGTCTTTTACTCAATGAATTAAGAGGTTTAATAGTACAGGTATTCTATGTGATGAACTAAACCATTCCCTAAACATGTTTTCCAATGGGATTTTGGTGCTGCTGGCAAGACCAGTATTTATTAATTGGTGGTGAACAACCTTCTTGAATTGCTGCTTTCTTTCTAGTGAAGATGCTTCCAGTGTTGTTGAGTTGGTAGCTACAAGATTTAAACCCAGCGATGATGAAAGAGCATTAATATATTTCCATGTCAGGATCATGTGTGATTTGGGGAGAAACCTTGTGTTGATGGTGTCTCCACCAGGCTTGTTGCCTTGGTTAGAGGTTATTGATTTTGAAGGTGCTGATGGATTAGCCTTGATGTAGATGTATTTTGTAGATGGTACACAATGTAGCCGTAATGCACTGATGGTGAAGGGAATGAATGTGAAGGATAGTGAATGGGGCTGGATAGTTTCATTAGAACAGCACACTGTGCATTTACGCCTTGCATGTGATGGAAGGAGTTTGGGATGTCAGGAGGTGAGTCACTCAATACAGGATACCAGCCTCTGACCTACTCTTGTGGCCATAGTATTTCACAGTGCTTCTGTGGGACCAGTTAACTTAATTTTAAAATATTTAAAAAATTACTCATAAGGTACACAGTAATACAGTCAGGGCATGCCATTATCTTCACTGTACAAACAATTCAATACGTTCACTTTATGGCAAAATCGTGTCTTTAAACACTCCATCAGTGATGTTGAGAAGGGCCAGGTAATTATTCATATTTCATATTTTCTTATGGATTAGGAGGAGGCCATTGCAGCCCATTGAGTTCTTGTTGGCTCACAGAGCAATCCCATTCCCATCTGGAGACTCCCAATGCCTTAATGAAATATCAGAAATACGTGGTTAGACTCTCTTTTAGATTGAGGATTAATTGATCTAAGTGTGCATATCAAAGTTAACATTTTATGAAGATTTCATTTGGTACAGAAGTTAAAATAGTTAGAATTTAATTTATATTCTGTTGGAGTAGAACATAGAACAGTACAGCACAGTACGGACCCTTCAAACAACAATGTTGTGCCAACCTATATTAACCTTATCCACATTCTATCTATCCCCCTCTCTATTTCACCTCCCATAATCCTCTATTGGTATTGGTATTGGTTTATTATTGTCACTTGTACTGAGGTACAGTGAAAAGCTTGTCTTACAAACCGATCGTACAGGTCAATTCATTACATAGTGCAGTTACATTGAGTTAGTACAGAGTGCACTGAGGTAGTACAGGTAAAAAAAAACAATAACAGTACAGAGTAAAGTGTCACAGCTACAGAGATAGTGCAGTGCAATAAGGTGCAAGGTCACAACAAGGTAGATCGTGAGGTCAGAGTCCATCTCATTATATAAGGGAACCGTTCAATAGTCTTATCACAGTGGGGTAGAAGCTGTCCTTAAGTCTGGTGGTACGTGTTCTCAGGATCCTGTGTCTTCTACCCGATGGAAGAGGAGAGAAGAGAGAATGTCCTGGGTGGGTGGGGTCTTTGGTTATGCTGGCTGCTTCACCAAGACAACGAGAGGTAAAGACAGAGTCCAAGGAGGGGAGGCTGGTGTCCATGATGCACTGGGCTGTGTCCACAACTCTGCAGTTTCTTGCCGTCCTGGGCAGAGCAGTTGCCGTACCAAACCATGATACATCCAGATAGGATGCTTTCTATGGTGCATCGGTAAAAGTTGGTGAGAGTCAAAGGGGACAAACCAAATTTCTTTAGCCTCCTGAGGAAGTAGAGGCGCTGGTGAGCTTTCTTGGCCGTGGCATCTACGTGATTTGACCAGAACAAGCTGTTGGTGATGTTTACTCCCAGGAACTTGAAGCTGTCAACCCTCTCGACCTCAGCACCATTGATGTAGACAGATGCATGTACACCGCCCCCTTTCCTGAAGTCAATGACCAGCTCTTTAGTTTTGTTGACATTGAGGGAAAGGTTGTTGTCATGACACCATTCCATTAAGCTCTCTATCTCCTTCCTGTACTCTGACTCATCGCTGTTTGAGATATGGCCTACAGTGGTGGTATCATCTGCAGACTTGTAGATGCTTCATTCATGTGCCTATCTAATAGTCTCTTAAATGACCCTATTGTATCAGCCCCTACCACCACCCTCAGCAGTGCATTCCAGGCACCCACCACTCTGTGTAAAAAAAAACCTACCTCTGACATCTCCCCTGAACTTTCCTCCACGCACCTTAAACGGGTGTCCTCTGGTATTGGCCATTACCACCCTGGGGAAAAGATGCTGGCTGTCCACTCTGTCTATGCCTCTCATAATCTTATACACCTCTAGAAAGTCTCCCCTTATCCTCCGTCGCTCCAAAGAAAAAAGCCCTAACTTGTTCAACCTGTCCTCATGAGATATGCTCTCCAATCCAGGCAGCGTCCTTGTAAATCTCCTTTGCACCCTCTCCAAAGCTTCCACATCCTTCCAGAACTGAACACAATATTCCAACGGCCACGACGAGGTAGATTGGGAGATCAAGGGTTCATCTCCTTCAGCAAGGGAGGATGCTTGACTTTATCTCTTCAGTCACCAAGCTAACTGTTGATTTCTTTGACCACTTTCTCACCAGCACTGTCCAAGTCCTTCTCCCAGCAAAGCCTGGTTACTGCATCTCAACCAGTTCCCCTGATTGGTCATGCCCATCTTCAACCTTCTGCGGTACAAAAGGCACAAATTTGAATGTCCTTGACCCATAACTCACTTAGCCTTCTGAGAAATAGCTTGAGTACATCGTGGTCTTCTGTTTCATTCTGTTTTTCCTATTTTAATATTGTTCTATAATCCAAAATATCCCCAAACTTTATTTCTCTACCACAGTCCAGCTCATTTTACCCCTCCAACTTGTACACTTCTCCTCACACTCCATCCCTCACACAGACTCACCCCTAGATAATAACATGCAAGGAAACATTGATGTTCAGACCCAGCTGCTTCTGCTGCTCAATTCCATCTGAAGTCAGATTCTCCCCATCTCCCTTCCACTTGCTCTGATTTCTTCCAACTGTCGAGTTCTCTCCATTAACCTTTTCCTGCCTCCTGTGAATTTATTTATATTGGTACTGGTTTATTATTGTCACTTGTACCAAGGTACAGTGAAAAACTTGTCTTGCATACCGATCGTACAGGTCAATTCATTACACAGTGCAGTGACATTGGGTTAGTACAGAGTGCATTGATGTAGTACAGGTAAAAACAATAACAGTACAGAGTAGAGTGTGGTAGTTAGTGACATAGCGTTTAAATTTAAAAGTGTAGAATGATCATAGTAAGGGTAATGAGTAGATCTGCAGAGAGCAGCTTGCAACGTGTCGCCACGCTCCAGCACCATCTTGCTTTTTCTATAATTCTGCAAGCTGATGTTATCCATGAAAGTTACTTGGGGTTTCCTCACCCCTCTCCGTTTATTCAACTTCCCTTCTTGGAATTTTTGTCTTGACTGGCATGAATAAATCAGGAGGTTACTAGAGAGAACTATCTAGGCACGGGAGAACTGTGCAGGCAGAAAGAGAGGGTGAGCAGCAGCTTCTGTCACAAACTGAGTGGAGAGAGGGGAAGTCTGCAGCTTCAAGGGGAGGTGGTGAGAGGGACCATAGGATTCACCTTTAATGAAGGGTCATTGACCTGAAACATTAATAATTTTTTCTTTCCGCGGATGCTGCTTGATTAACTGAGTTCTTCCAGCATTTCTGTTTTTGTTTAGGATCCAAAAGGTCCATCAACACATGGAGCACATGCTGCAATCCCCATCAATGGCCGCATTCAGTGTGTGCCTCAGCACTGAATGGCCGTATATTTGTCCTGGCCTGCCCAGTATTAGCCCTTGGAGGCAGCCACTCCGCACTGAGCTCTTAGGTAATTCATTGCTGGTAGAACACCAGTGGAGGGCAGAGATCCATGTCGGATTCTCCGCACAACAGTGCTCAGCGCAAGCATGTACCTTTTTTAAAGTACAGTGTCTATGTACCTGTGAGTGTTCAAGTTGGAGGTCCAAGAGTGTTATAACCTATCTATGCTCTGCAGAGTTGTGCTAAGTGGGATACCTATATAAACCTGCTATTTTGTTTGCACAACATGTAGTTGCAAATTAATTGAATGAAATGATAAACTAAGTTGATTCTAAAATTGTGTTGAGATCTTTCCTTGGATGATGTAAAAGGTTTTAATTGAAATTCCACGAAAAGTGACCATTCAATCCGGGAGGTTATTCCCATCAGTCCCATATAATTTCATGGGCCTCAATTATGCTAAATTTATGTGGGACTGCATTGGAAACCTTCTGAAAAGCCAATGTAGACATCTATTGCATTCCCCTCATCCACCTTCCTGGTCAGCAAAATGGGTGGATGATGATCATCATGAACTTGATGAGCCAAAGGGCCTGTTCTTGTGCTGTATTTGTCGATGACTAAAAATTCCAGATTGGCCAAAAAAAAAGGCCTTTTATAAATCCATATTGACTGTCTTTTGTTAACTCAAACCAATTGCCTGTTAGTTTTACCCTGATTATTGTTTCCAAAAGCTTCCCTATGGCCATGGTTAATCCAACTGATCTGTAGACACTAGGCATGTCTTCTTGTATAAGGGTGTTACATCTGCTGTTTTCCACTCCTAGCCCTTCCCCTGTTTCTAGGGCAGGTTGAATGATTATGGCAAACAGTCTTCACTCTCACCATTACAGCAGCCTAGGATGGGCCTTATCCAGACTGGGTGAGTGGCCTTTTCAGTTCCTTATCAATGTTTATCCCATCCTTTTCCTCTATTACCTCCCTTTCTACTGAGGTTTTCACAGCATCCTCTCAACAAAGACTAATACCAAGTGTTTCTTCTGTCCTAATGCTTGGGTCACTTTCTTTATCTCTAATTGGCCGCGCCGTCTCCTTTTACTCACTCCTGCCTCACGAAGACAGGCAGCACGGCAGTGCAGCTGGTAGGGCCAATGCCTCCGCTCCGGTGACCCAGGTTCAATCCTTACCTGTGTGGATTTTGTACGTTCTCCCTGTGACCATGTGGGTTTCCACCGGGTGCTCCAGTTTCCTCGACATCCCAGTGATGTGCAGGTTGGTCGATTAATTTGCCACTAAATCGCCCCTAGTGGTAGAAACCTGAGGAGAGTTGAAGAGAATGTAGGATAAAGTAAGAGAATAGAATAGGATTAATGAAGCATTGGTGTAACTGGTACTTGATGGTGCCCGTTTCTCTGCTGTATGACTATGACTTTCGCACTTCCTTTTACGTTTGATTATTTTCTCATACTTCCCTGTCTTAATTTCCTTTTCAGTTCTGTCAATGTAATAAATGCAGCCTGGCTCCCACTGGAGTTACTCGCCTGATGCGCATCTCTCTATCTGCTTTGATTCCCTGACCTTCCTGGACAATCTCCTCTATGCTGGCACCCATCCCCCCTGCAAGTGGGAGTGTACCTAGTTTGCACCTGAAGTATCTACTCTGTAGGACTCACCATTGTTCCGTCACAGTTTTACCGTCAAATAATTGTTTCCACTTTGTCCTGGTCAGATCCTTTCTTATTCCATTAAAATCAGCCCACTTCCAATGAGGTGGTTTAGACTTCTCCTTGCCCCTCTCCATTGTTAATTCACTGTTCCCTCTGTCTTCTTCCACTGGCATTGGGCCATGTATCAGATCCAGCAATGTTTCCTTCATCGCTGGGACAGAAACATACTGATCAGGGAGCTTCTGAACACACTTCAGGAAGGCATCCTGCACAGCTCTTTGTTCTTGCAGCTCCTTGACTTACTTACCACAGTTTGGGTGTTTATACACATACAATTTAAACCCATTTTGTAATCTTCATGGGCTCTATTATTCTGCTGCTGCACTGTACTCATGGGACCTTCCCTCAGACTTGCGTGGATGGAACAAACTAATGACCAGTGCTAAACTTCTAATTCAGCACTACACTTTGTTAATAATTGAGCATTACACTTTGTTAATTTAAGTTTCCAATTTCAAAATAAACTTAGTAGATCTATGATTTCACTGAAACTCGCAGCCACTCACTGGTAAGACATCCAGCGCTGGGTTTAGGCCTGGACTGAGATGACTAGCCTCAGCTGCCTTAGTGACCCACAACAGCAGGTGTTATACTTTTCCTTAGCACTTAGGCCACATTTGACGATCTCATCTATTACCAAATTTGGCCAAAGAGTTCTCTTTCACTTGTCACTGCCCACCCCTTCATAAGAAGTCGGGACTTACAAACTTCTATGTCGGGCTGTTTGCTGATATAAGTTCTGCTGACCTAGGTTAACTTCATGACTGCTAAGCACCTTCAGGTACGAGGTGGACCATACCAGAGGCTGATTAACAATCTTCTCTGTCTCCTTGAACAGTGGCTCATTTAGAATACCCAAAGGGACACATCTTCAGAGACACCATTGGTTGTTATCCCCTTTCAGTTCTTGCACACACACCCTATTCTATACAACCCAGTTACAACCCTGGTCTCAGTCATCGAGCCCTACAGCACAGAAACCAGCCTTTCAGCCACAGCACATCCAAGCTGCCCATTATACCTATCTACAGCTATCCCATTTACCCATAGCCATCTGTGCTTTGGCAATTCAAGTACTTGTCGAGGTGCTGCATAAAGATCATGAGAATATCTGTCTCCCATCTCCTCAGGCAGTGCAATCCAGTCATCCTTCCTTGAAAAATTTCCCCCTCAGATCCCCTCTAAACTTCCTTCCTTTCACCTTAAACCTATGCCCCCTTGTCTTCAACTCCCCACTTTTACTATGTCTCTATCCCTGTCATTATTTTATCTACCTCTATCAGGCCACCTCTACTCCAGGAAAAATAAACAATCCAATTTCTCTCCATAACTAATGTTCCAATGCAGGCGACATCCTGATGAATCTCCTCTGCATTCTCTCCAGTTTAATCACATCCTTCCTATAGTGTGATGACCAGAACTGCACACAGTATCCAGGTGTGACCTAATCAATGTTTTATAAAGCTGTAACATGATGTTGCAGCTCCTATATTCTATGCCACGGCCAATGAAGGCAAGCATTCTATAAGCCTCCTTCACACCTTATCCACCTGTACTGTCAGCTTCAGGGATCTTGTTCATCAATGCTTCTTGGGGCGGCATGGTAGCATAGCAGTTAGCGTAACACTATTACAGCGCTAGTGATCAGGGTTCAATTCCTACCGCTGTCTTTAAGGAGTTTGTACGTTCTCCCCGTGACTGGGTGGGTTTTCTTTGGGTGCTCTGGTTTCCTCCCACATTCCAAAGATGTATGGGTTAGTAGGTTAACGTGGGTGTAATTGGGCAGCGTGGGCTCGTTGGGCTGGAAGGCCCTGTTACCGTGCTGTACAAATAAAGTTTTTAAAGTTTTATAATTTATTGTGGATGTTCTACCCTTGTTTACCTTCTCAAGATGCTTCACCTCGCATTGTCAGGATAAATTCCATCTGCTGTTTGCTCCTCCCAACTATCCAGCCAATATATATCATGTTGTAGCTGTAAACAACTTTCCTCTCTATCTACAACACCATCAGTTTTTACATTTGCAAATTCGCTTTTCATATCTCACACATCACATCAAAGTCATTATTGTATATAACAAAAATCGAGAGTCCCTGCACCGATCCTTGTAGTGCACCATTGATCACAGGTGTCTAACCCTGTTTATGTCCTTCTCAAATAGTTTTCTTTAAGAAGCAACTTCTGAAATTCCTTCTGAAAATTCTGGAGCCATTCCAAGATATGATTGTCCAAAAATGTCTTTTTATATTGTTTGATCTTTCAACTAATTCCTTTTTCTAATACTATTGAATATTCTTCTGTGCAACTTAATCCCCTTTTCTACCATTATACAGTGGTATCCACCCCTGCCAATATAGTTTCTACCATCCCCAGCCACACTAGGAACCTCCCCAACAGAACGTTGGACAAGTCCTGATAAAGTGCCACCCCCTTCCTCCTGCACTGTGTCTTTAGTCACGCATTAATACGTTTGATTCCTCTAATTTCTCACTGGCCCATAGAACAGGGAGTAATTCCGTGATTGAAGCCCAATTTTTGAATTTCCTCTTTAGTTCCTGAAATGTAGATGGGGATTCCTTCAGGTAGTTTACTCTCAATTCATGGATAAACATTGGTGGACCTCACCATTCTCAATACTTCAGTTTTAGTGAAAAGGTGATGATCTAGCCTTTTTGAACTTTGGGATTGAGATCTCCCACCCAGTGGCTGCACCAGGTGATATCCCACTCATTGTGGGAACCGCCCATAGAAGGAAGGGAAGAGAATGAAAGTTCAGCGTTCACTTTTGTTCATCCGGTGTTGCATGTTTCGCTGGCAACACCTTGAGTAGGTGCTGAGCTGCTGTTTTTAATCATGCATTCTATATGAAAGGACACCCACAATGCTACTGTAAAGGAAGTTTCAGGATTTTGACTGACTACTGTTGAAGGAAAGTTGGCATGGTGTGAGGTTTGTAGGAGTTCCTGGAGGTGGTGTAATCGATGATAATGAAGAGAAACCAGTCTATTTGTCCCATGTTCTCTACTTGTACTGTGAGAGGGATGATGATGTCTGAAAGGCCTGGGTAGCAACACATGCGACAGTGAAAGCCATCTGTTCAGATCTGCACTGCTCCATCAGATGTGGTCCCTTCAGGGCTGCGTGTGTGGGTGAGCTGTCAGAAAGTATTCAAATACTAGAATTGGCACGGATCACACTTGTGCAGCTACCCATTTCAGCACAGCCTGTGTGCACCGTGCGTTCTGACCTGTACTGCCTCCCACCCAGCCATGCTGAAGCATTTAAGTTTCTTATCTATTCACATACCTCTGGGTACAAGCTTCCCTTTTCCCCCCTAACTACTTCAGGCCTTCAACCTCATCCCCAAAACTCTGCATTTCTCCAGTTCGGGCCTCTGGTGGATCCTGATATCCTACACCCCACCACTGGAGGCCTTGCCTTTGGCTGTACATGCCCAAATTCTGGAATTCTTGGAAAGTTGGTTTAATGCTTGGAGTCTTATTGTTCCAATCCACAATAACTGGAGTGCTTCTTTTGGCTTAGTGGTACCACTCCGGTCCCCGAGCCATAGGCCATCGGTACTTGAGCCCAGTGCAGTGTTGCACCATTGGGAAGCAATTTTTCAGGTGGGACAATAAACCAACAGCCTGCTTCTCTCCCTCAGGGGTATGCCATGCTATCATGGCACCATGTGAATTAGAGCAGGGCAGGTCTTTCAAATGCCCTAGTCAACGGTGTATTCCTCAATCAACAGCACTCATCCACGTTACCTTGTCTTTCATCTCATTGCTGTTTGTGAGACCGTGCCATGGATATATTGGGTGCCGCGGGTCCCTGCACCACTGAGTTGATGACACCACTGAAGTGATTCATGTGAAGCAATGCAGCATCTAGAATGTCATTTGGCTCTCAAGCTGACCGTGTACAACCTCTTCTGTAGGTAATGCTTATAGGAATATGTAAACTATTGAATTATTCAAGCAAGATAAAACCTGAATACTTTAAATTATAGAATCTCTTGGACAAGACACCACAGGATAAGGGTCAATGGGCCAAAATAGCTGAGAACTATTTTAGTGTCTCACCCTTACGACTGATGCACGTCCATGGGCTAGTCTAAAGGGTCTGGGTCTGGCTCGATTGTCAGTTTGTGTCTGCTGGTAGGAATTTAAATTTTAACTCAGTGAGTTTTCTGTTTGAATCAAAAGATCGTTTTTAGCAGATAGGAACACAACTGGGATGCCGCCTGCTCTGTATCAGTGGAATTACAAGTCTGGATAATTTTCCATCTATTTAGGTCTTGGGACATGCATTCAATTTCCCTAAAGCATCAGTGAGCAGATCAGTGAGACAAATTTACCAAATGAAGGATCTGCTGTTCCCACAATGATTTACCTGAGGATTGACAGGTCCTGATATGGGCGAGAGGTTCATGTTACTGGGGACATTCAACATCTAGTTCAGGCTCGGTTACAGGGGTGCTGAGACAGATTGATGTCAAGAAGTCTGCCTTCCCATTTCTCACCTCTGATTTTTAGCTTTGAAATTTTAGCGTCTGTTCAAATAAAATAAAGAAGTCTAGTCTCAGGCAGAAGGCCTCGTTCAGTCAAGTACGCACTTCCTCTCCAACCATGCGTAACCTGCTTCCTGCTCTGAAAGCCACACTTGCTGCACCTGTTTACTTTTAAAGCAGCTCTTGTACTGCACGAGACCTGTGCTCCTGGTCTCTCGTGCTGCCCCTACCCCAAACAAAAGCTTCACAGCCTTGGTCAAACTAACAGATTTGTTTTCAAGATACATTGGCATAAACAAGACCCTTTTGTGGGAGGTGTCTGTTAACATGAATCTCATGCATTACAAAATGATTTTGGGAGAATTAATTGTTCGGGGAGAGACTTCAGTGACTTCCAGTCGAATAAATTATTGGGTATTTAATAAATGATTCACCTTTGTTTCTTTTAATTCACTCCAGGGTTATGGTTTTATTTATATATTCATTCAAGGGGTGTGGGCTTTGCGGGCTGAGCCAGCATTTAATTGCCCATGCCTAGTTGCCATTGAGCAGGTGGAGGTGAGCTGCCTTCTTGAACCACTGCATTGTGGGTCCACCCACAACATTGAGGTGTGGGCGGACCCACAATGTTGTTAAGGAGTGAGTTCCAGGACTTTGACCCAGTGAAGGTGAAGGAATGGCATTATAATTCCAAGTCGGGGTGGTATGTGGCTTGGAGGGCAACTTCAAGGTGGTGGTGTTCCCCGTGCCTTTGCTGCTTTATGCACTTGCACTACTACTGATCTCGAGATGCCTTTGGGGAGCTGACCCCCTTGTGGTGAGGGTGTTACCACAATGCTGGTTAGAAAGCAACACCAAGAGCCTTGAGCCAGCAAGGCAGAGAAGGGAATGACCATAAATATCCCAGTCCGGATGTATGTTTGACATGGTGGTGGTGTCCTTCCACACCAGGGAGGAGCTGACTTGGGAAGGCTGAGACTAGCTGACTGGACATTTTGTTCTTCCTGACTGTTTCTTGCCTCACTCTGGATGTAATTGTTTGTGAGATTGTTGTAAATTCCTGTCTTCCCTGCTTCCGGTAATGACTGGCCCCACATATGGCCACGTGGAGACTCACTACAACTGTGTGTGATATATGCATGGGTCTGCCTGTGTGTGCACGTGTGTGTGTGTGTTCTAGCTGCTGGTCCAGCGGTGGAGATCAGTTTTCCACTGTTGGGCTGGAGGAACTGGAGCAGACCTCATGCTTTGGTCACACGCTGGCAGGGCTGTTTTGATTGGCTCATGTTCCTCTTGGTGGGGTTACAACAACATCTTTATAAGGTGTTGGACAGACCACATTTGGAGTATTGTGAGCAGTTTTGAGCCCCATATCTAAGGAGGGATATGTTGGCATTGGAGAGCGTCCAGAGGAGGTTTACCCTATGATGATCCCAGGGGTGAACAGGTTAATGTATAAGGCGCGCTTGATGGTTCCGGGCCTGTACTCGCGGGAGTTTAGAAGGATGAGGGGGGAGTCTCATTGAAACCTACCGAATATTGAAAGGCCTGGATAGAGTGGACATAGAGAGGATGTTTCCAGTAGTGGGAGAGTCTAGGACCAGGAGGAACAGCCTCAGAATAAAAAGACGTCCCTTTAGTACAGAGATGAGGAATTTCTTTAGCTAGAGGGTGGTGAGTCTGTGGAATTCATTGCCAGAGACGGCTGTGGAGGCCAAGTCATTGGGTTTATTTAAAGCAGAGGTTGATAGGTTCTTGATTTATAAGGGTGTCAAAGGTTACAGGGAGAGGGCAGGAGAATGGGGTTGAAAGGGAAAAATAAATCAGCCATGATGGAATAGTGAAGCAGACTCAATGGGCCGAATGGCCTAATTCTGCTCCTATGTCTTATGGTCTCATCTTGCATGTTGTCCAGGCACCAACAAAATGATTATTACTGAGGCAGGTAGTGGCTGCAGTGATTGGCCTGCTCTGATGCCACAAGGGCCGATGGGCTGTTCTGACTGGCCGGTGCCCTATCGTGAGGGAATCTCGGCAGCCTTGGGAACTCTCCAGAAGTTGGGGAGCGATGGAAACCAGAGCTGGAGAGTTTCCATAACCTTGAGAGGGCTGCTGGGTTCTGAAAAGGCAGAATCTTTCATCCGGAGATGGTGGATGAGGCTGTGACACATGAACACGTGTTTTTTTTCAATATTCCTTTCTCACAATAATCACTGTTAGATCATGTCTCCTGATGGTTGTGTTACTGTCTCTACACTTCCTGTGGTTAATCTTTCCAGTATAGATCAGTTCATTTCCAATTGAATCAATTATCTTTGTTCCACAAATTCAAACAATATTCACAATTTAGTTCAGCGTAGACATTGACCATAACACTTGGCTACTGCACAACAGCATGTGTCATATGCACGTGTGTATATGAGGTATATCTGTGTATATATGTGTGCAAGCATGCAAATGTATAGCTACATGTGTATATCTACATGCATATGTGTATGTTTGTAGACATCACGTATGTGTGTGCTTTTGTGACGTAATTTTCTTAATCTGGGCATTGCTGGTTAGGCCAGTATTTATCGTCCAATCCTAATCACCTTTGAGAAGGCGGTGATGAACTTCCTTGTTAAACTGCTGCAGTCCTTCTGCTGAAGGTGCTCCCTCAGTGCTGTTGGGCAGAGTTGGATTTAGACCCAGTGACGGTGAAGGACCGGTGATAGATTTCCAAGTCAGGATGGTGTTGGACTTGGAGGGGAACCTGCAGGTGGTGGTGTGCCCCTGCACCTGCTGCCTTTGTCCCTTTTATTGGCAGAGGTTGTGGGTCTGGAGGGTGCTGTCAGAGGAGCTGAGTCAAGTAACTGCAGTGTATTTTTACACACTACAGCCATGGTGCAGCAGAGGTGGAGGGAGTGAATGTTTAGAGCAACTGATGGGGTATCAGCCAAGCAGGCTACTTTCTCCTAGATGGTATTGTGCTTCTTGAGACATGTTGGAGCTATACTCATCCAGGCAACTGGAGAGTACTCTGTCATGCTCCTGACTCTGCTTATAGATGGTAGAAGGGCTCAAAGTGTCAGGAGGTAAGTTGGTCACTCCTCAGACCTGCTTTTGTCACTGTGGTAATTATGTGGCAGGTCCAGTTGAGTTTCTGGTCAATGGTGACTCCCAGGATGTTGGTGGTTGGGGCAATGCCATTGAACACCAAGGGTAATTAGATTCTCTCTTTCGCAGATGGTCATTGCCTGGCACTTCTGTGGCTCAACTGTTACTTGCCATTTATCAGCCAGTGCCCAACTGTTGTCTAGGTCTTGCTGGCATGGGCTGCATTTGTTGAGCATTTATGAATGGAATTGAACATTGTTCCATCATCAGCAAACATTCCTACTTCTGACCTTATGCAAGAATGGTCAATGATAAAGCAGCTTTTGATGGTTGGACCTTGGTCACTGCCCTGAGGATCTCCTGCAGTCGTGTCTTGGGGTGATTGATCTCCAGTTAACCACGACCATCTTCCTTTGTGCATGTGTTGTGACTTCACCCACTGGAGTGTTCTCCTCTTGATACCTGTTGACTTTGGTTTTACCAGGAAACCTTGATACCACACATTCAAATGTTGCCTTGCGGTTGAGAGCAGTCACTCTCACCTCACTTCTAGAATTCATAATGTGACCAAGGCTGTGATGAGTCATACTGGTCAAACAAAAAAATGGGCATTGGTGAGTTGATTATTGGTGAGTAGGCACCACTTGGTAGCAGTATGATGACACCTTCCATCACTTTGCTCATGACTGCTTGTGAGTAATTCTGGGCCCTGTATCTAAGGAAAGATGTGCTGACCCTGGAGAGGATCCAGAGGAGGTTTTCACAAGAATGATCCCGGGAATGAAAGGCTTAATGTATGATAAGTGTTTGCCGTCTCTGACCCTGAACTTGATGGAGTTCAGAAGTATGAGGGGGGATCTCATTGAAACCTGCCAAATATGAAAGGCCTGGATAGAGTGGACATGGAGAGAATGTTTCCATCAATGGGAGAGTCTAGGATCCAAGGGCACAGCCTCAGAATAAAGGGGCGGCCCTTTAAAACTGAGATGAGGAGGAATTTCTTCAGCCAGAGGGTGGTGAATCTGTGGAATTCATTGCCACAGGGCAGTGGAGGTCAAGTCATTGGGTCTATTTAAGGCAGAGATTGATAGGTTCTTGAAGGGGTTACAGGGAGAAGGCAGGAGAATGGGATTGAAAAATAATTGAATGGCAAAGCAGACTTGATGGACTGAATGGCCTAATTCTGCTCCTGTGTCTTATGATCTTATGGACTAGATGGTCATAACTAGATTGGATTTGTTCCACTTATTGTGAAGAGGACACACCAGGGTACTTTTCACATAGTCAGGTAGGTACCTGGGTTGTAAGCGTACTGGAAAAACTTGGTCAGATGCAGCTAATTCTGGAGCACAGGCCTTCAGTACCAGTGGCCGTGTAGCCTCTGCTACATCCAGTGTTCACAGCTGTTTCTTGATACCACAAGGAGTGAATTGAATTAAAATGGGATTTGTGTAAATGGGTGCTTGCTGGCCAGTGCTGACTCTATAGGACAAAGGTACTGTTTACATGCTGTGTGACTCAGTCACTCTGACTATGAAGTGGCTGGAGATCTGTTTCTGTGATGGTGGGCATCTCGGAGAAGCCACGGTAGGTAATCTGTTCAACATACGTCAGCCGTGGCTCCACCATTGATGAGAATGGGAATATTCTTGGAATCTTCTGTTCCCAATAGTGTTGAATTGTCCATGACTATTCAGGACTAGATGTGGTAGGACTGATGTGGAGCATGGATAGTGAGATCACTAAGCTCTGTCTAGTGCTTGCTGTTTTTGCTGTTCAGCACACATGTGTTCCTGGTTTGCAGCCTCACTGGACTGGGACCTCATCACTATTCGATATGCTTGGCATTGCTCCCACATCCCCTTCTGTACTCCTCATTGAGCTTGATTCCTGGTTTGACAGTAATGGCAGAGTGAGGGATGTGTTGGACCACGAGGTTAGAGATTGAGGGGGTGGATTTTTCTGCAGCTCCTGATGGTCCGCAGTGTCTCATGGATGCCCAGTTTTGAGCTGCCGGAGCTGTTCTGAGTTTGTCCCACTTAGCACAAGTGTAGTGCCCACAACACAATGGGGTGTCCTTGTAGTGAAGATGGGACTTTGTCTCCACTTTTACCAATGCTATCATGGTCAGAAGCATCTGCCACAGATAGGCTGGTGAGGATGAGGTCAAGCAGGTTTATTCCTCATGTTAATCCACTCGTTACCTGCTACAGACACAGTTCAGTTGCTGTGTCCTTCAGCACTCAAGCAGTTTAGTCAATAGCAGTGCTGCAGGCTCCTCTTGGTGATAGACATTGAAGATTCCACCCAGGCAACACTCTGTGCCCTTGCTGCTCTCTGTGCTTCTTCCAAGTGTTCTTCAGCATGGAGGAGCATGGATTTATCAGATGAGGGAGGACAGAAGGTTTGAATCAGGAGGTTTTCTTGCCCATGTTTCACCATGGAGTCTGGAGTTGGTGTTGAGAATTCCCAGGGCTTCTCCCTCCTACCAGTACACCTCTGTGCTGCCATCCCTGGTGGGCCTGACCTGTTGGTGGTGCACGGTGTACTCAGGGTTTGTGATGGAGCAGTCCGGCACATTGACTTTTAGACTTAATTCAGGTTGTAACTTGACCACTCTGTGGGATAGCTCTTCCTTGAAGAAATGCAACATCCCCACTGATTCCTGGGAATCTCTGGCCCATGACCGCTCAAAATGGAGAAGGAGCATTTGGGTGGGACCGAGAAACTTGGGCCTGTGCGTCGTAAGGATAGAGAGTCCCTGCAGAAGTGGCAGGAGGAGTGTACCACTTCACAAACTACCCTCCTTCCTGTTCTACCAGCCACTCCCACACTGTCCTCATCAGTCACCTCAGAACAGTACGGTATGGCGGCACGGTAGCGTAGCGGTTAGCGCGACGCTATTACAGCGCCAGCGATCGGGGTTCGATTCCCGTCACTGTCTGTAAGGAGTTTTTGCGTCCTCCCGTGTCTGCGTGGGTTTCCTCCGGGTGCTCCGGTTTCCTCCCACATTCTAAAGACGTACGGGTTGGTTAATTTGGGGGTTTAAAATGGGCAGCGTGGACTCATTGGGCCGGAAGGGCCTGTTACCACGCTGTCAATAAAATTTTTAAAAAAATGTTTTAAAAACCCACAGAACTAGAGGGGAAGAAAGTTATCCTTGATCTGGAGGACTCCTTAAGAAGACATATGTGCAAGCAGACATACATGTATGCATACCTATACACATACATACTTACACACTTCAGTTTTAGACAGATGCTCATGATCATAGAACATAAGAAAATGGGAGCAGGAGTAGACCACTTGACCCCTCAAGCCTGTCCTGTCATCCAGTTTAAAATTGGCGTCATGGTTGGCACAAACTTGTAGGCAGAAGGAACTGTTCTGTGTAATATCACCACGGCTGATCTGTCTCAGAACTCATCTCCTGTACCAGTTGTCCATAGCCCTCAATTCCCTGATCCTTCAAAAATGTATCTACCTCCTCCTTAAATACCCTCAGTGACTGAGCCTTCGCAAACCTCCAGGATAGAGAATACTAGAGACTCACCACCTTCTGTCAGAAGAAGGTATTATGCAGGATCTAGATGAGCACTTGCATTGTCAAAGCATAGGCGGGTAAATGGGATTAGAGTGGATGGCTAATTGATGGTCAGCATGGTCATTGGAATTGGTTTATTATTGTCACTTGTACCGAGGTACAGTGGAAAAACTTGTGGGCTGAAGGGCCTGTTTCCATGTTGTATGACTCAATCACCCCACATTAAATGATTGTCCCTTATCTTGGAACTACGTCCCCCTGCTTGAGATTCTCCCACTGGTAGAAACATTTCGACATCTACCCTGTCATGCCCCTCAGTTTCTTATACTGTATGTTTCGGTAAGATCAGGTGTCATTCTTCTAAACTCCAAAGGATACAGGTCTAACATTATTAGCCACCTGTGATAGGACAACCCTCTCATCCCACGAATTAGCTGAACGAATTTCTTTTGGACTGCCTCCAACAGTATTATGTCCCTTCTTAAATAAGGAGGCCAACACTGTGTGCAGACTCCAGGTGTGGCCTCGCCAATCATCTGTACATCTGTAGCAACACTTCCCTATTTCTGAACTCCTACTCTTTCACAACAAAGGCCAACATGCCATTTCATGTTTAACTACTTGTTGGACCTGCCTGCTAACGTTTTGTGATTTAATGCACAAGAACGCCTAGAATCCTTCTGAACTTCACCCAGATGCAGTCTCTATCCATTTAGATCATCTGCATTTTGATTCCTCCTACCGAGGTGCATGACCCCACACTTCCCCACATTAAACTCCACCTGCCAAGTTTTCACCCACTCGATCACTCAATCTATCTGTATCCTGTTGTACCCAAATGTTCTCATTGCAACCTATCCTTGAACCTGTTTTCGTGTCATTGTCTATTTGGAATGAGCTGCCAGAAATAGTGGTTGAGGCAGGCACATTTAAAAGCCATCTAGATAAGTACATGGAGAGGAGAGGTTTAGAGGGCTCTGGGCCAAACGCGGGCAGATGGGACTAGCTCGCTGGGCAACACAGTCGGCATGGATGAGTTGGGCCGAAGGGCCTGTATGACTCGATGACAAACCCGGATGCCTTACACCCTGCCCCTTTCTCCAGGTCCATAATATAAATAGTAAATAACTGAGGACCAAGAACTGATCCTGGTGTACTCCACTAGTTACATCCTCCCAGTGTGAAAAAGGACTCATTTATTCCATCTCTCCGTCTTCAGACATGCTGACACACTTCTCCCAATCTAGGATGACATTCATCCACTCCAATTTCCGGGTTCTGATGTGGCTGATGAGGCCAAAGTGGGAACCACAGAAGGGGCAGGAGGTGGGTGAGTGGGTAGTTACGGAGGTGGTGTGCTCCATCCACCACTAATTCTGTGCTTCTGGTGCTCCCAGTGTCATCTCAAATACTCACGGGTCTCCAACTGGTTACAATGCATACTTAGGATTTAGATTAGGAAGGTGAATCTACTGTAACCAAACGTACAAATAATATAAAGGTAGGGGAAGGCCAACTGTTTACAGAGAGGTGTTGACAGATAAAGTGAGCAGGAATAAGAGCTGTCAACCAAACCATAAAGTGAAGGTTTTCACTTTGGAAGGAAGAATGGTAAACAGGTTATTATTTAAATGTAGAAAGCTGCAGCACAAAAGTTAGCAAAGAAGGGCACGGTAGCGTAGCGGTTAGCATGACGCTATTACAGCGCCAGCGATCGGGGTTCGATTCCCGTCGCTGTCTGTAAGGAGTTTGTGCGTCCTCCCGTGTCTGTGTGGGTTTCCTCCGGGTGCTCCGGTTTCCTCCCACATTCTAAAGACGTACGGGTAGGTTAATTTGGGGTTTAAAATGGGCGGCGCGGACTCGTTGGGCCGCTGTAAATAAAATTTTTTTTTACATTTAAAAAAAATATTAGATCAAAAAGTAGGAGATACAAATTAGCAAGGGCTGGCGATGGACCGGAGGATTGGGAAGTTTTCAGGACCCAGTAGCTAAAGGCTAAAAAGCTCATAAGAAAGGTAAAAATGGATTTTGAGAGAAACTTGCATGTAATTTCAAAAAGAACAGTAAAAATTTCTCCGGATGTATAAAAAGGAAGAGGGTGACTAAGGTAAATGCAGAAGCTCTAGAGAATGAGGCTGGGGAATTAACATCAGGAAACAAGGAAATGGTAGATACATTAATTCAAGGTTTTTGCATTGGTCTTCACGGTGGAGGACACTGCAGGTATTCTGAAGATAACTGATGGGTAGTTTCAAATAGCGTGGAAGACTCTGTAAAATTCCCAATCACAAAGGACAAAGTATTAGAAAAACCCATGGGACTAAAGACAGATAAGTTGCCAGGACTGGATGGCCAGCACCCACGGGTTTTAAAGGAAGTGGCTGCAGAGATGGTGGACCCACTGGTTGAAGCTGTTCAAAACTCACTGAGTTCTGGGAGGGTACCAGTGGATTGGAAAACAGAAAATGTGACTCCTTTGTTCAAGAAGGGAGGAAGACAAAAATAGGAAAAGTCCAATTACATTAACATCAATTACTAGTGAGATGCTAGGATCCTAGAAGAAGTGGCTGTGGAGATAGTGTACACAGTGGTTGTAATCTTCCAAAAATCCTCAGATTCTGAGCAGAACCAGAGGATTGGAAAACCATCGATGTGACAGCCCTATTCAAACAGGGAGAGAGGCAAAAAACAGCTTACTGTAGGCTGATCAGCCTCGCATCTAATGTTGGAAAATTGTGAGGATCAGCTATTGAGGTAATAGGAGAACATTTGGGAAGTCACGATCTGATCTGAGTCAGCGTGGTTCCATGAAGAGGAAATCATATCTGATAAATATATTGGAGTTCCCTGAGGAAGTATCAGTTGAGTGGAGGGAGGGGAACCAGTAGACACCATATGCCTGGATTTTCAACTGGCATTCAAAAGGTGCCACACGAAAGGTTCCTTCATGAGAGCTCATTGTGCTAGAGCAATAAATTTCCATGAATACAGAATAGGTTGACTGCAGCGAATAGGGATAAGATCTTAAGGCTGGCAACATATGACCATGGAGTGCCACAGGAATTGGTGCTGAACACATGAAATTAGGAGCATGAGTAGGCCACTCGGCCCCTCAAACCTGCCCCACCATTCAATATGATCATGGCTGATTTACGCTGGCCTCAATTCCTCTTTTGTACCAGTTCCGCATTGCCCTCAATTCACCAATATTTCAAAAACGTTAAATACTTCAATGATCCATCTTCTACAACCCTCTGGGGTAGAGATCTCCAAAGATTCACCACTCACTGCGAGAAGAAGTTTCAACGCAATTCCACTTTAAATGACTGACCCCAGGCTCTGGACCTGATCCTCAGTTCCCCAGCCAACCAAGGCAGTAGCACATCAGGGTGTGGATAAATTTGGATTAAAAACAGAAAATGCTTAAATCACCCAGCAGATCAGGCAGCATCTGTGGTGAGAAAACATTTCCAGCCCATACCCTTTCATTTTACCACAGCTGGCCTTGAGTCACTTGATTGCTCGCGACCTAAATTGGAGCTCTAGGTCCTTTCTACTCCCAGAGTGCAGAAACACCATCTCTGGTTCTCCCTCTCACTCTCCCTGCATTACCCGTCGACATCAAATCTTCAGGCACGGTAGGCCCTGCTCCAGTCAGCCTTTGCGCTGATTTGAGCCCATTCCTAGCACCTGGATTACAATCCAGCATCTCGACAAGATGAACTAGTCCAGATGAAAATGACAATGGAATAAATCCTTGTGAATTACAAGAACTGGATAACTGGCTGCAGTTGAAGATTACAGGACTCTGGGTGAGGCAAGAATCACCAGATCTCCCATTTGATCCAAACATATGTTCCACATTAATGACATTTTAAAGAATTTAATAAGCTGAAAATTGAATATTTTTTGCAGATTGCCTTTTGCCAGTTATTTGGTGATGTTAATCGCTGTGCAGGCATGTATTTAATCAGCTGCTCTTTCAGTTTATTGGTCACTGGTGAGTAATTGGGCTAAAGGGAGGTTTCAGAGTCTTGGCACAGAGTAGGATTTTCCAACAGTTACATTGGAGTTTCAGGGGGACTGGGATTAAAGTTCTCCAGATGCCACCAGTCTTGTGCCAGCAGATCTTTCTCAGATGGTGATTGGGGTTGCAGATCATTCATTGTCTGTTGGGACTGGAGGAGGAAAGGGTTCAGTCCTGATCCTTAGGAATCATCATTTTCCCAGCCCATTGTGATTAATTGACTTCACAGAGACTGGAAGTGGGTGCTTTAACTCTTCCCTTCCTGATTCAAGCTCCACTCAGGCTGAAGCTCATAGCACTCTGCCTCTCCCTCTCTGGTGTGACGGGAGATGACTACACATCCTCCACAGGCAGAAGGTGAATGCTCTCTGTGTGCTCCATACATATTACCTTGGGCCACATTCATTTTTCATTGCCACAAGATCCCACAGAGAGATCAAATCCCTTTAAAACATTCTTTTATGCCCTCAACTATGGTGGAGTTTTCTTTGAGTTGTTTTTTGAAGTGTTGGTTTGAGTGACGCCTTTTAGTCTAGTAACCGATTGCAGCCCAGAGTGAGTCAAAATCCTTAAATGGCTACTGTTGGCCAACAATTCAGAGGCTTTCGTGGGTAACCTGTGTGTCCATCCCCAGATACATTGGCCAATGCCATCCTCGCATTGTGGAGAGTTAGGTTTTGGGATTTGCTAGTTGTGCAGTGCCGGTCCCCTGGATTTGCCAGCCCATTGATTAGGAATTCTGTGGCCACAAGGCCAAGGTCAGCACTGTCCACTTGGAGATGGTGATTGGAGGAACCAAAGTCATGACCTTTAGTGGTTGTTTCCTTCAGCCAGAGGCCACCAAACTGGTCCAAGGTGGGGCTTCTCATCCTTTGTCGGGGAACATATATGTGTGAGGTTACATATCTCACAACTCAGATGGAAGAAATGGTGATCGTTGCTCTTACCTTGTATTTGGCTCTCAAGAACATCCCCAAAGTAGGACTGAGGGAGTGCCCCTGGCTTCTGAGTGAGGTAGTAAGATGAGGTTGCTTCTAAAAAATACAACAACACCCTTCAAAGAAAGGCAGGGGGGTTCCCTCAGAGTCCCGGTAAAATTATTAAATCAGATTCTCAGACCTTCTGATATTCAGGTTGGATGATGGAACTGGAAGGTGATGCACGTCAGTTATCATCCAGATGATTAGCCAATAGGCTCATAAAATGAGCTGCTGGTGGAACTCAGTGGGTCAGGCAGCATCTACAGAGGGAAATAGACATTCAACACTTCGGGTCAAGACATTTAGGCCGGATTGAAGGGTTTTGACCTGAAACGTCAACTGCCCCTCCATAGTTTCCATCTCCCTCCACAGATGCTAGCGCTCAACCCACAGAGCTCTTCTAGCAGCTTGTTTTTTGCTCTGGATTCCAGCATCTCTTGTGTCTCTAGGTAATAGGCTCAATGGGCTGATTGGCCATCCTTTTGTTCCCATGATGTTCTCAGGCATAGTGCTTGGGCAGAGAGCTCGGATCAAATATCCTTCCATATTTTGCTTCAGTTCAGGTGAATTGTGGCGTAAGCTATAAATTAGTAGACTGTTTATTAATGAGGAACAGATTAATGTTCAGGATGGCATATTCAGGTTTTATAAAACGTTGGTTAGACCACAGCTGGAGGACTGTGTGCAGTTCTGGTCACCACACGCTGTAGGAAGGATGTGACTGCACTGAGAGGGTGCAGAGCAGATTCACCAGGATGTTGCCGGGGATGGAGTGCTTCAGTTACGAGGAGGGTTGGATCTGTTGTCCGTGGAATGGAGGAGACTGGGGGAGGGAGGGGCTTGAAATTATGAGAGATGCAGGTAGGGTAGATAATAAGAAACATTTCCCCATAGCAGAGGGCATCAAAGGGCATAGGTTTGGTGAGGGGGAGGTTCAGAGGGGATTTGAGGAAGAATTTTTTCACCCAGAAGGTGGTTGGAATCAGGAAGCACACTCAGGAAGCAGTGGAAGCAGAGACCCTAAAGCAGTGACCAGACGCGCACTTGGATCACTGGGACATAGTCTGCTACGGACCAAGTGTTGGTCAATGGGGTTAACATAGATGGGTACTTGATGGTCAGCATGGACCTGGTGGGCCGAAGGGCCTGATATTGTGCTGTATGACTCCAGGAAATGCCTGTTTGCTTACAGAGGTTATTCCATGTCTCTCTCTCTGGTGGAGATTCCCAGAGCCTGGAATGATCAGTGGTGGATGGCTGTTCCTTACAGGTCACCTTGAGGACAAAACTGGAGTTCTGTGGTTCTGGGACATCTGCTCAACTGCACTCATTCCAAGTCATTTCTGTTTTTTAAAGCAAAATCAGGCATAAACCACTGGAGTGTTCCCACCATCTGGTGGGATCATGGCTGATCTATTTAGCCAGATTGATTCAGTATCCTGTCCATTAAAAGGAACGGGAAACTTTGTCCTGACCGGCACACAAATTGGGGGGCCCCCTACCTCCAACCAGACTGCTCCCCAAACAGACAACTAGGCCCTCCACCTGCACCTAGAGTGGCCTCACACCCACACAGTTTGGGGCCCCCACCTCAGGCCAGTGTGGTCCAAGGGTTACGTTGGGTTTTGGATTCACTTGTCTTCCACACCTCCTGTGGATGTTCTTTTTAAAATGTTTTAAGATTAAGATCTTAAAGTTCTGTTGGGACTCTTGGAGTTGGTCACTGGTGCAGGTGCATGGGCTACAGGGCCGATGTTGCAATGATGCACGTCATGGACTCGCCACAGACGGCAAAACGTGCCTGATTTATTTCTGATCAGCAGTGAAAAATGAGCACTGATGTAACGTCAAGGCTGGGATCTTGATGCATAGCATCTGTGTGTGCATTCCAATGTATTTGTGTGTTCACTGGTAGAGATGGTAAGGTGAAAAGTCAGTGTGGTGAAGGATTTTTACTGTTGAATAGAATTACTTCCTTGGCATTGACTTGTTGGGCCCAATGGCCTCCTGTGTTTGAAGGAAACGTGGATGGTTGTAGGTAGGTACAGACACGTCAGAGGTACATTGTGTAAGATAGTTATCTACTTAGATTAAGACACATAAACTAGCTGTGCCGCCAGGCTATCTCTGGCTGATCAGTGATTTTGACTGATCCAGCATAAAAATAACTATCAGATGTGATGGGTTTTATGTTGAATGATCAATGTTGTCCTTAATCCCATTTTGGCCTGTGGCCCCAGGCTTTGTTTGCTTTATTCTCTCCCGTAGGTTAAGCCATTATGAGCAATCTCTCATATTCAGTGGGGCAGAAGTTGTGCGCTGTTACTGTACATGTATCGCTCAGAGAATCACTCCCAGTCCTGTCTGTACAAACAAGTCCATCTCTCACCGTAAGCTCAAGGGCAGCACTGTATCATTCGATTCAATGTTTTACACTCTCTGAGGCTCAAAATGATTGAACACATTCAGACAGGAAAGCAGCTCCTATGTAATCAGGCAGCAGTTTATGATTCTGCTGTTGCTACGTGTGTCTCCTCTAGACTCACCCTGTGCTTTGTCTCATCGCCTCCATTTCTGTCTTAGCATCGTCACTTTCCAGGATGGCAGGTCTGAAGAGGAGAGAGGGGAGACTGGGGTGATAATTGTCAAAGAGTTTGAGAAGCTATAATGCAGGGAGGATGTTTCCTCTGACTGAGGAGTCTTGGTCCAGGGACTGCATAGAGTCACACAGCATGGGATCAGGCCCTTCGGCCCAACTCATCCGTGCTGACCAAGATGTCCACTTAAGCTACTCTCATTTTCCTGCCTTTGGCCCATATCCCTCTAAACCTTTTCTATCCAGATACCTGTCCAAAGTTCTTTTATATATGTTGTTATTATACCTGCCTCAACCACTTCCTCTGGCAGCTCGTTCCACATGTGAAAGAAGTTGCCCCTCAGGTCCTATTAAATCTTTCTCCTCTCACCTTAACCTATGCCCTTTAGTTTTTGGTTGCCTTTCCCTGGGAAAATGACTGTGTGCATTCACCCTATCTATGCCCCTCATGATTTTATACACCTCGATAAGTTCACCCCTCAGTCTCCTACACTCCAAGGAATAAAGTCCTAGCCTACCCAACCTCTCCCTACAGCTCAGGCCCTTGAGTTGCTGGCACAAATCTCGTAATTCTTCTTTGATCTCTTTCCAGCTTAACGACATCTTTCCTCTAGCAAGGTAACCAAAACTATACACAATAATCGAAGTGTGGGCCTCACCAATGCAACTGCAACATAATGGCCAAAACTCCTACACTCGATGCAACACACATGAAGTGCTGGAGGAACTCAGCAGGTCAGGCAGCATCTGTGCCGCTTGACCCCTGAGTTCCGCCAACATTTCATGTGTGCACTCCAGATTTCCAGCATCTGCAGTCTCCCTTGTCTCCTATAGTCAATGCCCTGACCGACGAAGGCCAGCGCAGCTTCTTCACCACCCGGTCCATCTGCGACACTACTTCCAGGGAACTATGTGCTTGAACTCCAAGGTCCCTCTGTTCTACACCACTCCCTAGGCCCTACCATTCACTGTGAAGGTCCTACCCTGGTATGACTTCCCAAAATGCAACACCTTGTGCTTTTCTGAATGGAACATCATTTGAAAGTGCAGTTTGAGAATAACATGTGGGACTGAGATGAAGAGAAATTTCTACACTCAGCGAATGCTGAGCCTTTGGAATTCTCTGTCCTGAAGGACTGTGGAGGCTCAGTCATTACATTCATTCAAAACAGAGATGGATAGATTATGCACATTAAGGGAATCAAGGAATACGGTGATAATGCTGGAAATGGCCCTGAGGTAGACAAATCAGTCATCATCTTGTTGAACGGCAAGAGCAGGCTCAGGGGCTGATGACCGACTCCTGATCCTAGTTCTCATGTTCATCATTTATCTTTCCTCTTTCCCTCCTGAGGGAAAAAATAAAAAAGTACAAGTGGAGAAGTTCGTGGAGTTCTGGGTGTCCTAATGTGGTTTGCAAAAGGCCAGTGTACAGGTACTGCAAGTAATTAGGAAACCTAACAGAATGTTATCGTTTTATTGCTGGGGAACTGAATACAAAAATAGGAGGTTTTTTCAGTACACAGGGTGAGACCACATCTGGAGCACTGTGTACCTATTGGTCCCTTATCTCATGAAGAATGTAACTGTGCTGGAAGCAGTTCAGAGAAGTTTACTTGACTAAAATGGATGTGTTGTGAGGAAAGTTTGGACAGGCGGGGCTTGTGTCTGATTGAGTTTAGAAGAGTGAGAGGGGGACTTGACGGAACATATACAGTAAATCTTGAGTCTTGGCAGTGTGGATGTGGAGGAGGGTGTTGCCTCTTATGGGAGATTATAGAACTGGGGGGTCACGGCTTAAAAATAAGGGGGTTGTCCATTTAAGGCAGAAGTGAGGTGACTTTTCTCCCTCCAGAGGATCACGAGAATTTGAAACTCTTCCTCAAAGGAAGCAGAGTCTGAATATTTTTGAGGCAGGGGTAGACTAAAACTTTGATAAGCAAGTGGTGTAAGATCACCATGGATGTGTGGGACATGGCGTTGGATTTACAATCAGATCAGCCAAAATCTTATTAAATGGTGGAGTGTCCTTGAGGGGGCGAGTGTGTTGGTTTGTGTGTGTGTGTGTGTGTGTGTGTGTGTGTGTGTGTGTGTGTGTGTGTGTGTGTGTGTGTGTGTGTGGTTTGCACCCCGTCACAGACCTTCCCTTTCATACTATTCTTCTCTGACCTCATCATTAAACAGCTGTCCCATTTCTGACTTTACTCAGTTCTGATACACGGTCGCACCCTGAGACGTTTCAATTTCCTTCCTTCATCGCAGGAAGTATTTCCAGTGTCTTCAGATTCCAGTGGCCGCAGTATTTACCTGTGGTGGAGTGACCTGTTCACTCGGCAGTGTAAGGGCACTCGATGTGTCATTGCTGCTTGTTCCAGCATGGCCGGATCACTCCATGTATCACTTCAGTGCCCACCCTTTCCTCACCTTCCATGGCTCCCATTGTCATCAATCTTCATCCCTCCGTGCCCTGCCCACCCTGTTGTGTTATCTCCTCGAGCCCCACCACACTCCATGGTACCTGGGCCTTCTGGTCACCACTGACCAACATTCCACCGCTTCCGCTCCTCACACGCCCTGCCTCCCTCTTCTTCCTTAAGAGCAGCTTTAAAGCCCATCTCTTTGACCGGCCTTCTGTGACTGCACTTGTGCGGCCTCCCAGGTTTATTTTGATAGCACCCATGTGATGGTGCCTTGCGATGTTTTGCTACCTTAATGGAGCTATATAATACAGATACAATCTGATTATCCTCTCTGCAAGGTTGTTGTTCCTTAGTACTCCAGAGTATCTGCTTTCCCGAAGGGTGCATCTGTGAGTTATTGATCCTCCTAGTTGGCCAATCCTCTGTTGATCCTCCCAATGGCCAAATACCTTCAACATTCAGTTTTGTTTTCAGCAGAGATTTTAGGGACTTGTTTTGGGTCCCTCAGTAGCTGAGGCAGAAGTGGGGCGGTGTGCTGTTTAGGATTTTATCTATAGCCACATCTGAAGATTATGTGTCTCTGTTCGTTGACGTAGCTGTCTGCAAACCATGTCTGGCAGTCCCATCAATCTCCGCCTCACTTGTCTGAATCTTGAACCAGCAACAAACCTCAACTTCAGCATCACCTCTGGAAGCAGTTTTCAATACTTGTTTTTCTCAGTTGTAAATCCCCACTGTTACACGTGTGGTACCTTGGTTTGCAGCGACAACACAGCTCCCTCTGTCTCCCTGAGACAGGCTCACTTTCCATGTAATCCCACATTCCTTCCTCATCCCCCCTGGTATTCCCCGTACACGCACACTCTGTACCTCACATATTCCCCAACTCTCTGTGCCCAACTGTGGTCACCTCTCTATTCTGCTGCATGCTTATACATGGCCTACATTCTCTAATAAATACCTCACCTTCTCTGCAAGCCCATTCTCTCTGTTCCTGCTTCCCCACAGCACACTGTAGCTCCTGTACATCCTCCACTCCCTCTGGAAACCTACCTATCTCATTTCCTCTGCACCGATTCTCTGCATTTCTATACATGTTCCACTCTCCAGGCAGCCTTATACTTAACCCTACGATATGCCCATTCCCTATATGCCACTCTCTGTATCCCTATCTAGAGAAGGACATTGGTGCGGCAGTTAACAGTGCTGCCTCCCAGCCCCAGTGACCAGGGTTGATCCTGACCTTTGGTGCAGTCTGTGCGGAGTTTGCATATTCTCCCTGTTTCCCCTGGATGCTCTGATTTCCTTCCACATCCCAAAGTCGTGCTGCCATGGGGTACAACATGTGCTTTCTACACAGAATATAGTGTGTTAGTGAGTGATGAGGTACAAAACCTACAAGTTTATGCTTGCATCTACGACAATATAGATCATGCCTGTAATTATGTAACATCCCTTTCCCTATTCTGAAAAAAAAAAATTGCCGAGTTTCTTAAAACTTTTAACCTGGATAATCCATTTTAAAACAAACTCTATTCTTACTTGCGCTACTTAAAGCGTGTTTCCAGCATTTTCAGATTTCCAGCGTCTGCAAACTTTTGCTTCCCAGGCTGTGGAACAATGCCGGTTACTGGTGAACATGGACCAAATGGATGAAGGAGGTGGGCACCGCGGACTCCATGTTGTGATGCTTTGGTGAGGAAGGGGAGGCGAACGCTGTGGTCAGGTGTCTCAGGACGGGGTTGCGGAGCAACGATCCCACAGGAGGGTCGGCCAACGAGCAGAGCCCTGGCTGGGCACAGACTGGGGGAGGGGCTCCTGATTCACCAGCAATGGATGGGAGACTGTGCCTGTGCATTGGTGATCACAACCCACTCCAGATCACTGCTGTTACACCCCTCCACAGAGAGGTAACTCCTGAGGATACAGGCAGAAAACATAAAGCTTCAGTGCTGGCTGTCAAAGGTGTGGATAACACTCTGAGTGAGCCCCTCTCACGGACGTGGAGGATGCTGAGGAATCTGAGCTGGAGACTGTCAACAAGGTGAGGGGTATTCTAATCCCTCAGCCACTGATGCAGGAGAGCGAGGATACTGCCAAACAGGAGGAGATGGGAGAAGTATTCTACTGGCCGGGGATGAACCAGAGATCTGGGGCCAGATGCAGAAACGCAAGGGTTGAGGCTACCTACAGAGGTTCAAACAGAGCAAACACTTCACCTCACCGAGTCCCCTGGTCAAAGCTGTGTCACCTCCAGGGAAAATATGTCTGCTGACGGCTGAGTATTTCCAGTTGCTGGGAGGCGGATCATTCAGAGGACCATTTGCCAGATGTGCAGATGGTGGCCACTGTTCACAGCTGTGTGTGATTCTGTCTGCAGGCAGAGGATGCTGGAAAGGTGGCCAAGGAAGGGTCACTCAGTGTTCGGCCTGAGCATCCGAGCCTTCCGTACTGAGGGAGTGGGAACGGTGGGACCGAGTGTGGGAGAGAGCTGGAAAGGTGGGAACGAGTATGTGGAAGAGAGACGGGAACGGCGTGAGAGTTTAAAACAAACACCAGTCGTACACACCCATCCCAGCTCAGGACAACACCTGGAAACCTCAGAGTGATGGCACTGGTCAGAAAGTGACATGGACCAGCCGGCTGGTACAGTATTTATCTCCTTTCTTTAATCATTTCGGGGCTTTAGATTGTGGTGGTTAGTTTTTAAATTGGAAGGTCACTAGCATAGTTGTTGGTGTTCAAAACGCTTCCTGGTGACCATGTATGTGGGAAGTGTGTCCAGCTGTAGCTCCCGACTGACTGCACTGACTCTCTGTGGAGCGTCCGCATGCAGAATACAACAGTGGAAAGCACACTCAGTGAACGATCACACCACAACCACAGGCAGAAAGCTGGCGGGTAGACACTAGGAAGAGCCGCAGGTGTAGGCAGGAGTCCCCTGTAGCCCTTCCCCTCTCAAACAGATACACTGTGCTGGTATGTTTGGGGGGACGGCCTCGTGGGGGAAAGCAAGACTTACGGCACCACAGTTTGTTCAGCTGGACCCCAGGGGAGGAGAATGTCCAGATGAGCTGCAGTGGTGGGTGACTCGATAGTGAGGGCCACAGGCAGGCATTTCTATGGCCTTGAACAGACTCCTGGGTGGTTTGTTGCCTCCCTGGTGCCAGGGTCAGGGGAGGCTTTCTTAGCCACCTGATGCACCTGCCTACTGATTTTTGTGATTAATGCACCAGAACACCCAGAGCCCTGTGCAGTCACTTTTCATTTACATAATAATCTGCTATTTGATTCCTCTCACTGGCGGATTTTTCTTATCACAGTATTCTGATTCTAACCACTCAGGTACACCACGTGTTGCTAAGATCCATCTCAGTTGTTAGCTGTATATTCCTGGTTGTACAGGATCCCCCTTGTCTAACAAGCTGATGTAGTGGTGCAGTGATTTGTGTTCAGCTCCAGGGACCCAGGTTTGATCCTGACGTCATGTGCTGACCGCACGTTCTCCTGTGTTGTGTTTCTACTGATCATGGATACCCCCACATCCAAAGACGTGCTGGTAGATTAACTGGCAACTCTAGATTATCCCTAGTGTAGGTTAATGGTAAAAGTTCCAAAGGGGAGTTGGTGAGGGGGAGTAAGTTGCAGGGGATGGGACTGAGGGGATTACTCTGCTGGGAGTGAACATGAACACAATGGATGAATGGCTTCCTACTTTTCTGGAGTGTAAGCACCTTCAGACCATTCAGCTGTATCAATAAGGACCAGCAAGTTGCCTTTGCCTTTCTGACCAAAATTAACATGGATTCTCGAGGGCGAACGTTTCAGCTACTTTGCATGCTCTGCACTCCTGACTCATCCATACTCAGCCAATTTACAAAGTTTCTGCCCCTGGCCTTCATATTTACAATGTCAGTGCAATGTCCAAATATAACTCTTGATCCTGACCCCGTGCTGACTGCACAGAGTTTGAATGTTCTCCTGTGCTGTGTTTGGGTCAACAGTGTCATGTCTCTACTCTTGACTTACTTGATCAAACCTCCTGCAACAAAATGGTCCCAGCTCTGCATTTGGTCACCTGTCCCAACAGGTTGTGCTGAGTTACCTGAGCAATTTGTTCAACTGTCTCTGAAAATTCATTATCCATGAGTCATAATATGAAAGTTGTGCACATCAGAACTAAGTGTGGTACTCTGGGTGAAGAACCTTGTGGCTGGAAGGTTAGTGTTGGGAGAAATGGGTTCCAATTGCTGGGACACTGGGACCAGTTCTGGGGAAGGGGGATGGCCGGGACAGGCTTCTAGTAAAATGAAATACCAGGAGACACAAGAGACTGCAGATGCTGGAATCTGGAGCAACGAACAATCTGCTGGAGGAACTCAGCAGGTCAGGCGACATCTGTGGAGGGAAATGGACAGTCAACATTTCGGGTTGAGACCTTTCATCTTGACCCGATGAATACCAGGGTTGTAGATAAGGGTTTAACCTGGGCAGAAGCTTCTGGAGAGAGTAAGTTAGAGAAAGGACCAAGCTATAGTGCAGGGTAGTGAAATGGTAATGTTAGCCAGGGTCTGTCAGGAGGGGACACAGCTTGCAAACATTAGGATGTACCTCCAATCAGGGTTGGAGCAGGTTTGGAGCAAGGGATGACAGGGTTTAGGGGATGTGAGGAAGAACTTTTTCACTCCAAGCTGGTTGAATCTGGAACACACTGCCTCTCACTACAGGTAAGAAGTATCTAGATACTTGAATTGCCAAGGCATAGAAGGCTATGGACCAGTTGCTGGTATGGGATTAGGATAGATGGGTACTCAAAGGTCAGCATGGACATGGTGGGTGGAAGGGCCTGATTCTGTGAGGTATGACTCCAGAACTGTAAGTGATTTGGTTCAATCTGAAACTAGGGTCTTAAATCTAAACTAAGTAAACTTCTAAGGTATGAGGCATGAGTTGGCCATGGTAGATTTGGAAACTACATTGAAAGCCATAACAGAAAATGAGCAATGCCTAACGTAGTTTATGGCAAATATATATCCCCATAAAACAGATGCCAAACAGGAAAAATGACCAATTTAAGGTTAGCAAGGAAGTTAAAGATAGAAATAAATTAAAGGAAAGGGCTTAAAATGTTACCAAAAAGAGGAAAATCCTCAGGGATGGGGAAAGCTTCAGAAGTTCATTAAGGAGAACCAAAATTTGGTAAGAAAAGGGAAAGTTGGATATGAACAATCAAGAAGAAATATAAAACTTGTAGAGATGTTTAAAAACTGAAAAGATTGGCAACAGTTAACATGGTTCCTTCACACACTGAAACAAGAGAAATTAAAATGGGGAATGAGGAAATGGCAGAGGAATTAAACAAATATTTTGTGTCTGGCGCAGAAAGCCTTTTGGAAAAAGTGGAGAACAACAGGTCTAGAGTAAAGGAAGAGCTGAAAGCAATTAACTTTGGTAAAAAAAATATTATTGGAGAAATTTACGAGACAGGAAGATGGTAGATCCCAGGAGATGTCTACAGGGATTATGGATGCACTAGTATCATCTTCCAAAATTCTATAGACTCTAGAATGGTTCCCACAAATTGGAAGGGAGCAAATGTAATCAAATTATTTCAGTAAGAAGGGAGGGAGAAAAGAGGGGACTCCAGACCATTTGGGGAGTAGTGGAGAGAATGCTGGAATCTGTTAATAAGGCAGGGTGAACAGGGCTCTTAGAAAGTAATCATAGGATTAGACTGAGTTAACACGGATTTATGAAAAGGAAATCATGTTTGACAAATTTGTTAGGGTTTTTGAGGTTGTAACTAACAAACTAAAGATAGGAACTGATTGATCTGGTGTGTTTAGACATCCAGAAGACCTTCCATGAGTAGCTACACCAGAGATCAGTTAATAAAACTAGAGCACATGGCATTTGAGGTAAAATGCTGGCGGGTGAAGGGACAGTAAACAGAACATGAGAATGAGCAGGTCATTCCCAGGTTGGGAGAGTCTCCGACTAGTGGGCTGCTGCTGGAATTGGTGCTGGGGCCCAGCTGTTCACAATTTAGATCAATGATTTGAATGAGGGGATCAAGTGTAATATATCCAAGTTTGCTGGGTGATACAAGGATGCAGAGTGGCTGCAGAGGGATATGGACAGGCTAAATTAATGGGCAAGGGCCAGGCAGGCGGAGTATAATGTGAAAGACCTGAGGACATAACATCGGTAGAAGAAATAAGGAAGTGGAATATTTGTTAATTAGTGAGTTAGTTAAATGTGTTGTTATTCAGAGGGAGCTGAGCATCCTCGTTCACAGACCTCTGAAAATTATCACGTAGGAACAGTGGGTGATTAGGAAGGGAAGTGCTGTATTGGCCTTTATTGCAAAAGGATTTGAGTACCAAAGTAGAGATGTCTTGTGCATTTATAGAGGGCAGTGGTGAGACCAGATGGCTCACTGTGTACAGGTCTGGTCTCCCTACCTGAGGAACGACCTAGCTGAGGTTCACAGAGTGCAGGGACGGTTCACTGGATTGATTACTGAGATGATGGGTTTGCCATCTGAGCAGAGATTTAAGTAGACTGGGCCTATTCTCCTGCAGCTTAAAAGAGTGGGAGCTGAGTTCATTAAAAGATAAGATATTCTTATGGAGCTTGACAGAGAGAAGGAGGGATGATGTTTCTCCTGGCTGAGGTGTCTAGAACCAGGGATCACAGTCTCAGAATAAGGGACCTGCCATTCACAACTGAGGTGAGAAGAAATTTCTTCTCGCAGAAGGCAACAAATCTTTGGAATTCTCTACCCAAGAGAGCTGGGGAAGTGATAGATTTCGGAATATTAATGGAATCAAGTGGTGCTGAGGTAAAAGCTGGGATCTTATTGAATGGCGATGCGGGTATGAGAGGCTGTCTGCCCCGCTATTTTATTATAGAACATCAGATTGAGCAGGGAAGACGTCTGCCCAAGTGATCTCTGGTCTACTTCAACAATCCTGTCCTGGCGATTTCAGTCAGTTGATGTTGTCATCTACAACTGTGGTCTATTCTAGTCTCTGGCCTGCAACATACCACACCCTGCATTTGGCCCAGTGACTGAAGAACTCGACCCAAAACTGATGGCTCTCCATAGTTGGTTAGGTGACTGAATTTCTTGCCATTCTTAACCTTCCCCACAATGGAACAATGTGCCATTGTGTCAAGCTGCATTACTGACAACCTGCTGCTGGTCAGCACTGACTGTACAATCTTGTGGCTTCCCTCCTGCCCCTGTGACAGTGCACAAATCAAGATCTGCACCGTTTGCATCAGTTTTGATGTTTTTAGTCTCGCTCCTGTTGTAGAACAACTTCCCTCTCTGTGTTCTCAGCGTTCCGGTTTGTTGGTCTGTATTCGGTTTTACATATTGTCACTATGTGCCCTTTTCCCTGGCACATACAGCACGTTGTCTCTTAAAGGAACAGGCATATGGAAATGGCTGCCATTACATCCTCACAAGAAATTGCTTCACTTGCTTACACATGGAGCTGACCCTGTTTCTGGGATGGAACGATGGCTGCTGCCTTTTGACCATGGGCGACCACAGTTTTGACTATTTCCACTGAGGTTGTAATTTTGGAATCCAGCCTAGACTGAGTATATTCATCATTTAAACTACACATGGATCCATCCCAGAGCAGACAGTCTAACAACTCTACAAAATTGCAGAGTCTTGATCAGTGTTTCAATGTACCACTTAGTCACCAACTCTTTGTTCCATCATTGGTTGTATGCAGGACAAAAGTACTGTTCCTCTGCTTACCTGTGTGACCATTGGCTTCCTGTGGGGCAACCAGACTGGCGGGATGTCTCATGGTTTGGAGACAGTTTACTGTTGAGCTCTCACTGCAGCATTCAGCACCTTGAACCTCTACCTCAAGAATATTATTAGCCACAAGAACAGGTGCATCCTTTCCAGAAGGTCAATGGATGGCTCTCTTACCAGTTCCACACCCCTCCCCACACTGGCTATGTACCCTGTCTGTGGTTGAGCTGCCATTTTGTACCCTGTCTGTGGTTGAGCTGCCATTTTGTACCCTGTCTGTGGTTGAGCTGCCATTTTGTACCCTGTCTGTGGTTGAGCTGCCATTTTGTCCCATTTCCCACCTAAACAGTGACACAATATTCCAGTCTCTGTGCGTGCTGAGGATCTCTCTGCCTTCCTTGCTTTTGTTTCATTCCACTGTTGCTGCCTGTAGACTTTCTCTCAACATTCAACGAGCCATTGCCTGCGTGAATTCACTAACTCATGGTAAACCCGAGAAGGCTGAACCATTTTGCCTTTTTTGCCAGTGGAATTGTTGGCCCTGTGAAGAATGGTGTTACAGCGAACAACTTCCAACCGCAGCGAGTTTCTCCTCCACGTCGATCCGTCACATCAGTTGGGACCGACCTTGTTGCCAGTTGTAGGTTTTGAAGGTGATCTATGAAGCGGTCTCATGGGCTGGTAAGTTGGAACAAGGCTGTGTATTTCATTACAAACTAACACATGTACTTATGTCACACATTCGATGATCTCCTTACGTTATATATCCACATGACTTTCTTGCATATTTTCTTTCTTTCTTTTTCAATCTTTTTATTGAATTTCAGATTAATTCAAATTGATGTACATAACAATAATTATACATATGATGCAAAGAGATCGGGGTAACAATAATGACAGTTAATATTTATACTCACAAGGAGTAAAAATATGTAATCTAGACCTCCTGCTCGCTTGCTAAGTGTACATGATGAAAAAAATTGAAAAGAAATTTGATTATATGAAAAGAAGTCCCCCAAATTTAAAAAAAAAGTATAATAATAGACAAAAGCAGATGAAAAACTTCAAAGGAAAAAAACTGACTGATGTTTCTTCGATTAAAATAAACACATCATTATTTATTATCATTGGTATTGGTTTATTATTGTCACTTGTACCGAGGTACAGTGAAAAGCTTGTCTTACAAACCGATCGTACAGGTCAATTCATTACACAGTGCAGATACATTGAGTTAGTACAGAGTGCATTGATGTAGAACAGGTAAAAACAGTAAGGGTACAGAGTAAAGTGTCACAGCTACAGAGAAAGTGCAGTGCAATAAGGTGCAAGGTCACAACAAGGTAGATCGTGAGGTCAGAGTCCATCTCATCGTATAAGGGAACTGTTCAATAGTCTTATCACAGTGGGGTAGAAGCTGTCCTTAAGTCTGGTGGTACGTGCCCTCAGGCACCTGTATCTTCTACCCAATGGAAGAGGAGAGAAGAGAGAATGTCCTGGGTGGGTGAGGTCTTTGATTATGCTGGCTGCTACAACCAAGACAACGAGAGGTAAAGACAGAGTCCAAGGAGGGGAGGCTGGTGTCGTCAGTATTATGTCGTATTAAGTATTATGTATTATGTCTGAGTATTATGTCATCAGCTCCACTCCTCTATATTCAAAGGTTATTGAAGGGGATTTCGAAAAGGTCTGCTTATATCATATGGAAATATTGAATAATGGACTCCAATTCTTGCATATTTTCATACAAATTTACCATGATACATGTGTGTGAGATGTATGCATGTACATATGTGTGCTTGCATTTTACGTTGCTTATCTTTAGTATGTTTGTGCATGTTAGCGCATTTGAGTGTGTGCATTTATCTGTGTGTGGGCATTAATTGTGTGTGTGTGTTTGTGGGCAGGATAGGAATAAACTGGCATAATCTAAAATACATCATTAGTAAAGTTAGACAATCATGAATCTCAAGTGAATTTGAATTACTCTGTGATGAAAAAGCCTTTTGCTAATTAATGGAACTGTACTCGTGGCTGTAAAAGGGGCTTTAACGACAGCAGTCGCAGGAAGTTGGGGAAATTGTGGCTGAGTGTGCCTGAGGGTGTGAGAGGTAGGGGCAGGCACACAGGATGGAGGAGAGGTGTGAGGGAGGAAGAGGAAACAAGGTAGAAACAGCTGGAGAGGAGACACACATAGTGAACCAGTGTGATGCAGAGAAAAACAAACAGTATAAGCAGAGGGGGGGGGGCAGCTGTGGAGAGGGTGCATAGGCTGAGTCCTCAGCTCTGGCAAGATCCCAGCACAAGGAAACCCAGGATCAGTTTCCAGATGTGGACATTAGCTGGTATTAGCTGAGGCAATAGTAGTAGAATGACCTTGGTTACAGACACTGGGAGTGTAGAATTTGGCCGAACAGAATCCAGCTCAGCTGGAATATCACCCTGTTTGAAAAGCTAGAATATGCTGACTATCCAAATCCTGGGTGAGGCGTGGTGTCTGAGTGAGGTCACTGGAACTTTGGACATCTTGTCTTCAGGAGAACGAACAGGGAAAAGAAATCTCTCCCCATCCTGCCTCAAAATACCTCACACCCAGAGTCATAGCCCCTGCTGCTGTGTAGGAACACAGGCAGTTGCTCAGCAAGATCCGGATAATATATTTTTGGTTTTAGGCGAAGGAGAAATTCCTGTCTGGGATACAAGCTCTTCTTCACCCATGTCAGATCCAGTTATTTTCGAATCCGCAGGTTCTTTCAGGAGCCCAAGAATGAGTTGAAAACAACTTGGTGCTTCAGAAAGTTTTATTGGAAAAGTTTGAAACAAAGAAACAGTCACAGAGCACATGGCACTCGCTTTAACTACTAGGAGATGAGCCGAGACAAAAGGAACTAAAAATGAGCTAGGACCGGGGGGGGCGTGAAAGAGAGCAAGAGAGAGATTAACAAAAAATGACACCTTTTATACCTGAGATAAGATGTACTCCTTAGCTAACAATAGTCTAATCAGAAAACCTATTAGATACCTGTGGCAAAACCAACCAGTAAGAAGAACGCATATTCACTTGATGGACGAACCAATAAGCTAGGAAGTGGCCATTCCTTGTGCAGCCACTTGAGGCGTATTAAACACTGTACATGTTAAAAATCTACTTAAAACAGTCGAATCCGACACCCAGGACCCTGGTCATAGTTACAGCCACTTCAGCAGGCAGGTGGGCTGACAGTTCAACCAGAAGACAGCCCCTGCAGCACTGGAGCGTCACTAGACTGCGAGTGGTTAGCAAAGTGTAACTTGAAGCCTCAGCATTCTCTCAGAGCTGAGTGAGATCACTGGGCCCCGGCTGACGTAAGTAAAAAGGGGGAGGTACTGGTTACCATGACAACACAACATCTCTTCATCAACTCATTGCTCATGGATTCTGAGCTCTGGGACTGCATCAGATATTTCTGGGCTTCGCTGCCCTTCCTTCGCTGTCAAATCCCTGCTGGGCTCAGCTGACTCATTCAGTTGGATCGTTGCTCCCAGACATTGATATCATCAGCAATGGACCTCAGGTTCTGACAATAAATGGTGTTGTTTTAACACAGCTGTTCAGATCTGTCAAGGGGAAGCCAATCACTTGGACAGTGCAATAAGAGCTAAATATTTACAGTCAGTTGGCCAGCTTGTAAGGGACAGTTAACCAGCCACAGATGTGAGCCCTGGCAGCCTGGGGCAGCTCAGTAACTGAAAGCTAAGTGAAGAAGAGGGAAGGAGAGACTTGCATTCCCCTAGCACCCTTCAGCTGCTCACAACAGTTTACTGCAAAAGGAAGTACCTGTTGTGAAGTGGTGACCGATTGTGTGCTCAGCAAGATCCCACAAACAGTAATTTGGTATGGCAGCAAAGTCCATTGGCAAAGTTAATTGTAATTGAAAAACAATAAAATGTAGATTCTGGAAATCTAAAGTGGCAAATGTTGGAGAAACGCAGTAGGTTAGGCGCATCTGTGGGGAGAGGAACAGATTTAACATTTCACGGTCGACGGGCCGCCGTCGGAACAGGAGAAAAGTGTTTGAAGTTGCAGGGGGGGGAGTGTGTGGGCTGGAGAGCAGAGGGGAGGGAGTGTGTGGGCTGGAGAGCAGAGGGGGAGGGTGTGTGTGGGATGGTGAGCAGAGGGGAGGGTGTGTGTGTGGATGGAGAGCAGAGGCGAGGGAGTGGGCTGAGGCAGTGAGCTCCAGGTTAGGGAGCTGTGGTTCTCAGGTGGTCGGTAGTGATGGTGTGTGGGGTCCGGGCAGTCTGTGATGGCTGCAGAGTGTAGATCGTGATGAGGTTAGGGGCCAGAGGAGGCAGTGCTGATGTTGTGGATGGGCTCAGAAGGTAGATAATGATGATATGGGGTGTCAGAGCAAAGATGTGTGGTGGTGGTGTTTGGTTCTGATGATCTGTGGGACCAGGTCGGCAGTGATGATGTGGGAGGGAGTGTGGCTGAGGGGAGCTAGCAATGGTCGAGGCCTGAGGGGGCAGATAGTGATGCTGTGTTGGGAGGGGTCACGCACTGTAGATAGTGATGGTAGGGAGGGTCATCATTGATGGTGCTGGTGTCAGGTGTGGAGAGGTCAGAGGGTAGGTTGTGACGATGTTGGTATTGGTTTATTATTGTCACTTGTACCAAGGTACAGTGAAAAGCTTGTCTTACAAACCGATCATACAGGTCAATTCATTACACAGTGCAGTTACATTGAGTTAGTACAGAGTGCATTGAGTAGTACAGGTAAAAATAATAACAGTACAGAGTAAAGTGTCACAGCTACAGAGAAAGTGCAGTGCAATAAGGTGCAAGGTCACAACAAGGTAGATCGTGAGGTCATTGTCCATCTCATCGTATAATCACTGTCTTATCACAGTGGGGTAGAAGCTGTCCTTAAGTCTGGTGGTACGTGCCCTCAGGCTCCTGTATCTGCTACCTGATGGGAGAGGAGAGAAGAGAGGATGACCTGGGTGGGTGGGGTCTTTGATTATGCTGGCTGCTTCACCAAGGCAGCGAGGGGTAAAGACAGAGTCCAAGGAGGGGAGGCTGGTGTCCGTGATGCGCTGGGCTGTGTCCACAACTCTCTGCAATTTCTTGCGGTCCTGGGCAGAGCAGTTGCCGTACCAAGCCTTGATACATCCAGATAGGATGGTGCATTGATAAAAGCTGGTGAGTGTCAAAGGGACATGCCAAATTTCTTTGGGACGCCTGAGGAAGCAGAGTTGCTGGTGAACTTTCTTGGCCGTGGCATCTACGTAGTTGGACCAGGATAGACTATTGGTGATGTTCAGTCCTAGAAATTTCAAGCTCTCAACCCTCTTGACCTCAGCACCATTGATGTAAACAGGAGCATGTGCACTACCCCCCCCCTTCCTGAAGTCAATGACCAGTTCTTTTGTTTTGTTGACATTGAGGGAAAGGTTTGTTGTCATGACACCATTCCACTAAGCTCTCTATCTCCTTCCTGTACTCTGACTCATCGCTGTTTGAGATACGGCCGACAGTGGTGGTATCATCTGCAAACTTGTAGGATGGAGTTAGAGCAGAATCTGGCCACACAGTCATGAGTGTATAGGAAGTAGAGTAGAGGGCTGAGGACGCAGCCTTGTGGGCACCAGTGTTGAGAGTAATCGTGCCGGAGGTATTGCTGCCTATCCTCACTGATTGTGGTCTGTTTGTTAGAAAGTCAAGGATCCAGTTACAGAGGGAGGTGTTGAGTCCTAGGTCTTGGAGTTTGGTGACAGGTTTGCTTGGGATTATTGTATTGAAGGCAGAGCTGTAGTCAATAAACAATAGTCTAACGTAGGTGTCTTTACTGTCCAGATGCTCCAGAGCTGAGTGTAGGGCCAGGGACATGCGTCCACTGTAGACCTGTTTCGCCAATAGGCAGCTTTGTGATGTCAGGAGTAGGAGGGTGATTATTTGGAGGGTCAGAGGGGTCAGAGGGCAGTGTGGGTGAGGTTGAGGGTCTGCAGATCAACATTGTGACGTTGAGGGTGCAGGATCCAGTGTGAGTATGCCAGCAGTGGTGAGTACTTGTAATGTTGGTTTCAGTTCATACGTTATGATGCAGCGGCTGGGAAGGGAGATACTTACAACGTGAGTCCCTGGGGTTAGTTGTCCATGCCTCCACTCTCTGAGTTTGGAGCTGGACCCACCGGTTGGTGTAAAACTTGTCAGGCCACAGCCCAGAACCCAAAGTTTATCAAAACTAAGTAAACACTACAACCAACGTAATCTTAATTATTACAAATACCAAAACTTAAAATATTACAAGAAACTACAAAAGCATCAGGTGATGTAAAAATACTACACTGCCAAATATTGTGTACTGGGATGGACTTCCTACTGTAAATCAACCTACCAACCTTAACCCTTAACTGTAACTTCAACTCGAGTAATTCTCTCCAACTCTAATTCTAAACACAACTCACTCTAGCGATCACTCAAATGGACCCATCCCCATCTGTGCAGATTATCAATCCTGCCCAGTTTCCTTCCAACTTTCTTTAAGCTTTCTCCCCCAGACCACTCCAATTCATAACACAAAAAACCACACCCATGAAAAACTGATTGACACCAACCACTCCATTTTGGTTGTACCACATTGGTCCGAGCGTGTTTCCACGTCCACACATTGCTGCCTGTGCAGACCAGTCAAGCTGCAGAAGCTCTGTGGAGGTAGCAGGTAAGTAATTTATGTCCTTGGGTTAGTTTGTATGTTTCTCTGCATAACGACTCCTCATAACTCTTCAGTTCACCATCAGATGTTGTTGCTGCAGGTTTGGGTACATCCCCAGCTGAGGTTGTCGTTGGGTTGGAGAATATGTAGTTACAATGCTGGCTGTGTAATTATCAGATTCTTGTTAAGATCCATGGGGTCACTAATATGCTTCAGGAAGGCAACCTTCAGTTGCTAGTTGGTTTAGCCTGTGTACAGGCATCAGCTGGCTGTTAAACTGAAGTAGTCCAGTGATAGAAACAGAACTGAGCATTGACCTACGTACTGGATTTTGACACAACAAAGGCAGCCTGTGGTCATGGACCAGCGGGTATCTTCTTACAGTACTGGACCTCAGCTGAGGTCTGCGTTAGGGGTAGGAATTGGTACCACACAGTCACCTGCCTTGTTCCACAGTCTGCGCTGGTGAAGGGTGATCAGGGATGGTGACCGGGTTTGGCTTTTCTCTTTTTCTCACTCACTCACTCACTCACACACACACACACACACACACACACACACACACACACACACACACACACACACACACACACACACACTCTCTCTCTCTCTCGCTCTCTCTCTCTCTCTCTCGCTCCTCGCTCTCTCTCTCTCTCTCTCACATCTCTCTCTCTCTCTCTCTCTCTCACACTCTCTCTCTCACTCCCTCAGAGTTAGCGCTTCAAGTCCGACATCATTCATTAGAACCGACAAGGAAGGCAAAAAAGTCATTTTAGAACCATAGAACAATACAGCACAATACTGGCCCTTCGGCCCACTATGTTGTGCCGCCCTTTAAATCACGCCTAAGACTATCTAACCCCTTCCTCCCATAGTCACAGAGATGATGGCAGGAAAGATGGAGAGGACAAAGTGAATAACTAGGTGTCCACTTTGCCCATATTATCTGATCTCATCCATCACAGATATTCCCTTTCTCCTATCCATCCCTCCTGCCAACTATTCTGTGATTTAAAATGACCTTTTCCAGATATGACGAAGGGTGTCTAACTGAAATGTGAACTGCTTCTCTCTCCACAGACGCTGCCTGATCTGCTGAGTGTTTCCAGCATTTTCTGATATTATATCAGATTTCCAGCATCTGCAGTTTTGTGGATAATTTCCCACTTGTCTGTGGGTTATCGGCAAACTTAGCAAACCTCAACTTTGGTTCCTACATGGAAGTCATTTACATAAAAAAGCTGAGTCCGGCATTGATCCCCGTGGGTCACCAGTCATTACATCTTCCTGACTAGAAACAAAAACATTTATGATTATACCCTGTTTCCTGTAAATCAACTAAACAACCATCTCTGCCGATATGTTTCCTCCTATACCAGGAACTTTACCTTCCACAATAACTTTTGATGCAGAACCTTATAAATTCCTTCTGGAGATCTAATTCTAGTCCTGGTATCTAAATACTGGTTTCCCTTTATCCATGGCCTATGTTCCTAACTCAAATTGTTTTGTATAAATCATTTCCTGTAGCTGTGACACTTTGCATTCTGTTGTTGTTTTTACCCTGTACTACCTCAATGCACCGTGTAATGAATTACCATAGAACAATACAGCACAATACAGGGTCTTCGGCCCACCATGTTGTGCCGATCTTAAAACCACACCTAAGACTATCTAACCCCTTCCTCCCACATGTCCCTCTATCTTAAATTCCTTCATACGCTTATCTAACAATCTCTTGAACTTAACCAACGTATCAGCCTCCACCACAACCCCAGGCAGCGCATTCCATGCACCAACCACTCTCTGGGTGAAAAACCTCCCTCTGACGTCTCCCTTGAACTTCCCACCCATTACCTTAAAGCCATGCCCTCTTGTATTGAGCATTGGTGCCCTGGGAAAGAGGCGCTGGCTGTCCACTCTATCTATTCCTCTTAATATTTTGTACACCTCTATCATGTCTCCTCTCATCCTCCTCCTCTCCAATGAGAACAGCCCTAGCTCCCTTAGTCTCTCCTCATAATCCATACTCTCTAATCCAGGCAGCATCCTGGTAAATCTCCTCTGCACCCTTTCCAGTGCCTCCACATCCTTCCTATAATGAGGCGTCCTGTCTCCTGTGTTTCAGCCCACCATGTGGATGGTGAATGGCTTTGTACCAATGTCACCACCTCTCCCTTCTGCCCCCTCCACCTCATCCACCCTTCAGTACAACAATCATGGTGCTCGTCCTGCTCCACCATGTTAAAAGCACATGGTGATGTTCACTGGGATTGTCCTCAACAGGTGACATGGCAATGTTCACAGGGAGACACAGGAGATCGCAGACGCTGCTTATTAATGCTTCCGCCGCAGAGTTCCAGTGACCCGAACCTCCAGCGCTGTCTCCGTGTTTTCCCGTGGGTTTCCTCCACATCCCAATCATGTGCTGGCAGGTTAATTGGCTGTTGTAAGTCCCTCCATACTGTAGGTGGGTGGGGGAGAAGGGGTGGGGGGGAGGGGGAGTTGATGGGCATGAGAGTGGGAATAGGTTACATGGAAATAAGTGGAGGAATGGAACTGATGGGATTGCTCTGAGAGCTGGCATTGACTCAATGGGCCAAATGGCCTCCTTCAATGATCTAAGAAAATGTGAGAAAATATAAAATATGATACATATTAATCACACAGCAGTACTTACACGGATAAGTCACTTGCAGATGTTTGCAGGGAGTTGTGGGCAGAATCATGTGGGCAGAACCCCACCTGCATAAGTAACAAGGCAATACTTATGGGAACTCTCCTGTGTAAATTGGTATTGGTTTATTATTATCACTTATACTGAGGTACAGTGAAAAACTTGTCTTGCATACCGATCGTACAGATCAATTCATTACACAGTGCAGTTACATTGAGTTAGTACAGAGTGCATTGATGTAGTACAGAAATTATCTGGCAACATTGACATGAGCTCCCCTGTATACATTATGGTGCAATGTTCACAGGGACCTGTGCCCTGTAATTACAGGAACACCCCGGGAGTATTTGCAGGGACTTCCTGTATAAACGATATATTTTTAGGCTTCCCGTGATATTAATCACACGACAATGTTTACAGGGATTCATACTGAAGTGTAACGACATCGGAAAGTAGGAGCAGGCACAGCTATTTGAGCATTCAATAAGATCATGGCTAATTCTCCGTCCAATCTCCCCAGACCTAGATTTCTTTGTGTCTAGAAATTGATCTTAAATATCTTCAGTGACTTCACAGCTTCTGTGGTACAGAATTCCTCAGCTTTGCCACCCTCCGAGTGGAGAAATATTGCCTCGTCTCAGTCCTGAATATCGTACCCCATACCCTAATTACCTTACCCTAGACCCTGAATGTCCTGTGCCATACCCTAGACTATGACCCATCCTTCTTGGGTAAACCTTAGGTGAAAATGTTCTCCCTGTATCCAGTATTTAAACCCTGTTAGAGTTTTTTATGTTTTGATGAGAACTCCTCTCATTCTCCCGTGATTACAGATCGAGTTGACCCAGTCCCTCCTCACGCTACAGTCCTTCCTGCCCTACCAGTCAATATGATCATGGCTGACCTTTGCTGCACCAATCTTCCTCTTCTGTCCATTCCCCATAACCATCTATTCCTTGATCTTTCAAATATTTACCTATCTCCACCTTAAAGATATCTGATGATCTGACCGGCACCCCCCTCAGGGGCAGAGAATTTCAGAGACTCCGCACCCTTCGAGAGATGAAATTTCTACACACCTCAACTTTAAATGACTGGCCCCTTACTTTGTAGCTGTGTCCCCTTGTTCATGGCTCTCCCACTAGTGAAAACATCCCAACATCTGCACTGTCAAGCCCTTAGGATCTTATAAGATTGAATAAGGTCACCCCTTATTCTTCTGAACTCCAAGGAATATAAACCCAAACTGTCCAGCCTCCTTTGATAGGATAACCCTCTCATCTCAGGAATTAGCCTGGTGAATCTCCATTGGACTGCCTCCAATGCTACTGTGTTCTTTTCAGAATCAGAATCAGATTTATTATCACAGACTTATATGTCATGAAATGTGTTGTTTTGCGGAAGAGACATAAAATTACTATAAATGACTAAAATTGTGTAAAACCAAAGGAATAATGGGTGGTGTTCATGGGTTTCATGGACTGTTCAGAAATCGGATGGCGGCATGTCCTGGTGGTGAGGGGACCAAAACCGTGTCTGGTATTCCAGGTGAGACCTCACCAACACCCTGTACAACTGGTGACAAAACCTCCCTGTTCTTAAACCCCAACCCCTTTGCAATAAAGACCAACAAGCCAATTGCCTTCTTCGCTACTTGTTGGACCTGCCTGCTAACTTCTTGTGATTCATGCATTTAGATCCCTCTGTAATTCTCTCATGCAGTCTCTCTCCATTTTGATTCCTCTTACCGAAGAGCGTGACCTCACACTACTGACCCACATTAAACTCCTTTGCCAGGTTTTCATCCATTTGTTCAATCTGCCTTCATCCTGTTGCAGATCACAATGTCCTCATCACAACAAGCTCTTCCATCTACTTTCGTGTCATCAGCATACTTGGAAAACTTACATTTTGTTATCTCTTCCAAGTCAGTAATGTAAATGATAACAATTGGGGGCCGAGAACTGATCACTGGAGTAGAGAGTATTACAGCTGACCAAGTTGCCCATCGATACATTTGGCCCAAATCCCCCTAAACCTTTCTATTCATGTACCTATCCAAGTGCCTTTTAAATGTTTTTTTTATCGAACCTCTCTCAACCACTTCCTTTGGCGGCTCATTCCAGATACCATCTGCGTGAACAAGTAGCCCCTCATGTCCCTTTTAGATCTTTCCCCTCTCACCTTAAAACTACGCCCTCTAGTTTTTGATTCCCTTTCCCTGGGAAAAAGACGGTGTGCATTCACCCTATCGATGCCCCTCATGATTTTATACAACTCCATAAGGTCACCCCTCAGTCTCCAAGGTATAAAGTCCTAGCCTGCCCAACCTCTCCCTGTAAGTCAAGCCCTCCAGTTGTGGCAACATTCTTGTAAATCTTATTTGTGGTCTTTCCAGCTTAATGATGTCTTTCCTATAACAGAGTAACCAAAAGTGTACACAGTGCTCCAAGTGTGGCCTCACCAGCATCTTGCACAACTGCAATATTATGTTCCAACTCCTATACTCAATGCCCTGACTGATGAAGGCCAGCCTGCCAAATGCCTTCCTCACCACTCTGTCTACGTGTGATACCATGTACCTGTCCTCCTAGGTCCCTCTGTTCTACAACACTCCCCAGGGCCCTACCATTCACTGTAAAAGTCCAACCCTGGTTTGACTTCCCAAAGTCCAACACCTCATACTTACCTAAATTGAACACTACTTGCCATTCCTCGGCCCTCTTACCTCACCGATCAAGTTCCCCCCGTAATTATTTGATAACCTTCTTCACTGTCTATGATACCACCTCCTTTAGTGTCATCAGGAACCTCACTAACCATGCCTTGTACATTCTCTGGAGTACTCCAACAGTTACATCCCTCCAGCCTGAAAAGGACCCATTTATTCCAACTCTCTGTTTTCGATGTGACAGTCAGTTTTCAGTCCATGCTAACACACTTCCTCCAGTACCTTGGCATCTTAATTTATTCAGTAGCCTCTTACGTAATAACTTTTGGAAATCTAAATACACTCCATCGACAGGTCCCCCTCAATCAACACTCCCTGTCACATCTTCAAAGAATTCAACCAAATTTATCAAACATGATTTAACTTTCATAAAAACATATTGACTGGGTTTGATGGTATGTTATTGGTATTGGTTTATTATTGTCACTTGTACCGAGGTACAGTGAAAAGCTTGTCTTACAAACCGATCGTCCAGGTCAATTCATTACACAGTGCAGTTACATTGGGTTAGTACAGAGTGCATTGGTATTGGTATTGGTTTTGGTTTTACTACCGTTGTGGTAGTATAAGGTAAAAACTATAACAGTACAGAGTAAAGTGCCACAGCTACAGAGAAAGAGCAGTGCAATAAGGTGCAAGGTCACAACAAGGTAGATCGTGAGGTCATAGTCCATCTCATTGTATAAGGGAACCGTTTAGTAGTCTTATCACAGTGGAATAGAAGCTGTCCTTAAGTCTGGTGGTACGTGCCCTCAGGCACCTGTATCTTCTACCCGATGGAAGAGGAGAGAAGAGAGAATGTCCCGGATGGGTGGGGTCTTTGATTATGCTGGCTGCTTCAGCAAGACAACAAGAGGTAAAGACAGAGTCCAAGGAGGGGAGGCTGGTGTCCGTGATGCACTGGGCTGTGTCCACAACTCTGCAGCTTCTTGCGGTCTTGGGCAGAGCAGTTGCCATACCAAGCTGTGATACATCCAGATAGGATGCTTTCTGTGGTGCATTGGTAAAAGCTGGTGAGAGTCAAAGGGCACAAACCAAATTTCTTTAGCCTCCTGAAGAAATAGAGGTGCTGGTGAGCTTTCTTGGCTGTGGCATCTACATGATTTGACCAGGACAGGCTGTTGGTGATGTTCACTCCCAGGAACTTGAAGCTCTCAACCCTCTCGACCTCAGCACCATTGATGTAGACAGGTGCATGTACACCACCCCCTTTCCTGAAGTCAATGACCAGCTCTTTAGTTTTGTTGACATTGAGGGAAAGGTTGTTGTCATGACACCATTCCACTAAGCTCTCTGTCTCCTTCCTGTACTCCGACTCATCGCTGTTTGAGTTACGGCCGACAATGGTGGTATCATCTGCAAACTTGTAGATGGAGTAAGAGCAGAATCTGGCCACACAGTCTTGAGTGTATAGGGAGTAGACTAGAGGGCTGAGGACGCAGCCTTGTGGGGCACCAGTGTTGAGAATAATCGTGCCAGAGGTATTGTCGCCTATCCTCACTGATTGTGGTCTGTTTGTTAGAAAGTCAAGGATCCAGTTACAGAGGGAGGTGTTGAGTCCCCACTCTCAGAGTTTGGTGACAGGCTTGCTTGGAATTATTGTATTGAAGGCAGAGCTGTAGTCAATAAACAATAGTCTAACCTAGGTGCCTTTGCTGTCCAGGTGCTCCAGAGCTGAGTGTAAGGCCAGGGAGATGGCATCCGCTGTAGACCTGTTTCTCCGATAGGCGAATTGCAATGGGTCCAGGTTGTCTGGGAGGCTGGTGTTGATGCGTGCAATGACCAACCTCTCAAAGCACTTCATGATGGTGGATGTCAGAGCCACTGGTCGGTAGTCATTGAGGCATGTTACCTTGCTTTTCTTTGGTACTGGGATGATAATGGTCTTCTTAAAACAGGAGGGAACCTGAGATTGAAGCAGTGAGAGGTTGAATATGTCCGCAAATACTTCTGCCAGTATGGTACCTTCATGCTGTTTTAATTGCCCTTATTTAAGTTGAAGAGAGAGGTTTTGGTTCTGTGGTGTTCACCCTCAATCGACATCTTCAGTGCACTCCCTCTACCTTTCTTAAGCAAGGAAACAAAAAGTGCACACAATACTCCGGGTGTGGTCTCGCCAAGTCCCTGTATAATTGTAGTAAGACATCCTTGCTTCTGTACTCAAATCCTCTTACAATGAGGGCCAATGTGCCATTTGCCGCCTTAATTGCTGGCTGCGCCTCATGTTTGCTGTCAGTGACTGGCCATTTAGTGCTGCAGCCTTTCCCAGTTACACCATTTAAACACAACTCTGTCTTTCTGTTTTCCCTAACTTCACATTTATCATGTTATTACTGCATCTGCTGTGTATTTGTCCACTCGCTCAACTTGTCCAAATCACCTTGAAGCCTCTCTGCATCCTCCTCACAACACACAGTCCCGCTCGGTTTTGTGTCATCGGCAAACTAAGAAATATGACCCTCAGTTCCCTCACCGAGGTCGCCGATGCATATTGTGAACAGCTAGGACCCAAGCACCGATCCCCAAGGCACTTCACTAATCACCAGCTACCACATGGACAGACCATCAATCCCACTCTCTTCCTGTGAACCAATTTTCCGTCCGTTACGTTATCCCAGTCCCTACTGCTTTACCCTTCACACAATCGGGACACCCCGCTGGTTCTCCCTGTGTGTGTGTGTGTGTGTGTGTGTGTGTGTGTGTGTGTGTGTGTGTGTGTGTGTGTGTGTGTGTGTGTGTGTGTGTGTGTGTGTGTGTGTGTGCCCTAAATCCGTGCCTATGTTTTCAGGGCCAGCCATAGAAATCACATGGCGATCGTTTCAAGGTCTCCGCGTTGGCAATGTTTACAGAGAAGGCCCTGTATAAACGGCAGGGCAGTGATAACTGGGATCCCACCCCTCTGCATAAATCTCGTGGTGTTACGCACATGGTCTCCCTGTGAGCAGACACGGCGGTGCTTACTGTACAGAGTCCACTGCTGGTGGGCGCGTTCCCCGCGCTGTGCGAACTTCAGGGCGATGTTCCCAGAGATTCCCTGGATACAACACGTGGCTATGTTTACAGGTACAACCCTACAAAACCCACATAAGAATCTTCAGCGGAATCCTCCTGGGCATCGATGTTTCGTCTGATTCCCTTGTATAACCCTCAGGGTCACTGCTGCAGGAAATCTGATTGTCAATGTTAACAGCGATCGCTCAGTTTAAATGCCGATATTACAGAGATGCCCGTGTATAAATCACGCGGCGATGTTTGCATCTACTATCTGGTATACCAATTGCAACATAATTGAACCAACAGAGACGTCCCTGTTTAAAATAAAGGCAATGTTTAAAGGGAGCGCCTTGTATAAATCAGGTGGCGGTGTTAACGGAGGCACTCGGTGTACATCACACGGCGATGTTTACACGGGCTCAGGACGATGTCTCAGCGACCCGCTCTGCAACTGTCTGTGTCCGCCCCAGTGTAAACCAGTGAGCGGTACCGCTCCGTGTGGACCGCAACACGGAGATCCCCTGAATAAAACACAAGGCTGTGTTTACCGGGACTCTGCCACATCTCAGGGAGACGATTATGGGGACCACCTGTCTATTTCAACTGCCAATGTTTACCGGGTGTCACACGGCGCCTTCACCTGCTGAGGACACCACCAGTGACCGACTGGACAACCCAGGCGCCGAGCTTGCAGCGTCGCTCCGCCCTGCTCCACATCAGTGGACGGTGCGACGCGGAGTCCAGGCTCAGTGTAAACCACAGGGTGATGTTGACAGAGATTCCCTGTACAAAACACGTGGCTATATTCAATGCCATCCATGTATAATTCACACGGCAATGTTTACCGTGACCCTGGGTGTAAATCCCAGGACAATGTTTACAACCTTATACATCCTTATGTTTCGGCTATGACGAAGTTTACAGTTGACCCGCCTGTCAGGTGGAGTTTTCTATAGTCACTCCGTCCTCATGTAAATCATTTAATGTTGATGCAACACAACGTCCAAATTCCACTCCCGGGATAATTCAGGTGGCGATTTGGTATTGGAATTGGTTTAATATTGTGCCTTGTACCGAGGTACAGTGAAAAACTTGTCTTGCATACCGATCGTACAGGTCAATTCATTACACAGTGCATTGAGGTAGTACAGGGTAAAAACAATAACAGAATGCAGAGCAAAGTGTCACAGCTGCAGAGAAGTGCATTGCAGGTAGACAATAAGGTGCAAGGTCAAACAAGGTAGATTGTGAGGTCAAACAGGTGGAATATTACAGTTCTGGTCAACACAACGGAAGGATGGGGTAGCGTTGGAAAGAGAATCACCAAGACATCGCCTGGACTGGAGGGCTGTAGTTATAAGGCAACATTGCATAGGCTGGGATTGTTCCGACTGGAGCACTGGAGGCTGAGGGGTGACCTGAGGAGAAGTTTATAAAATTATGAGGGGCATAGATGGGGTACATGGTCACTGTCTTGTCCCAGGGCAGGGGAGTCTAAAACTAGACAACAAAGGTTTAAGGTGAGAGGGGAAAGATTTAAAGGGGATCGAGGGGACAGGTTTTTCACACAGAGGGTGATGGGTTGTCAGAGGAGGTGGGTACATTTACAGCATTTACACAGGTACGTGGATGGGAAATGGATCAAGGGATCTGGGCCAAATGCAGGATTAGAGCAGATAAACATGGATGAGTTGGACCAAAGGGCCTGGTTCTGTTGTGTGGCTCAATGCCTCTCTCTGACCCTCCCATGTAAATCACATGCTTTCGGGGATGCCTCTGTGTCAACTGCAGGCTGAGTCACTGCCTCAGGCACGGCCCAATCTGCCAGTCATTTCCAGTGCTCCCTTGGGTTCAGGTTTTAGGTACAACACTGACCTGCATTTCACAACTTTAACATCTCTTGTGTTTCTCTGTACAACTTCCATCATTAATCTATTAACCAGTGGATCTGTAAACACCAGGGTCACCCAGGCAACCCTTGCCTCCCCCTGTCAGAGATGCTCTGGTTGTTTTATCCATCCCTCCCTCAATCTTAAACCTGACCTGTTTTCTCATTTTCCCAGTTCTGATGAAGATCATTGACCTGAAACATTAATTCTATTTCCCTCTCTACAGACGCTGCCTGACCTGCTGAGTGCTTCAGATGTTTCTGTTTTTATTTCAGATTTCCAGTATTGGCAGTTTTGTTTTACTTTGTTTACAGGGACCCTCCACATATAAATCACATGGTGCTTGCTAAGGGATCACTGTATTAATTCAGGGAGCCCCTGCATTTATCAGGTGGTGATGTTTACAGGAACTCCTCTCTCTGCACCAACTGGGTGCTACGGTAAAATGATATGGTGATGTTTGCAGTGACCCCCTGTATAAACCACATGTCAATGTTTGCACAGAGTCTTCTGTATAAATTACATAGTGATGTTTAGGAGAACGCCCTCCAGTATAATAAAAATGATGTCTCTGGGCCTCTCGCACACACCACATAGCAATTTTCTCAGCAAATGTATTCGTGTATAGAGACACACATAGGAACATAGAAAACTGACCAGAAGTTGAGCCTGCTCGGCCATTCAACAATCGAGGCTGATCATCCAATTTAGTCCCTTGTTCCAGCTTCTGTCCCATATCCACTGGTCTTTCTAGGCCCAAGAACAAGATCCGACTGCTTCTTGAACTGATTCGATGATTCGGCTTCAACTGCTTTCTCCAGCAGAGAATTCTGTGGGGTCCCCACTCTCTGAGAGAAGAAATCTCAGTTTTACCCATTATCCTTAGACCCTGACGCCTGGCATCAGGAACGTCCTGCATCTACTCTGTCCAGTCCTGTTAGAATTGTGTTGGCTTCTGTCCCCTCTCGCTCTTCTAAACGCTGGTGAATATAAACTGAACTGACCTAATCTCTCTTCATATGTCACTCCTGCCATCCCAGGGATCAGCCTGGTGAACCTTCACTGAAGAACCTTCACTGAAGTCCCTCCATAGCAAAACCATAAAAAGGTTGCGTTGTCAGCCCTCTACTCTACTCCCTATACACTCATGACTGTGTGGCCAGATTCTGCTCTAACTCCATCTACAAGTCTGCAGATGATACCACTGCGGTGGGCCGTATCTCAAACAGCGATGAGTCAGGGTACAGGAAGGAGATAGAGAGCTTAGTGACATGGTGTCATGACAACAACCTTTCCCTCAATGTCAGCAAAAGAGCTGGTCATTGACTTCAGGAAGGGGCGCGGTGTACATGCTCCCATCTACATCAATGGTGCGGAGGTTGAGAGGTTTGAGAGCTTCAAGTTCCTGGGAGTGAACATCACCAATAGCCTGTCTTGGTCAAATCATGTAGATGCCATGGCCAAGAAAGCTCACCAGCCCCTCTACTACCTCAGGAGGCTAAAGAAATTCGGTATGTCCCCTTTGACACCCACCAACTTTTATCAATGGACCATAGAAAGCATCCTATCTGAATGCATCCTGGGCAGAGCAGTTGCTTGGTACAGCAACTGCTCTGCCCAGGACCGCAAGAAACTGCAGAGAGTTGTGGACACAGTTGTGGTCACAGAAACCAGCCTCCCCTCCATGGACTCTGTCTTTACCTCTCCCTGCCTTGGTGAAGCAGCCAGCATAATCAAAGACCCCACCCAGCCGGGTCATTCTCTCTTCTCTCCTCTTCCATCAGGTAGAAGATACAGGTGCCGGACGGCACGTACCACCAGACTTAAGGACAGCTTCTACCCCACTGTGATAAGACTATTGCATGGTTCCCGTATACGTTGAGATGGACTCTGACCTCACAATCTACCTTGTTGTGACCTTGCACCTTATTGTCTACCTGCAATGCACTTCCCTGTAGCTGTGACACTTTACTGTTATTGTTTTTACCTGTACCACCTCAATGGACTCTACTAACCCAATGTAACTGCACTGTGTAATGAATTGACCTGTACGATCGGTATGCAAGACAAGTTTTTCACTGTACCTCGGTACAAGTGACAATAATAAACCGATACCAATCCCTCCCCGATAATGAGAACGTGGGGTCCATGCCTGTAGAGTTCACTTGGCAGCTTACAGGGGCAATGCAGTTTTTGAACAAACCCCTGTGCAACACATGCTGATGTTTACAGGGAGTCCTCGGTATAAATCTCGTGGCATTACTCACAGACACTTTCCGTGTAAATAACGGTGGTGATTGCAGGGACACGTCTGTATAAATCACACGGTGATGCTTCGGGGACCCCTTAATTGATTCAGGGACACCCGTATTAATCAGGCGGCGATGTTTACAGGCACACATCAAGCGGCAATACCGGTGATGTTTGCGGTGACTCCCCCTGGATGAATCCCTGTCTAATCCGTACGTCGACACTCACTGCCATGAAGCTGTATAACAGAGATGGCGACGCTTATTGGGGAACCGCAGCATAAATCAAGCGTCAGGTCCTTACAATTTCTACAGCTGAATTTCTGAGATCACAAGTACAAATCCCACGCCAATGTGTGCAGAGACTCTCCCATAGAAATCGCACGCCGAGGTTTAAGGCATGACCCTGTCCTTGGGGTCTGACCTGTACCCACTACATGACGGTGTTGACTCCTCTTGAGAAATTGCATCGGCCCGTTGACAGTGACCCCTTGCAGAATCAACAAGGAAACCATAAGATCACCTGTACTGATGACATGGAATATTGACATAAAAGGTTCCTGTGTAATGATACAGCTGTATTTACACAGACACCGCTGTATAAATCAAATAACATTGATGACAAGGATGAGCTTGTGTTAACAACAAGATGTTCAGTTGTATAATCCTGTGCCAATGGTTATAAGGATTTTATCTCTATACCACGTGGCGGTATTTATCGTTCTATACCAATACTGACAGGGCTCGAGTTTAGAAACAACATTAAAACGTTTACACTGAATTCCATAGTAATATTCACAGGAACTCTTCTTGAGAAATTGTTTGAGGGATTCCTCTGTATAGATCACATGGCGTCGTGTGCAGGGCCTCCTCTGTCGTGTCGATGTTCCCAGGGACGCCCCTGTATAAATACCTTGCCGGCGTTTCCAGGACATAAACCACACGACATGGTGTACAGGGACAGTGCGAGATGTTTCACGGGTACTCACCTGAAGGCACCACATGGAGATTCCTGCAGGGATTCCCTGTAGGAAACACTCCGCATTGTTTGCAGTGAATCCCCCTCAGTGATTCACATGACAATGTCGGCAGCCGCTCCCCTGGGTCAAACACAAGGCAATCCTCTAGAGAATCCTCCATAGAATATAGACCTTAGAGAAGGTCTCTCCAAGTGACGATGGAGGCGACTCGCTCTGTACAAATCAGACGGCGATTTCTATCAGTCACTCCAGCCTCAGGTAAACCATTTGCCGGCGCTGTGCAATGTGTAAACCACGTGCCGATGTTTACAGAGGTTAAAACACGGAGTGTTATTTGGTGGACATCTTCCTTTAAAGCATGCGCTGGTGAACAGAGGAATCGTCCTGTACAATTCAGTGGTGATGTTTGCACTCCAATGTAAATCAATGACGACGTCGGTAGGGTTTGAAGTGCACGGTCACAGACCAAGTCAATGATTCTCTCCCATTCGCTGGTTTATAACTGCTGGGCATGTTGTCGATAACCTATTGAAAGACGCCTCCTTAAACTTCGGGATCATCCAGGCAGCCCTGGTCTCGCCCTACCGGAGATATTCTCTTCCTTGCCCATCCCGCCCACAAACGTGGGCAACATAAAACTCAGGGCGGTTCACTTTGATGAATAGCCTCTCGCCTGAAACGCTAACCCTGTTTCTCTCCCCCACAGATGCAGACTGACGCGTTGAGTGTCTCAAGTATATTTTTGCTTTTATTTCAGATTTCCAACATCCGTAGATTTTGGATTTTCAATCACATGCCAAGGTTTATGAGGAATTAATCGTAACTTACAGACACCTTCTGAATAAATGTCATGGAGATGGTTACAGGGACACTTCCGTCTGAAACACATGGTGGTGACTTTAAGAACCCAGGGATCCCTGTACTAACCAGATAGCGATGTTTACGCCGAGTGCATGCTACACGCGTCAGTTTTACAGAAATACTGTAGCTATGAATCCCCTGGATAAACCACAAGCCAATACTTTCAGGGTGTCTCCCCGGATAACGAACATGGCGATGTCGATAGGGACTCCCCTGTGTAAACAAGGTGCCGACTTTCCACGGACGGACCTGTATAATCCAATGGCGATGATTATACGACTCCCCCCGGACAAATTTCGTGGCAATGCTGCAGGGACTCCCCTTGAGAAATCACAACGCTCTGCCTCCCTGTATACACCCCGCGCTGATGCTTTTCCTGTGTAAATCACATCGCTGTGTTTACAGTGACTCTCCTCTATGCTTAAGAAATCACATTGCAATGTTTTAGTAAATACCCCGTATAAATCACATGGCGATGTGTACAGGACATGTCCTGTATATTTCAGTGTTCCACTCCCCTGCCAATGTTTTCAAGGATTCTCCTGTGTGAAACACGTGTCGAGGTTTATTGGGAAAACGTTGTATAGATTAAGTGCCAATCTTCACAGGCGCACGCCTATATAATCATATAGTGTTGATTAAACATCGAGGCGATTTTCACCGGGACTTTCCTGTATATGTCTCATGTCTATGTAAACATAACCACCCCCTCCCCCCCACGCCCCATATAAATCGCGTCAGGGGCTCTCCTGTACAAATGGGAGTGATTTCAAGGAATCATTACTCATCAGAAATCATCCGGTAAAGTTTACAGTTAATCACATAACAATATATACAAGAACTCTACTGTATAAATCACATGGTAATGCGGAGATGATCTGCCCCATTGACATCACAGGCAATGTGATCTGCCCTCTAATAAATCGCCCGGCGACATTAACCGGGTGTCTCGTGTATTAGACAATGTTCACCGCGAATCCCGTGTATATAAATAACCTGGCACTGCTTTTCGGGACTGTTCTGCACAATGCATATGTTGGTGTGTGCGGGGAACACCTGTTTAATTCAGACGAACCTTATCACAGCCGCATATTATTAATCACATATGAAGTTAACTGAGACTCGCCCGTATAATTCAAGAAACTTTTCGAGCAGCGATTCTGTACGTTATCGCCTGTCACTTCAGGCCGTCCCTTTACAAATCACAGGCTGATGTTTATACGGAACACTGTGGTAATGTCGAGCTAGTGCAGCACGGCCGAAATCACATGCACTTCAGGGGCCACCCGTCTAGGAAATAAATGTGGACATTACACCAGGTCAATTCTGGTCTCCGAAGGATGTAGTTGCATTTGAGGTAGTGGAGAGGGGGTTCAGTGGGTCGATTTTTGGGGTGAAGGGTTTGTCACATGTAGAAAGCTTGAGCAGATCGGGCCCATACTCAGTGGAGTGTTGAGGACTGAGGAGAGATTTTAGTGAAAAATTCTGAGGGGAATGGACGAGTGATTCTGAGAGTGATTACAGTGAGGCAGCGAGAGAAAGCGGCAGAGGCACAGATCGCTTCAGACCGAACTGAGGAAGACTTTCTTCAACGATAATTCATGTGCCGACGTTAACAGGGACTCCCCTGTGGAAGTCACCTGCTAACGTTTACGGAGACTCACGTGTACAAATCACATATAAGTGTTTATAGGAGGAGGAGCTCTCCTGTATAAATCACATGGTGATGTTTACAGGGGCTTTCCTTTATAAACCACACAGTAATGTTTACAAGGGCTGTCCTGTAGAAATCACATTGTGATGTTTACAGGGACTGCCCTGTGTAAATCACACAGTAATGTTCAGGACTCTGCTGTATAAAACACAGGATAGTGTTTACGGAGGCTCTCCTGTACGAGGCACATGGAGATGTTTACAACGGCTCTACTTTATATATCACAGACCAATTTGTTCAAGGAGTCTCCTGTATAAGTCACATGATGAGGGTTACAGGATTCTCCTGTGGAAATCACATTCCAATGTTTACAGCGCTCTCCTCTATAAATCACACAGTGACGTTCACAGGGGTTCTCCTGCATAAATCACATGTTTACACAGACTACCCTGTCTAAACCCTCTGCCAGTGTTAACTATAACTTCCCGGTATAAAGCACCCCCAGTGTTTGCTTTGACACTCCTGCACACATTACATGGCATTAGAACCATAGAACTCTACAGCACAGAAAACAGGCCATTCGGCCCTTCTAGTCTGTGCCGAAACATTATTCTGCTAGTCCCATTGACCTGCACCCAGTCCATAACCTTCCAGACCTCTCCCATCCATGTATCTATCCAATGTATTCTTAAAACAAGAGTGAACCCATATTTACTACATCAGATGGCAGCCTGTTCCATACTCCCACTACTCTCTGTGAAGAAGTTCCCCCTAATGTTCCCCCTAAATCTTTCCCCTTTCACCCTAAAGCCATGTCCTCTCGTACTTATCTCTCCTAATTGAGGTGGAAAGAGCCAACTCGCATTTACTCTGTCTATACCCCTCATAATTTTGTAAACCTCTGTCAAACCTCCCCTCATTCTTCTGCGCTCCAAGGAATAAAGTCCTAACCTGTTCAATCTTTCCCTGTAACTCAACTCCTGAAGACCCCGCAACATTCTAGTAAATCTCCTCTGCACCCTTTCAATCTTACTGATATCCTTCCTATAGTTAGGTGACCAGAACTGCATACAATACTCCAAATTTGGCCTCACGTTGTCTTATACAACCTCACCATAACATCCCAACTCCTATACTCAGTACTTTGATTTATGAATGCCAGGATGCCAAAAGCCTTCTTTACAACCCTGTCTACCTGCGACGCCACTTTCAGGGAATTATATACCTGAACTCCCAGATCCCTTTGTTCCTCCGCACTCCTCAGTGCCCTACCATTTACTGTGTATGTCCTACCTTGATTTGTCCTTCCAAAATGCAACACCTCACACTTGTCTGCATTAAATTCCATCTGCCATTTTCTGGCCCATTTTTCCAGTTGGTTCGGATCCCTCTGCAAGCTTTGAAAGCCTTCCTCGCTGCCCACTATGCCTCCAATCTTAGTGTCATCAGCAAACTTGCTGATCCAATTCACCACATTATCATCTAGATCATGGATATATACAACAAACAACAATGGCCCCAGCACAGATCCCTGAGGCACACCACTAGTCACAGGCCTCCAGTCTGAGAAACAATCATCCACTACCACTCTGTCTTCTCCCACACAGCCAATTTAGAATCCAGTTTACAACCTTTCCATGGATACCTCGTGTCTGAATCTTCTGAACTAACCTCCCATGTGGGACCTTGTCAAAGGCCTTACTAAAGTCCATGTAGACAACATCCACAGCCTTTCCTTCATCTTTCTTGGTAACCTCCTCGAAAAACTCTACAAGATTCATTAAACACGATCTACCACACACAAAGCCATGCTGACTATCCTTAATCAACCCTTGGCTGTCCAAATACCTATATACCCGATCTCTCAGAACACCTTCCAATAATTTACCTACTGATGTCAGGCTCACCGGCCTGTAATTACCTGGTTTACTTTTAGACCCTTTTTTAAACAACGGAACAACAGGAGCTACCCTCCAGGGCTCTGGCACTGCACCCGTGGCTATGGACATTTTAAATATATCTGCCAGGGTCCCTGCAATTTCTACACTAGTCTCTCTCAGAGTCCAAGGAAATATCATCTCAGGCCCAGGGGATTTATCTAACTTTATTCGCGGTAAGGCAGGAAGCACTTCCTCCTCTTTAATCTCTATATGTTCCATGACCCTACTGCTCATTTCCCTTCCTTCCATATCCACGATGCCAGTTTCCTGAGTAAAATACTGATGCAAAAAAATGTTTAAGGTCTCCCCCACCTCCTGAGGCTCCATACCTTAGCCGACCACTCTGATCTTCTAGGGGACCAATTTTGTCCCTTACTATCCTTTTACTCTTAATATACTTGTAGAAACCCTTCGGGTTTGCCTTCACATTAACTGCCAGAGCAACCTCATGTCTTCTTTTTGCTTTCCTGATTTCCTTCTTTAGTATGTTCTTACATTTTCTATACTCTTCAAGTACCTCGTTTGTTACTAGTTGCCTATACCTGCTATACACCTCTCTCTTTTTCTTAACCAGATCGCCAATATCCCTTGAAAACCAAGGTTCCCTATGCTTGTTAACTTTGCCTCTAATCCTGGCAGGAACATGCAAACTCTGCACTCTCAAAATTTTGCCTTTGAAGGCCTTCCACTTACTGAACACATCCTTGCCAGAAAACAACTTATCCAAATCCACTCTTCCCAGATGCTTTCTCATTTCCAAAAAATTGGCTTTTCTCTAAGTTAGAACCTCAACTCAAGGACCAGACTTGTCCTTATCCATAATTAACTTGAAACTAATGAAATTATGGTCACTGGACCCAAAATGCTCACCTACACATACTTCTGTCACCTGACCTGTCTGGTTCCCTAATAGGAGATCAAGTACTGCATTCTCTCTCGTTGGTACCTCTATATATTGACTTAGAAAACTTTCTTGAACACATTTGACAAACTCCAAGCTATCCAGCCCTTTTACAGTGTGGGAGTCCCAGTCAATATGGTATTGTTTTCAGGGACTCCTCTGCACAGGGTACATGACTGTGTTTAGAGGAACTCCCCCGCATGTATCACATAACCATGTTTTGAATAACCACCCTGTGTAAATCACAGCTGTCTGACTTCTGGATCCACTGTATAAATGACATGCCAATGTTTACAAGGAACCCCACTGCATAACTTACATGGCATGGTTTCAAGGGATTCACTTGTGCAAATCCCATTCCATCTTTTACAGTGGCACCCTGTATAAATCACATGCCAATCTGTACAGGATTCTGAGTTATAAATGCAATATCAGAGTCTACAAAAACTCTCCTGTTTAAATCATCTGGGAATGTTTACATGGACTTCTCTGTTTTAAACACACAGCAGTATTCATAGAGTCTCCTCTGTAGATGTCACAAGGGACTGTTTACAGGCACTTTCCTATATAAATAATTGCTAATTTTTAAAGCGAGTTCTCTGTGTAAATCACACTGTGATGTTTCCTGTGACTCCCATGTATAAATCTTATGGTGGTGTTGACAGAGACTTCACTCTGTGGATTACATGCCAGTGTTCACAGGGACTCCACAGCGATCGGGGTTCGATTCCCTTCGTTGTCTGTAAGGAGTTTGTACGTTCTCCCGTGTCTGCGTGGGTTTCCTCCGGGTGCTCCGGTTTCCTCCCACATTGCAAAGACGTATGGGTAGGTTATTTGGGTTTAAAATGGGCAGCGTGGACTCGTTGGGCCGGAAGGGCCTGTTACCACGCTGTAAATAAAATTTTTTTAAAATTCTAAAATTTTTAAAAAATTTAAATTACCTGCCAGTGTTCACAGAGACTCCGCGATGTAACTGAGGTGTCAGAGTTTACAGGAACTTTTTTGCATGAGTCCTGTTAATGTTCACGGGGACTCTGCATAAATCAATTATCCATAAGACAACCAATATAAGCCAGCCTCACCAGTTATGTCCAGCTCCAGAAAATCTTTTGCAAAACCTTTTGTCGGATATGTAGGTTCCTCTGCACCTCAGAGTTCTGCCAACTTTCACTATGTAGATAATATGCTTCTTTTTTTATATTTCACATTTTCCCACATTGTACTCCACTAACTATGTTATGCTCACTCACTTATCCTACCTCTATCCCTCTGTAGCTTTCTTATCTCTCCTTACAACCTTCTTTCCTGCCTATCTTTGTGCCGTCAGTAAAGTTAGCAACCATACCTTTGCTGCCTTCATCCAAGTCATTCGTGTAAATTGTAAAAATTGAGGCCCAGCATTTACCCTTGTGGCACACTGCTTGTCTCAGCTTGCCAACCTGAAAAACACCCAGTTTTGCCTGGTGTTTCCGGTTAGCAGCCAACCTTCAATCCACATCAATATGTTACCTCCTACACTGTGAACTTTTATTTTCAGTAATAACCTTTGATGCGGCAGCTTATTAAATATTTTCTTGAAATCTATGCATAGTATGTCCACTGGTTCCTCTTTATCTGCTGCATGGTCTTCTCTTTAAAGGACTTGAATAACTGGATCAAACATGGGTTCCTTTCATAAAACCATGTTGGCTTTGCCTGATTACCTTGAACTTTTCTGTGTGCTCTGCTACAACGTCTTTACCTTTGGCTTTGAAAAGTTTCTACATGACAGAACATAGAACATGGAACACGTAACATAGAACATGGGACATAGAACATGGAACATAGAAGATGGGACATAGAATGTGGAACATGGACCATAGAACATGGGACGTAGAACGTGGAACATGGACCATAGAACATGGAACATGGACCATAGAACATGGAACATAGAACAGCACAGCACAGGAACAGGCCCATCAGCCCACAATATCTTTGCCAACCGTGATGCCAATTCAAACTAATTCCATCTGTCTGCTCGTGGAATTAATAATGGAAAACAAGGAAAATGGCCGATGAATTAGGCATCATCCCTCCGTTCACTGCCTGTTCATTTGCCTGTCTAAATGCCTCTTAAACCTTGCTTCCACATCTACTTCCACCACTTCCCCTGGCAGGGTGTTCCAGGCACCGACCACTTCCAGGCATCTACCACTCACACAAACTAACTGGCCTGTAGTGTCCTTCTTTCTCTCTCCCTTTTTGAATAAATGTTACATTCACTATTTTCCAACCTAATGAAACTACCCCAAATCTAGGGAGTTTGGGGAAATTAAAACCAATGCCTTGACTGTCTCCGATGGGAGTTCTGTGAGACCTTCTCTCACTGCATTGACTCTCTCGCCAGCCACTTTTTTTAAAGGCAAGTTGTAATCTTTAAGAGCCTCGAGATATCATCTCCAACGCTTTGCTCAGTATCATTTCCATGGTGTTAGTAATTTTACCAAGTTCCTCCCTCCTATCCAGCCCCTGATTAACAGCTACTGCTAAGATGTTACTTGTCACTTGTTTGCTCTATTGTGTCTAATTCATCAGTCCAGTTTCTTGTTTCCTATTATTAATTCCCAACACACTTTCCAGAACAGCACTCACTTTTTAAAATAAAAACAGAAAATGCTGGAAACATTCAACAGGTCAAATAGCATCTGTGGAAAGAGAAAAAACACTTTTCCCCTCTTTCCCATTTCTAATGAAAGGTCCTGGGCCCAAAACATTAACTGTTTTTCTCTCTCCACAGATGCTGCCTGACCTGCTGAGTGTTTATAGCATTTTCTATTTTTACTTCAAATTTACAACATCTGCAAGAGTTTTGATTTTCGTTCATCTTTAAAACTTTTTTAATTTAAATATCTATACAAACCTTTTCTATCTGGCTGCCATTATCGGATGCTTTAATTTTTTTCTTCCTTGTTAATCTTTTAGTCACTTTTGCTGTGTTTTATAGTTTCTAACCTTCTGATCCATCATCCATCTTTGTTTAATCATGCCTTTTCTTTAAGTTGGATACTCCTTTTAACTTTCTTAATTGACCATAGATGGTGGGTCCATTTTTTTCTTTAGCATCAGGATGTAGTTATTTTGTAGTTAACTCACCCATCCCTTAACTGAGGACTTGCTAATAATAGAATAACTTGAAAATGTTGAATGGAATGTTCTGAATTATGTCCTGTTGAATTTTCAAATGATGTATAATTTGAAGTAAACCAAAACTCTTTGGAATACACTCTGATCTCTTCATCCAGGCTTCCTTCATCTGCCTGATTTTTCCAGTCAAAGTTATCCAGACAAATGCGTACATTTCCGACATGTTCCCACTAATTCCCATTACTTACAGTCAGCTGCCTTGTTCAGAGTGTGCAGTGATGTTTACAAGTACACTTGGATATATTGTAACTCACTTGGTAAGGTTAAGAGGAATCTTCTTCTAGAAATCTCACAACAATATTGACAGGAATTCACATGCACACCAAAGTTTGCAAGAACCCACATGTCAGTGTTTGCAGGGACTCCTCTGCAGTAATTGAATTATGTGTATAGTGACCCCAGACTTCCCTTCCTCACATGTCACAGAATGATGTTTACAGGTAACTCCCACACTTCATACATCACACAAAGGACCACCTGTCCACCCTGTACAATCACCTGGCGACACATCACTATTTCAGGGACTATTCTCCCTGAGTAAATGTTAACCGGGACCGTTGGTGGTATCCTCAGGAGGCGCTGCCTCAAGAAGGCAACATCCATCATCAAAGGTCCCCACCATCCGGTTCGTGCCATTTTCTCGCAGCTACCATCAGGCAGGAGGTACAGAAGCCTGAAGTCCCACACCACCAGGTTCAGGAACAGCTATTTCCCTTCAACCGTTCGGCTCTTGAACCAACCGGCACAACCCTAATCACTACCTGAGTATAGCAACACTGTGACCACTTTGACCATTTTGCGCTAAAATGGACTTTGTTTTTTTTTGTTCTAATTGTGTTCTTTCTTGTAAAAATTGTGTTTAATTTCTTGTGAATGCTGCTTATCTGATGCCATGTGCCTGTGATGCTGCTGCAAGTAAGTTTTTCATTGCACCCGTGCACACATGGACTTGTGCAGATGACAATAAACTCGGCTTTGATTTTGACTTTGACTCCTCCTCCAGCTGAATTTGTCACTTGATGTTGCTAACAGTGACACCCTCAACCCCTATAGAAGCCACATGGAGGACAGGGGCTGTGCGGAGACAGTTTTACTGTGACATTACTTCCCACCCCACTGATCACACTGAGCTGGTCACAGTTGGAGCTGACCACACTTGCTCTGGCCCAGTTGAAAGGAGTTTTTGTCAGGCAGTGACTGCAGCTTATTGTGTGTAACAATCAGATTAATTAGGAAATCCCCAGAATTTCTTCTAGTTACCCTGCAGGCACATGGATTGGGGTGGTGATAAGTCAGAACAGACTGTTTGGTTTGGCTTCCTGCAGAACAGCTGGAGAGAGTGTTTCAGTGGGACCGATTGAGCAAACCGCAAAAATATTGTTTGTTTTCACAGTACTGCGTGGTGCTTTGTGCAGTCAGGACTGGAGCTTGTCACCGAGGAGCCTTGAATACTTGACCAGTCAACAGAGATAACTGACCCAGCCAAGAGAGATGAGCATTTGGGATCCAGATCCATGTGTGGCCCTGTGACCTTCTGAGCAGCACAAGCACCAGAGAGTCTGAGCCTGCTCACTGGTCGCTTTCGATGGCCTGTGCTGGCAAGTGTGCAAGTGGAGACAGGGTCAGCTGACTAGTCTGTCAACAAGTTTGTCTGGGATCACAACCGAGGAGAAAGAGAAAGAGATTCCATTTAAATAGCTCTGGCAACAAGCTCACAGTGTTCCAAAGCACTTTACAGTCATTGAGGTACTTCTGTTGGATATGTATGCGGTAGGCAGGTTGCACACAGAAAGCTCCCACAATGTGAGCAGATAGATGATCCATCTTGGTGATGGTTGCTGAGAGGCAAATGTTGGCAGGACATCAAGGATACTCGCTGCATGATGGGACCATTCTCCATCTACTGATGAGGGCCGAGAGGCCTCAGTTTATCTCTGGTGTATGCCCTATACCCACTCCATCCGACAGAGCCAAGATACAACCGCTCATCTAAGGCCGCCACTGATAGGGCAGGTAAAGGTGAAATAAAAAGCTGCAGGTGCCAAAAATCAGAAATGAAAATAGAAAATGCTGGGAACACTCAGCAGGTCAGGCAGCATCCGTGGAGAGGAGAGTGACCTTCTGCTGGAAGGTCATCATCCTTCAGAGATAATGTCCGTGGAATCCATGCTTTAACACGAAGCAGCAGTGGTGAGAGTGGGCTGTGGAGAGGAACGTTGTCACTGAGCTTCCACTGGCGTCTGTGGGGTGTATCTGGAACCATGGTGGTCTGTATCAGTGAGTGGAGTGGCCTCTGTGTGTCCAGAAACCGAGGGAGAAGCCATCTGCAACCCGTTCCACACACCCATCTGGAGTATCCGGTGACAGGGGAACCCCTTCGCTTCTCACAATCAGCTGCAGCACATTACAGCCTCGCATCAGGAGAGGTGATTCTTCTCATTCCAGACCCTCCAGCAGCAGACTGCTGCTGATGTGCCCACTGGGACAGATGCAGGCCTGCAGTTTTCCTGGGATTTGGTCATGCTCTAAGCCTGGACCACCACATCAACTGGGCAACAAGCCAGGACATCTTTCACTTCCCTTTCAGAAGTAAGTTTTATCCGTAAAATTAACTAATAGCTAGTACACTAGGTCGCCATTCCTAGGCACTGGACAGAGCATTCCATCTCCTCACACGATTTACATTACCTGGTGATCTGCCCAGCTCCTATCAGCTACCACACTGGTTAGGATCTGCAGAGCAGTTGTAAACATATGTCTCACTTCATCTGTTCCAGATCTTTGCTGAGGAGGTCTGGTGATGCTCCGTCAGTACAAGCTACCCATCAGTCACATCTAACTTGTGAAACTTCCTCTGCAGGCAAAGACAGTAGGGTCCCTATGCAAGGACTACTGGAGCTGTGTTAGGGTTGGTGCAGACCCTGGGTTCCACAATGTCTTGGCAGAGAGCCCATGGAGCAGGGTCTCTCCCCCACTTCTCCAAAGGGGTGGGGGGAGAGAGAAGCAAAGGCTGCTCTCTCCTGCTATCCAGGCAGTGCAGGAGGCAGCGAATCACGATGCAGGAGCAGGCTATTCCTCCCCTTGTGTCTGCTGCCCATTCAGTAATGTCTTGGCTGACCTTCAGGGCCACATTCCTGCAACAGCTCCATATTCCTTTGATTCCATCAAGGTCTGAAAATCTATCCATCTCTCTTGAGTATGTTCAACAACTGAGTGCCCACAGCCGTGCTGGGTGGAGCATTCTCCAACAATTCACCCCTCTGTGGGTGAATAAACTTCAGTCCCAAACAGCTGCCTCCTTATGTTGAGGTTGTGATACCACAAGAGGTACCACATCTTGGCACCCACTGGGGCAAGCCCAGCCACTGATGTTTTTCGTGGTCCAGTGAGATATCCCAAACTCTGGAGAGAGTGGGACCATGTGTGTGGAGGAGAAGGAAGATCAGGGGACAGAGGAGGAAGGGGAGGAGGAGGGATGGAAGGTATTGGTATTGCTTTATTATTGTCATGTGTACCGAGATACAGTGAAAAGCTTTGTTCGCGTGCCATCCAGACAGATCGTGCCATTTGTAAGTACATCAAGGTAGTAAAAAGAAAACAAAATGCAGAATATAATGTTGCAGTTACAGAGAACGAGAAATGCAGGTGGATAAATAAAGTGCAAGGGCCACGGCGAGGTAAATAGGGAGATGAAGAGTTCAGCTTTTAGTGTGTGAGACGTCTGTTCGAGAGGACGGGGGAGGAAAGGAAGGAGGAGGGGGAGAGGCAGAGGGGGAGGAAAAGAAAGACGCATAAGGTAGGAAAGCCTCTGGTTCAGGCACCAAAACCACATCTCCAGGAAGCCCAGTGACATCCTCCTGCAGGCCCCTGGAGCCTCTGTGGCTTTTGTTCTAGCACTGGAGCACAGGCAGGAGGCAGGCACCGTCCAAGGAGGGATCCAGCCTTTGGGGCGGTGTTGCCCCGAAAATATGGCAGACGGCGTGGATTGGCTAAGAATATAAAAGTGATGGGAACTTCCCAGATACCTGGCAGTGGCGATGAGAAATTCCGTGCCTTGGTTGACCATTGCTTGTACTTTTGGGCCCCTTGCAGTCCCTGAAGGGCAGCCAGAGCACCACGTGAGTGAGTCTGTCACCCCCTCTTCCTGGAGGGTGGAACCTCAGTCACCTCCCTACGGCAGAGAGGAGAAACTTGTGAGGAATGGCATGGATTGGCCGTGACCAGCTGGCCAATGTGAATGGGAACAGGCCTGTCCCCCCACGATCCTGCCCTCTGTTCAGTGGGATCATAGCTGATCTGATCATGATCTCAGTTCCATTGTCCTGCCTGCCCCCCTTAGCCCTTGGGTACACTCACTGGCCTGGCCCCCTCACCTCTCCAGGGCCGTTGATCTCTGTCACCATGACCTTCAAAGACCAGAGAGGTTGCTCCTTGGAGAGGCGGGGGTTCAGGGCCCCTGCCTGGGTCCCCTGCCTCTGACAGAGCACCTGCTCATACAACACACCTTGACGGACCACCACAGGGGCCCTCACCACAGGGAGATTCTGTGTAGAACTAACAGAGCTGCTATGGTGAATGGGAAAAGGGTTCACAATCGGCAGATGACAGAGACAGGTCTCGGGGAAAGCAAGAACCATCATCTCCTGACAATGTGGTAAGGAGCATTGCACAAGGATAGCATTCTCCACACCAGAGACTGAAGGGCTCAGACTGGCATCATGACCAAGGTACACAGTCTAATTTCTCATCCAACTCTCTCATTGACAAGCTTCTGTATCCTACTCCACTCCCACTGAAAATACAGCGCTACACAACCAATGCCTCGTCAAGGGGCTTTTGAGACCTCCGCAAATTCCCTTCCCCTCCTGTTCCTTCCCATTTCTTCTCCTTCTGAGAGTGCTGATCCCTGGTCGATCTGTCAGCCAATGTCACTCTGCACCCACCGAATGAAGCTAGTCAATACCAGGCAGCAGCCAGTATCACACCTTTAACCTGAATAAACTTCCCGTGCCAGTTCACAGAGGCTGCATCACAAAATCTGGACCCAGCCAAAGGAGATAATAGGAAAGGTTTTCCCAAAGAAATAGGGGTTATGGAAGGAGGAAAGAGAGGTGGAAAGGTGCAAAGTTTTGGGGAGATAATTCCAGGAGCAGATTTACCAGGATGCTGCCTGGATTGGAGAACAGGCTGGGGCTTTTCTCTTTGGAGAGGAGGAGGATGAGAGGTGACTTGATAGAGGTGTACAAGTTGATAAGAGGCATAGATCGAGTGGACAGTCAGAGAGTTTTTCCCAGGGCGACAATGGCTCACATGAGGGGACATAATTTTAAGGTGATTGGAGGAAGATATAAGGGTAAGTTTTTTACACAGAGAGTGGTGGGTGTGTGGAACGCACTGCCTGCAGAGGTTGTGGGGGCAGATACATTAAGGACATTTAAGAGACTCTTAGACACATGAATGATAGAGAAATGGGGAGCTATGTGGGAGGGAAGAGTTAGATAGATCTTAGAGCAGGATAAAATGTCGGCACAACATTGTGGGCCGAAGGGCCTGTACTGTGCTGTAGTGTTCTGTGTTCTATGTTCTATGTATTAAAGGGCTGATGGGCAATGGTGCGAAAGTGATGAATTGAAAGAGGCCAGAGTGAGCTCCCAGAGACTGAGGGGTTGCAGGGGGTTACAGAGGGAGAGAGAGAGACATCCCAGACCATCAACAGAAGCACTCTACTTTCCCCTTTGTGTGAGAGTGCTGCAACACAACACATGGCAGGAGAATATCTCCGCAAATGCTTCAGAGATGGTGTTAATCCTCACCAAGACTCAATGTATTAGCCTGTGCTCATAATGACATAGAGGTTCATGGACATTCACAGACGTATGCAGCTCAGAAACAAGCCCTTCAGCCCAACATATCCATGCTGACCAAGGTGCCTATCTATGCTGCATATCCCTCTCAAGCTCTCCGATCCGGTTGTCTGTCCACCACATCCTCTGGCAGATTCCATATATCCTCCATCACCCATTCTTGTCCCCCTCCCCCGCTTGGTCCCCCCCACCTACCGCCCACACATTTCACCTACCGGATCCCCCCCCTACCCCCCCCCACCCACCACCAACCTCTGGTTTCACCTGCCCTTCTCCTCTCCCCTAATGGTTCACCTTCCTTACATATCGATTCCTGCACTGGGAGCCTTTGTGTCCATGCCTATCTCCCTCGAGCAGCTGTCTCCACCTTCACCCTTCCTTCCACTCCCCCACCTCCCTCCATCTGCCTCCTTTTCCCCTTGTTTGCATCCAACTATCACCCACCTGCCTCTGTCTCCCAACTCCACCCCTCCCGGTTCCAATCTGCCCGTCATCCTTCACCCCTCCTCAGTCTACCTATCGCCGACTGGCCCCTGTCTCACCCCCCTCCCTTCTCCCCTTTATACTGGCCATCTCCCCTCTCCACTCTCAGACCTGATGGAGGGTCTCAGCCTGAAAATGCTTCAATTCCTTTCCCCCCCACAGCTGTTGCTCAATTGGATCAGTTTCTCCACAAGTTTGTTTTTTGTTCCATACACCCACCCCCTCTGTGTGAGATACTTGCCCCTCAGATTTCCCTGAAAGCTTTCCCCTCCCACCATAATCCTATGCCCTGTAGTTACAGACTCCCCTACCCTGGCATAAAGACTGGGGATATCTAGCCTATCTATGCACTTCATATATTTTTATAAAGCTTTATACCCCTCAGCTCCTTCGCTCCAGGGAAAACAACCCCAGGATATCCAGTGTCTCCTTATAACTCAAGCCCTCCATCCTTGTGAATCCTTTTCTGCACCCTCTCTAGCTTAATCACATCCTTCCTGTAGCATGGCAACCAGAACTGTGCACAATATTCCAAGAGCGGCCTTACATATGGTTTATATAACTGTAACATGATGTCCCAACTCTTACACTCAATGCCTTGGTCGATGAACGCAAACATGCCATATGCCTTATTCACCATTGTCTGTCTATGTTACCACTTTCAGTGAACTATGTACTTGTGCCCAAGGTCTGGCTGCTCACTGACACTCCCCAGGGCCCTGCCATTCACTGTGTGTCCTGCCCTGGTTTAACTACCTAAAGTGCATCACCACACTTGTCTGAGTTTAAAGTCTCTTGCCCACTTTCCAGTTGATCAAGATCCTGCTGTAACAGACAACCATTTCCACTGCCCACTATACACCAATTTTGGTGTCATCTGCAAACTTACTAACCATGCCTCACACATTCTCTTCCAACTCATTAATATGTATGAAAAATGATAAAAGACCCAGCACTGATCCCTGTGGCACACCACTGGTTACAGGTCTCCAATCTGAACTCTCCACTCTCACCCTCTGCCTCCAGCCACCAAGACAAGTTTGTATCCAATTTACTATCTCTCTCTGGATCCTGTGTATTCTAACCTTCTGGACCAGCCCACCAAGTGGGACCTTGTCAAAGGCCTTGCTCGAGTCCTGTAGACAACACCCACTTGCACTGTCCTCAAAAATCATTTTTGTCACCTCCTCAAAAAACTTGACTGAGTTCGTAAGACATGTCCTCCCTGGACAAAGCCATGCTGACTATCGCGATTAAGTCCATGCTTTTCCAAATGTAAGTAAATCCTATCTCTAAGAATCTCCTCCAGTAATTTCCCTACCAGGATGTAAGACCTACTGGCCTATAATTTCCTGGTTTGTCGCTGTTGCTCTCACTGGAGTAGGTATCATCAACTGAACTGCAGGGTGATTAGCCGGACCCTGACATTAACTCGTCCTGCCCTGTCCTTCATCTTCCTCTTCCTCTAACTCTTCACTAAGTGCTGACGATCAATGGGCAAGGACTGTGTCCACATTGTGGAGAAGCCAGTAAACAAAGTGGGAGGCTCTCTCTGGATTGCAACTCTAGGGCACCCGAGGAATGCTCTGAAGATCCAACTAACTGAAGTGAAAGGTGTAATGGCAGGTTGATGGCATTTTCCAGACATCTGCAAATCTCCTACATACACCAGCACCAGCTTTGGTACATAACCTGGAGAAAGTCCCCACACTTCAAATAATTTGCTGTTCACTAATATGATGTCCAGTTATCTTCAGGCCAACTATGGTCCCTCTTGTTTTATGTACACCTGGCAGAGCTTCCAGAGCTTGCATTGGAGGGATTCGGGGAATGTTTTGGCCATCATGGAGCTTTGGCTCTAACTATCGCACCCTATCCCACTTACAAATGTACCTCGACTGTCGATGAAACATTTCCACCTTGAAGGCCTCCCATGGTTCAATACGTCTTTGTTTGCCAAACTTTCATTCCATTTTACCCAAGCCGTATCTCTTTTTATCCCATTGAAATGACCCCTTCTGCAATTAACCGTTTTTACTGTGGGGTGCTGTACATGTATCCTTTTCCATTTCATTTTAAACCTTGTATTATGATCACTGTTCCTGAGATATTCCCTCACTGATGTTCCTTAACAAGTGTGTTTAGATCTTCCTCAACAAGGTTCAGGTGTGCAATGAAGCCAACTCTCTTTCAGCAGCAGAATTTCAGCTGCTGTTCGTCATTTTACTGAAGGTATAATATGTCTAGTGGGGAAGGAATTGTGAAGACCCAACCACAGGGCAAATAAATAATTACCACCTTCTAACTTATGTTTGAAAGAACACTTGCTGGTGAGAGTGTTCTTGAAGTTAATTTACATCAAATAGATATTTGGGAAATGCAAATTTAATTGCAAGAGGAGACGTTCTCCAGATTGAACCAATGCTTGTGCTGGTGTATGTATGAGGGACAATGTACTCCAGGGTCTGGAAAATGCCGAAAACCTGTCATTAAACCTTGATCTTTAGCTGGTATAAGTTTGCAAATGCAGGAGATTTTTTAGTTACTTGATTTTTCTAGTTATAATTTTATATTCATTGAATTAACTTACATTTTGCTATCATTGTGTTACTTAAATAGCTTTTTTTAAAAAAACTCCTCACAGATTAGGTCACTGAAGTGTTTGGAACAGGGTATAGGTACACAATAGTGGACTGGTATTCTGTGAGTGATCCCTCCTGCCCAGCAGGTGGACACAGTGATTCCTTGGCTGAGGACCATAAGCATCCAGTATCATCTTGAACTTGCCTTCACGTACCCCCCCCCCCCCCCCCCCCCCCCCCCCCCCCCCCCCCCCCCCCCCCCCTCCCCAGTGATCGATTTGATCTTGGAAACATCAGTGATATTGTTTTTGTGTGGTGGCACCAATTTTGAAAGAAGGCTGGAGAGTTTGGGATATGAAGGCGCAGCCAATCATAGGTAGGGTGTCAGGAATCCTTTCCAATTGCTGAGGACTTCCTGGCCAGCTGGTCTGAGTGGAATTTCAGTGGGAGGATACCAAAACCATTAGAACAATCCCGAAATTGCCAGGAAACATCGGTCCGTCTTCACTTTAACGTTTGGGGCTGTTGCTGTACGTAAATTGGCTGCAAGATTTCTTCCACAACAATTGAGATAGCATTAAAAGGCTTGCTTTGGGTAGTTCTGGGGCTATGAAAGGTCCTGTATAAGTATGTCTTTCTCCCAGAAGATGGTGGAGAGATGGAAGTATCACATGAAGGAATGATAAAGGTGAATGGTAATGCAAGATCATGAAGTACTTGAGAGCAAGAGAAGGCTCCTGTCTGTGCAATGAGGTTAAAGATTTTGTAACTCCACCTAGGGGCAGAGTGATGCACACAGTCAACGTACACATGGGTGTAGCAGTGGGGTTGTATCTGGGCAGAGGTGATTGACAGGTCTGTTCCAGGCTGAGATCCACAATTAAACTCCAAAATTAAAATTTTAATGTGAAAAACGGCTTAGATATTTTTAGTCTTCCCATATTTTTGGGGGGATCTGATCCTAGGCTTAAAGCAATTAACAACACCAAAACATCACATGTTGACTACCTTCAGAATAATCCAAAGTACTTTACAATTTCTTTGAAGATTAGTCAATGTTGCTTTGGGATCGCATATGAGAATTTATCTGTGCACGGTGAGATCCCATAAATGATAGTTATGTAGGAAGATGACGTCAATTGGTTTTGGCAATATTGGTTGAAAAATAATGTTTATCCATGTGTAGGGGCTGGAGAATTTGGACTGTTCTCCTTGGAGGAGAGAAGTTTAGGAAGAAGCTTGATAAATCCTGGATTCTCATGAACATGTTTGGATTGGTTGAAGTGTGGGATTTGGAGTTTCAGGTCACTGAGGGGAAAGATGGATTGGGGTAGATATGGAGATTTTCTTTGACACAATGTTGTAACCTGGAATGGGCTGCCCGGGGTGGAAGTGAAAGCTGATTCAATAGTACTCATCAGAAGGAAGTTAGAAAAACACGAAGAGAATTGGTAACAGCATTATAGGGGAAGAGCAGGGGAGGGCGGGGTGTGTGGGGGCTGGGGTTCCGGGAGTACTGGGATCAGTCTGTCAAGGAAACCGTCCCAAGCACAGCTGGCAGAATGCCTTTCTCTGCTGTTCGTTTTCCTATTTCCATGAACATTTCCAGTTGGCACATGAGGTCCAAATCATCCCTGGGTGCATTGAAGGACCACACTTCAGCAAACAGAATGGTTCGTCAAATGTGTGACAAATGTAATGGACCTCTCTTTCTCCTGTGTGTTTTTTACATGTTGTAACCGTGCTGTTTACTCTCTGCTGATGAGATCTTTATCTTGCGATCTAATCTTTTATGTTAACTTCTTGTGGCTCTGCTCTAGGCAGCATTTATCTCAGAAAGGGCGAGGTTCGCTCTGCCTCCCAACAAACCTTAGCTTCCAGATTCAAGAGTGGCAGATTACATTAACTCACAGTTGTAATATAGAGGCTCATTAAAATTCACGGAGATCTTGACCCCGAAAAACATCCCACTGAAACTGCAAGTGTCATCATTAATGAAAATATTTGTGAGTTTTGTTTGCAAATTAGCTTTTTTCTTACCCCTAACTTCTCCTTTCGTGCACTGGGGGTGGCTCTGGTTTGCTGACCCCAGTGGACGGGCTGTCAGAAAGGACGGTAGAGGTACGGTCAGCAGCGGCTGTCAAAGGAGATGGCCTTGATGGAGGGGAAAAGTGGAAGAAAATGGCTGGCCCTTTCAAAGACCCAGCATATGCACTGCGGGGCGAACGGCCTCCTTGTAAGTTGAGCAATTCTACACAGGTTTGCCCGCGGGAAGGTGGAGTTGCTCTCAACAGGCAGTCCCTCTGCCATCGCCCACACCTGGAGATTGTGAGAAAGGGAAGTGAGTCTTCACAATAATATCTGCGCACTTTCACACTCGTGGGATCAACAATAAATCAGTGATAGAACTGAGATGCTATCGATAGGAGAAATGTGTTTGTAACAATTTCAAGAGTTTAGTGAACCCTCCCACAAACCTACTGTTTGCCCCTGCCTTTAACCAGTCCGGGGGCGTCTATAATCTTGGTTTGCTTTTGTAGACGAAAGTAAACATCAGCTACAAATGTTTTAACTAGTTATGTTACTTCTGAACTTTAACCCACAGCCCATTTCATAGAAAGCTGTCATCTACCTTTATAGATTTAGGTTATTTTTGACTATGAGTATGAGTCCTTATTTTCAGTTCATTGGAGGAGTGTAATGAACATTTAAGTTTATGGGATGGGCAGTTCAAAGAGTGGATGCCACTCATTTGAGACTATTTTTAAATTTAGAAAGTAGTGTTGTTGACTGCCCGAGGTGACTTTCGGTGCAAGGATCCGGGGATGTGTGGATTTCTCGGCGGGAGACACACGCACTAAGGCCAGAGAGATGACCAAGCCCTCGGCCGCCTGCACCGACAACCCAGGGCCTGCACATTATTGTCCGGCCACGTTTATTCCCCTGACTATAAATGCCGTTGTGGCTTTCCCAGATGAAGACAACACAGGCGTTCATTCGGCCCGTCGATTTACCCCCTATTCTTTGACAGAGCTGGTCCAAATAAATGCCTATTGTCCTGAGATCTAATCTTTATTTATATCGATAGTGGCGCGAAAAAAAAGCTTTGACATCTCTCTGAAGCAGGCAGAAAATGTGCATGGTGTTGTGCTGGAGATTTCATGTGAAATGTAGTGGTTGCTCTTAAAAAAAAGATAGACGGGGTTGAAATTAACTCACTCTTTATATTTATATAATACAATAATTTTAATAGAAAATAATATATTTATAGAAACGTGAAAAATACAATTCTCAATTACAAGACATCTAGCCCTGTATAGTGTAACTCGGAGGTGGGCAGATGGGCAATGTTTCTATTGCACCACAGATACTCTCTGCTCTTTGCTGGGCTGAAGTCCAAAGGAAACTTCAACCCAGTGGTCGTCGGACAAAGTCAACATTCGCTCAGACCCGTCGTAGGGTCACCTCAAAACTCAAGACAAAAGAACACACATTAAAGATAAAAATTCGTTTCGAAGCTTATTACGCGGCTACAACTGGGGCAGTGAGATGAGCCGAGTTCCATACATGAACGGAATTCCCTCAGTTACTGGAAGTGGCACAATACCGCCAACTTTCTTTGCGTAACCTCGTCAAAGCCCTTCAAACAAATAGCAGGGTCTGCTTTGGAGATATAAACTCCTGACCCAGTTCCGTACAACCACTGGTTTACCTAGCGAGTTCGGGGACCGCGTCTTTAATGACCGGCTCCTGCGGGCTGGTCTCTGGACTGTGGCGAGCTCCAGTTGTCCACAGCACGCCCTGTGTCACTTCCCTCCGTCCCAACGTCTCCGATCGTAGCCCATCTCTAGGGCGGTAGTACCAGCTACAGATCCCCAATGAAATGTTCGCCTCGCTTTCGCCGTTCGTATGTTCTTAAATAACGTCTTGTGAAGAGACACATTTGGTAAATGTCTTAAGTTTCTTAAGTTAAGCGAGAGTTTCTGTTCTCTCAGATGTGCCTCTTCATGTGTAAGGCGAGGTGGTCGGACCTGGAGAAGGCTCGCTCGCACATTTGGCACTGGAATGGTCGGTGGCCCGTGTGTTTGCGGTAGTGAGGGTCCAGCTCGTCGGAACGGGCAAATTTCCAGCCGCATCCTTCCCAAGTGCAGTGATAGGGCTTTTTCACCTAGACACAGACGCAACACAAGTTGGTTAGAATCTCGTGAAATCAAAAAATAAACCGTTTCCCACTAAAATTAAATCTCTGCAAATACCATCGCCGATTGACAGTAAGGTACTGAATGCACCTCCGCTCCAGAGGCACCTTTGGGATGTTAAACTGGTGCAGAGTGGAGATTCCTCCCGTTACTGAACGTGCACAGACTCCCTCCGCCTCCCACGGGTGGGTCAGGGGAGAAGCCTACCTGTGTGTGTCCTGAGGTGAGCTTTGAGGTGCGAGCTCTTGGTGTAAGTCTTCCTCCTCCCCCCCCCCCAGCCGCCGTAGGTGCAGGTGTGCGCCGCTGTCCGCTTCCTGGGCAGGAGCGCCGGCCTCGCTTGGGTTTACTGTCCAGTAGCTCCAGAGGCGAGGACGGCGGAGTGAGCATGGCCCTGGGGCCGGGCTGGGCTGCAGGCTGACCGACTCGTCGAAGAGGCCGTACTGGTTGGGATAGTGCACCTGGTGGTGGGGGAAAGGTGTAGCCGGGCTGGTAGGGCAGCCGGGAGGACACATCATCTGGGACTGGTGGCCCTCGGAGTTCATCAGGTCGCCGGGGCTGAGCGGAGGGGGTGACGGTGCCGCCGCCGGGGGCCGGGCTGCCCAGCCGCGGCTGCTGATGGTTGCTCGTTGTACGCCACCATGCACGACATGGGGTCTCCTGGTTTGATCCTGAGGCAAGCGGGCCGTGACATCATGCCCATGGACTCCCCGTAGTTTCCCCATGCTCGGCTCGGCCTTGGGAATCTTGGTCAAAGCTTCAGCAGGGAAAGCCTGCGTGAACACGAAGTGCCCCCTGGATGGTGTGGGGCTGACAGTACTCCGGGGTGGCCTCAGGGCACATCAGTTCCTCCATCATGCTGCAGGGAGGGAAGCTCATGGTGTTGAACTGATCTTGGGGGACGAAGGCGTCGCAGTCACTCTTCTGGTAGTATTGGCTGTTATCTTCCGTGGGCAGGAGGTAGTCCCGGGTGTCCGGCGGAATTGGTGCCGGTCGAGTGGGACAGGATAAAATCCATATCGAGGAGGTTGAGATCGTCGTCGCGATTGTTGTCTCGTGTGAAACCCCCCGAGTTGTGCGGAAGGTCCGTCAGTGTGCACAGGGCTGCAGCCTGTTTGGCTCCAGGGTCGCATTTCCACTTCTGTGAAAACGAATCAGAGAGGCACTGCGTTAAACACCACTCCTCACCGAAACAGTGCAAGAATCTTGCATGAATATATGCTTCTTTTTCAAAAAAAATCACTGCAACCGATACGTGTTTAAGTCGGTGTACATGTGTGTACATGTGTAAAATTTGTTAAAAGTTTACTTACATCACAAAACTCTTGCTTGTCATAGACTTTGGGGGTTGTGAATGTTGAGATGGACGGCAAAATCGTGCCGCTCAAAAGCCATCACTGCCTCTGGCAAAAAAGGTTTCTCTTTTTTGAAAAAAATGTTTGCATGAACGTTGAAGTCGGTACGACACTTGTCTGAGAGTCTCTGCACAGTTTTAGCAGCGCACGGTGCGCGCTCGTATTAAGTACTGGTTTTTGAGTTGTGCTGCGGGACCTACGATTGGTAGGATATAGCCGTCAGCTTGAGCCAATTGCAGCTGCCTCAGGAAACACGTCCAGGATGAGAATCGTACGCGAGTAAATGTCCTAATATAGCAGTAGTATATAAAGCGAACACTGGTCGGCAGAGAAAGAAGTCCACTGAACCATCTCCCGGCGCCTTCCCTTCTTAAAAGCTGTCAGGATTACTCCGTCTCCATGGGGACGCAGTAACACACACACACACACGTCCAAAAGTACGGATGGACCGCGCCAAGGTGACGCAGGACAAGTTCAGGCAATGCTGACACACACATCCACCGTGTGTTAGAATTCACAGAGAGAGGGATTTATAAATACACCTCGGGCTCTCCCAGCCTATGTTTGTAAATAACATGTTGCTGGCGTCTGAAGTCTGCACAGGTCGACCGAGTTTAAAAATAACAATGCAGTGAAAACACGGAGTGATTTAGACAAGGGACTGCTGTGTTTAGGTTCGGGGTCTCAGGCGGAGGGAGTCCTGCTGCAGAGAAGTGCCACCTCTCCGAGCTAACTCTCCAAACTGACCAGAGTTTAATCATTTTGCTCTTCTGCTTCCTTTAAGTTCTGTCTTGGACCGACTCTGAACTACGCATTTTTAAATATATGAAACCCAGGCGCTTGCCGTGGGCGCCCGGTGCAGTGCAGATAATTGCTGTTTGGCGATTTGTGTCTGTTGATGTGAGCGTCATTTATTCAACGCGTGAAAATCCAGAGGGAAAAGTTAATGCCGAACACTCTCGGCAGAGGGTGCTCCCGTCCACACACACCGAGCCAGTGTTGCCCTCACTCCCTCGCCGCCTTTCACACATTCTTAAAGGGTCCCCCTCAGATACAGGTACACCTCACCTCCACTTAACGCCGCTCAGAAATTCTTCCTGGGCAGTCCCCCGGGATCGAGGACCAGCTGCTCCCACGGGTTCTGAGGTCAAGGTGGGAAGTGCAGACTCTGCAGGTGGACCGCTAGTGAGGTGGTCCACTCCTGCTGCAGTTTCCACAGAACTTCCCATGTGGTCCTGGGCAGGGAGCCCGGTGGCTCTCGGTGCCATCCTGATTACTCCTGCTCATTCTGAGATCTCATGGGCCAGGCCAGGGATTCCCAGGATGTTACACTTTTCCAAGAAGACTTTTACTCTGTCCACCGGGTAAACTCTTGCCGTGACAGAACTTGGAACAGAATGGCTGATTTGGAAGTGTGGTGTCGGGCACTTGGTTGACCCAATGGACCGAACTGAATGTAACTGGGACCTCAGTGTGGGAATGTTGTCCCGGGGGAGGATTGTGAGGTTGGTATATATATCCAGCACACAGGGACGCTCCTACACATCCCCACATAGAGAGTGCACCACACAAGCACTCACATATACAGAGGTACCTGGACATTCACACACACATATACACACATTCACATGTACAGGCACACATTCTCTCTCACATACACACACATTCACACGTTCACAAATATGCACACATTCACAATTACACACACACACACACACACACACACACACACACACACACACGCACACACACACACACTTCAGGCAGTTGCCTGGGGTATAAAGGAATTGCAGTGAGGAAACAGAATTTGTAATTGAGACCAAAGAAACGGATTCAATCTTTCCAACATTATATCAGGAGGAAACGTTGGCCTGTTCCCAACTGGATGTCTGACAGAGAGTCAAACGAATATAGAGAGAGCAGAAGATCCAAGAAGGGTGGTGACGAGGTAGAGCTTTTGTGGAAACGGTGTCATTTATTTCAGATGGTGTAGATGAGAAATGGAAGGAGGCCGAGGATGGACGTGTCTCCGAGTGACACCAGGGTAACAGTGTGGGGGCAGGAAGTCAAGACATTTGCTCTCTGCCACGACTGGAGAGGTAAGAACAGAAGCAGGTTCACACTCAAGCACGTATGCATGCTCACTGTCATATATGCAGATCCTCCCACATACACTCTCACATACATGTGAATTCTAACACACTTGTCTCATTCAGAGCAAATACATAATGCACACAGTACTCACATTCACCTAATACACTTATGGAGAAAGACATGGCAGCTAGTGGGTTCAGGGAGGGAGCGATACTATCCGGGAGCAGTTAAAATAACAAAGGAGGAGGTGCTGGACTTCTTGAAAGACATGAAGGTGGATAAATCCCCGGGGCCTGACCTGGCGTATCTTGGGATGTTATCGGAAGCAAGAGAGGAGATTGCTGGGGCCATGGGCAGAGACTTCTGTACGGTTGTTAGCCACAGGTGAGGTGCCAGAATACTGGAGGATAACTAAAGTTCCAGAAGAGCAGCAGGGAGAAACCAGGGAGTACAGGCCAGTGAGCCTAATGTCAGTGGTGGGAAAGTTCTAGAACATAGAATACTACAGCACAGTACAGGCCCTTTGACCCCTGATGTTGTGCTGACATTTTATCCTGCTCTAAGTTCTATCTAACCCTTCCCTCCCACATCGCCCCCTACTTCTCTATCAATTCTGTCTACTCGATCTATGCCTCAGCAATCTTGTACACCTCTATCAAGTCACCTCTCATCCTGCTTCTCTCCAAAGAGAAAATCCCTAGTTCACTCAACCTATCCTTGCTCTCTAATGACATGCTCTCTAATCCAGGCAACATCCTAGTAAATCTCCTCTGCCTATTGGAAGGGATTCTGAGGGATAGGATTTATTTGTATCTGGAAAGGAAAGGACTGATATGGGAGAGTCTCATGAATTTGACTGAGTATTTTGAGGAGGTGACCAAGAGCATTCACGATAGTAGGGTAGTATAGGCCTTTGAGAAGGTTCTGTATAGTAGGTTGATCCAGTAGTTTAGAACACATGGGATCCAGAGTGAATTAGCCAATTGGATACATAATTGGCTTGGTGGTAGGAGGCACCACAGGTCTCCAATCAGAATAACAATCCTGTTTTTCAGATTGGATGTCCATGACCAGTGGTGTGCCATAGGGATCTGTACTGGGTCCCCTGTTGTTTATCATGTATATCAACTATTTGGAGAAAGATTGCAGTTGACATCAAAATTGATGGTAGGGTGAAGAAGTTTGTCTAAGGTTACAATGGGATTTAGATCAACTGGAAAATCAGGCAAAGAAATGACAGATGGAATTTAACTTGGACAAGTGCAAAGTGATGTATTTTGAGAAGTGAAAGGAAGGGCAGGGCACACACAGTGAATGACAGGGCCCTGGGGACTGTTTTGGAACAGCAAGACCTTGGGATACAAGAGCACAGTTACCTGAAAATGGAAACACAGGTAGACAGGGTGGTAAGGAAGTCATGTGGCGTGCTTGCTTTCATCAGCCAAGGCACTGAGTATAAGAATTGGGACATCAGGTTACAGTTGTACAAAACGTTGGTTATGCCACACTTGGAGTACTGTGGTCAGTTTCGGTCACCACGCTATAGGAGGATTGCGATTAAGCTGGAGAAGGTTCAGAAACAATTCATGAGGGTGTTACCTTGATTGGAGGCCTTGAGTTATCAGGAGAGATTGGATAAACTGGGACTGTTTTCCATGGAGTGAAGGAGGCTGAAAAGTGACAAGATAGGACAGATAGGGGTACATAAAATGATGAGCAGCATAGATAGGGTAGACAGCCAGTGTCTGTTTCCCATGGTTGGGGTGTCTAAAACTAGAGGGCATAGGTTTAAGATGAGAGGGAGGAGGTTTAAACAGTATCTGAGGAACAAATGAGCTGCCAGAGGAGGTGGTAGAGGCAGGAACAGTAACAACGAAGGCACCTGGGCAGGTACATGAATGAGCAGGGCACAGAGGGATATGGACCTAATGCAGGCAAGTGGGGTTAGTACAGATAGGCATGGTGGTCAGCACTGACACTGTGGGCAGAAAGGCTTGTTTCAATGCTGTACAATTAATGACTCAAACACACCCTCTGATGCATACCTTCTCACACACACCCATACACATGAAGCCCCAGCACTCTTACACACACACACACACACACACACACACACACACACACACACACACACTCTCTCTCTCTCTCTCTCGGTCTCGCACACAAACACAGTCTCAGTCATACACTTTCACCATCACAAACTGATGGTCACTGTCTCACACAATTTCACTTTCAAATACTTTCTCTCTCTCATCTCTCACATGTACCCACTCTCACACCATCTGATAACGTGATGATCTGTGTGTTTCTGCCCCCCCCCCGACAATGCTCAGAAGATCCATATTTACCCACTTTTACGGTAAGAGTCCTGTTCCATTTAATATGTCTCCACTGCAAGCACAGGGTTGAACAGAGCTTGTTTACTACAGTTGAACAATTCACAATTTCCCTGAGCTGGGCATACACGTGCACACGTGACTACATGCACATCTTTGTTGTTACCAAGACAATTTATTTTCACCATGATTAACATTATCTCACTGCTCTGCTCATCTGTCTTTGAAGAACTGAAAGATCCACCATGATATATTGAATGGTGGAACAGGTTTGAGGGGCTGAATAGCCTCCTCGTATTTCTTCTGTCGGTCTGTTCCTGAGAGCCTTTGATACCTTGACATCTGAATAGTCAAGAAATCCCCCGGCTGGAGACTGGCCTCCCTTCTTCTGTCCCCCTAACATTTGCTCAGGGTGTGTGTCCCTGCCTCACCTTAGATCTCTGGTCCCTCCATGGCCTCACCTCTCTCTGCACCTCTAACCCTGTCCACTGCCCTCGACTCCAGCCTCTGGGGCATTCCACCATCTCTTCGACTGGCTGCTCAGGTTCAGAACTGTCACTGCACTTCCTATGTCTTCCTTATACCATTGCTCAGAGTCTACTGCTCTGCTTTACTGTCTCTCTCCCTCTCTCTCTCTCTCTCACACACACACACACGCACACACACACACACAGACACACACACACACACAGACACACACAGACACACACATACACACACACACAGACACACACACACATACACACACATTCACACACACACAGACACACACACTCACACACACACACACACACACATTCACACACAGACACACACTCACACACAGACACACACACTCACACACACATACACACTCACACACAGACACACACACACACACTCACACACACACAGACAGACAGACACACACACACACTCACACACAGACACACCCACACACACATGTGCACACACACACTCACACACACACAGACACACTCACACACACACTCACACACAGACACACACACTCACACACACACTCACACACATGTGCACACACACAGACACATACACACACACGTGCACACACACAGACACACTCACACACATGTGCACACACACACAAACAGAGACACACACACATGCACACACACACAGACACACACAATCTTACATACACACACACTTATAGACACATAATCACAGACACACACAAATGCTTACACACACAGACACATGCTATAGACACACAGACACACACACGTAGAACCACATAATGTATAATACTTGGCACAGGAGACTGAAGATGCTGGAATCTGGAGCAAAAACAAACTGCTGGAGAACCTCAGTGGGTTGAACAAGAGGCAAAGGGGTGGTCGATGTTTCGGGTTGAGACTCTACATCAGGGTCATTTGCACCCAGTATAATGTGTGTCTGTGAGAGGGGAGACGATAGACTGTTCTCCTTTTGAAGTATGGCTGAAAACAGGCTCATTGAGTTGAACTGAGGCCCCTGAGCCAGAGGGTTTAGGAGTCCCAGTCACACTCTGGAGATTGGAGCCCCAACATCTGGGCTGGGCCTTGTTACTGCAGGGGTAATGCTGCCCTTTGAAGGGCTGCTTGCCCTCCCCCTGAAGGTAAAGTATCCCAACTGTTTGAGAGAGGAGGTATCTCTAGTAACCTGTCCACCACTAATCCTGAAAGAGGGATAATCTGGACACTATTTTGTTCCTTCCGGATGAAATTTTTTTAAAAACTGCAGATGCTGGAAATCTGAAATTAAAATACCAAATGCTGGAAACACTCAGCAAGTCGGGCAGCGTCTGTGGAGACAGAAACAGGTTGACTTCCCTCATCAGAACGGTAACTGCTTCTCTCTCCACAGATACTGCCTGACCTGCTGAGTGTTTTGTGGAGTTTGCTGGGGCTGTTGCTTTCAATAGTTCCACGTCAGACACACTCCCTTGGCTTTGGCGTAGCCCGGATCACCACAGGCACTATAGAAATGCAACTCTTTCTTGTTTGGACCCTCTGACACGACAATACTCAAAAGTGCGGGATGCAGTACTGTAAATCTGGCCCGCAGTCAAGGAGCAGTTTCCTCGACGTCAGCTCTCGGCGAACAAGGGATGGGCAGTGTGTCTGGTGCTGGCGAGCTCTAAGCCCCTCTGGGTGCCAGGGAAATGTTTAGTGATCGCTCACAAACTGTTTGGCAAGTCCTGTAGTCCAGGGTCAAATTGCCGAATCGTACCAGGTCTGAGGCTTGGCAGCAGTGAGTAAAAACTCCTGATTAATACAACCCTGGCACCCTGCCCGTTCTGAGACAAAACTCCCTCCAGTATGTGGGGAAAACGCAAGATGCAATTTTCAGTTTCACTTTCAAACAATAAACTGTTGAGGACAGATTGCCGCGGGGCTCCGGATAGAACGGGACAGGGTGTTCGTGTCCCACTCGGTGGCTGTGATTTGGGGGCAGCGCCTGTGTGTCCGTTCCCCAGCACACAAACACACACACGACCCTTCCCCCTGCCGCGACCTCCCCCTGCAGGCGCCCGTCTCTGCATTAGAAAGGTGGTCATTTAAGAGGCGGCCCGTGGTCACTGAAGGCTGAGCGTTCATTCAAAGGCACAGCCTGGCCGACGTCACACACACTCCCTCCCGACAATGAGCTTCACAGCCCGCATTCCTGACGTGCCTGGCTGCGAACTTGCACTGCTGGAGTGAACGGCTGATGTGTGGAATCTCCACACCTCGCAAGCTGGGATGCCCTACTTCTGTCATGCCCTGCTGACAGATCCCCCTCTCCACAATCCTGACGGTGCCCATTCCATTCCAGCAGCTCAGTGAACGCTGGCTGCCGAGAAATCGCCTGTCATACAGGGTAGGAACAGGCCCTTCGGCCCGTCATATCCGTGCCGACCATCTACCTTTTTCCAACATTTAGTCTATGCAACTCTTTGCCTTGCTAATTTTAGAGAGGCATGGGCCAAACGCAAGCAAGTTAAAACATAGAACATTACAGCACAGTACAGGCCCTTCGGCCCACAATGTTGTGCCGACATTTTCTCCTGCTCTAAGATCTATCTAACCCTTCCCTCCCACATAGCCCTCCATTTCTCTATCATTCATGTGTCTATCTAAGAGTCTCTTAAATGTCCCTAATGTATCTGCCCTCACAACCTCTGCTGGCAGTGTGTTCCACGCACCCACCACTCTCTGTGTAAAAAACTTACCCCTGATATCCCCCTTATACCTTCCTCCAATCACCTTAAAATTACATCCCCTGTCGCACTGGGAAAAAGTCTCTGACTGTCTCTGAGGTTGGACTAGCTTGGTGGGCACCATGGAAGAGTTGGACCGAAGGGCCTGTTTCCCTGCTGTATTACCCTATAACTCTTAAATGTGAGGATACCTTGGTCCACCACCCTCTCAGATAGTGCATTATGTCCTCTTTGTGAAAAATTCTTCCTCAAATTCTCCCTGAACCACACTGCCCTTACTCTAAAATATGCTCTCTAGTTTTAAAAATCTTTGTCATGGGGCAAAGTTTCCAACAGTCTTCCCCTACCTATGCCCCTCATAACTTTGTACATTATTTTGTACCTGTGCTCATGCGGAAGGATCACTGCCCTGGTTTCTCTTTCCACAGATGTGTCTGACAGCATTTCTGTCCTTGCTTCAGATTTCAGCATCTGCAGTTCTATTTTGTTCTCTGAAAAAAACCCCAAAGAGATTGACTTACGTATTTGTGCTGAAGAAAGATTTACATTTCAATAGCATAATTTGTGAGAGCCAGCATAGTTGCAATTGTAATACTGGTCACCATACCCTCCAGTTCTGGCTTCCTGTTCATCCCCAGCCTTAAACATTCCTTCAGCTGCCTGGATCTAGTTCTGGAATCTTTCTCTAATCCTCTCTGCCTACTTCCATCTCCTTCCAACATAAGACCCAACAATCCCTATGACCGAGGTTTTAGTCATCTGTCTGAACATCTCCTGTGGCTCAGATGCACCCTTTGCTCAGTAATGTTCCTTTGAAGGCTCTGGGCTGATTTACTACATCAAAGGTACAAGTAAACACTGTACAGGCAACAGCAACCAAAATGACCAGGTGATTTATTTTAGCCAGTAGGTAGAAGGAAGAATATTGTCCATGACACCGTGATAAGCTGTCCTGCTCTTCAAATAGCACCAGTGAATATTTCCTGATGAGCTGAGAGGGTGAAAGTTTGGACAACTATCCCTACAATGGTTCTTCAGTACTCCACTGGAGTGCTGGAGCCCAGTGTTTTCCATGGCTGATACACTGTGAGGTGAGTGATCAGGAGGTGGGAGTGCTACCACTGAGCAGACAATGTGTATGTGTGTGCATGTCTGCATGCATGTATATATACACATGTGCCTACATGTGAGAGTGCACACTCTTGTGTGTGCATGTTTATGTATGCACACTTGTGCATGTATGTGTGTATCGTGTGAAGGTGTATGTATACCATGTGTTTATGTGTGCACATGTGTGGTGGTATGTGAGTATGTATGTGTTTGAGTGTGTGTAGAGCCCCCTTCACTTGGGGGTGATGTGTTGAAACTGAGGTGGACAATTGACTGGCACATTCTAAACTCCACTAATACCAGGCTTTCCACTGGGGGCCCACCTGAATCAAATTGATGCCTTAAAATTCCAGGCAGTTTGGGTGCTACACATCATACATAGGGATCTGAAATGTCCCTGAGACCCGAGGAAGTAGGGTGTGGGCAGGGGGCACGATATCCCTGCTAACATCCTCCGTAAATGAGGCCGACTCAAAGTGTGCCCATTAGCGTGTGGGCCGGGAGGAGCAGGAAGACTCAGTGAGCTCCTGCTGTACAGGGATCCCCTGGGTGTGTGCAGGCCGGTAATTGTGATCAGAGTGGGTCACTGCAGAATGCCAGTAACAGCAGCCCGGCTGAAAGCCACCAACTCAGCAGATCAAATCTGGGACATTCCCAGTCTGCAGAGAGTTTGCATCTTCAGCGCAAATTGTGGGAATGATGGTGTGGTGGTTTATTTACAGGATGAGTAACCTTGATTAGTAGTGTCGGGGCTTGTGTTACAATCCCAGTGAGCCAGCCGAGAATTTAAATTTAATTAACAAAACTATGTGAAGAAAAGTAAGTTGTAGTGATGGTGATCGTGAAACTTCTGGATCATTGTTCAAAAACCCATCTGGTTCACTAACGTCTCCTTGGAAGGGAGGTGTGCTGCTCTTACCTGCACTGCCACTTGGGGAAATTCTTTCTCTTCACCAATAAAACTGGTGCAGAATTCACCCCTTGTCTTCAGAACACTGCGCTTAGCTTTCAAGCACACATGCAGACTGCTGACTGATCCCATTCCTCTGAGGTTGGGCTGGTCATCGGCCTGGTGGTGGGTAAATATCAAAGTAAAATGCGGGTGGGAGGGGACGAGAAACCAAGTGTGTGCATGATTATGTCAAGGAGAATGAAGACTTTTTTTTCCATGAAGATAACTTAGGGGAAGTCTGCACTTCTCTGTAAACTCTGCAGATTTCTGTGTTTACCACCAAGATCACCTGCCAGATTTTAGATCACCTTCATCACATCAGGTAGTCCCTTGGAATCAAGGTTGACTTGCCTCCTGTTTGTTTTTGTGAGTTCAGAGGTGGTTGACAAGGCTGATGTGAGAACCATAGACTCTTCAACTGCTAGGGCCAAAGGTAGGTGGGGAGTCTGTGTGGTGGTGCTCTCCTCCCTTCACCTACACAGGGCTTGTTCTCCACTTCAAGCAGTCATGGGCCAGACGTTCCCACAAGTCTCACAGCTTCAGTGTCCAGTCACTGGAGCTGTCAGGTAGCAGCACCATCTGCTGCACCAGCCCTTGGACAGAGAAAGGCGAGTCAGGATAAGTCAGTACTCCTTGGTGTTGAAAAGCACCAAGGCCACAGAATGGACTCCAGGTGGAGACTTCAATACCGAACACCAACGGCAGGTTGGTAGCCCCACCATTAACTGAGCCCAAGGACAGTGGTCCCAGACTGGCTCTCCAGTAGGTAGTGAGATAAACCTGCAGGCCTGGTCCTCACACTGGTGATTCATTGGTCAACAACATCATTTAGGAGTTTAGTGCAGGCACGGTGGTGTAGCGGTTAGCGTAACACTTTACAGCGCCAGCAACCCAGGTTCAAATTCGGCCACTGTCTGTAAGGAGTTTGTACGTTCTCCCCATGTCTGCGTGGGTTTCCTCTGGGTGCTCTGGTTTCTTCCCGCATTCCAAAGACGTACGGGTAAGGAAGTTGTGGGCATGCTATATCGGCGCCGGAAGTGTGGCGACACTTGCGGGCTGCCCCCAGAACTCTCTACGCAAAAGATGCATTTCACCGTGTGTTTCGATGTACATGTGACTAATAAAGAGATCTTATCTTATCTTATATATCATATCACCTATAGTCCTTCTGGAGATGGAGTCGATCTTCATACTGAGGACAACTTCCATTGTGTTGTGTAGTAATGCATGTGCTAAATTGGATAGACTCCAAACAGATCTGGCAGCTCAAAACTGGGTGTCCATGGGGTGCTGTGGGCCATCTGCAGCGGTGGGGATCGACACCACAACTATTTGGCCCGGTATAGCCCTCACTGTATCATTATTATCAGGTGAGGATGAGCCCTGGTTCCACGTGGAGGGCTGGCAGTCATGCCGGGAGCAATGGCAGGCGTACATAAAAATGAGGTAGTGGTCTGATGAAGTGTTGCTCAGGACTGAACAGCAGCAGACCGCACAGCCAATGGATCAAATCAGTGCCCCGCCATATCTAGGTATGGATGATGGTGGCAACTAAGTATCTCGTGGGTAGAGGAGGCACCAGTAACATCTCCGTCCCCAGCGATGGTGGGCCCAGTATGTGGATGGCAAATTCAATCGGCCTTCTCTGCTTCTTGTAACTGGCCACTGGACTGGAGTCACAAGAGACTACAGATGCTGGAAGCTGGAGCAACACCTCCCAGCCTCGGTCGCTAGTTCCACTCCCACCCCCCGTCTGCCTATCACCCTCCTCACCAGGATCCACCTATCACCTGCCAGCTCCTGCCCCACGCCTTCCCCTCACCTCTTTATACCAGCCACCTCCCCTCTATCTTTCAGTCCAGATGAAGGGTCTCGACCCGAAACATCAACTGCCTGTTTCCCTCCATGGATGCTGCTTGACCCACTGAGTTCTCCAGCATCTTGTTTGGGAACCAGTGGATGCTGTGGCCTGGACTTCCATAAGGTATTTGATGAAGTGCAATACGAAAGATTACTCAACAAAATACAGGCTTGTGGTTTGGAGGACAACATACTAACATGGATAGAGGGTTAGTTAATTGACAGAATATAGAGAACCAGGATAAATGAGTCATTTTCGGTTTGGTATGGCTGAAACTAGTGTGTCACAGAGCTCAGCAGAGGAGCTACAGCTGCTTACAGTCTAGCTAATGGCACAAATGAGGGAACATAATATCCAAGTTTGCTAATAAGACAAAGGAAGGAAGAAAATAAAAAAACAGAAAATGCTGGAAACGCTCGGCAGGTCAGGCAGCATCTGTTGAGAGAGAAACAGTGAACCTTTGCAGGTTGAAGACCCTTCATCAGAACAGGTAGGAATTAAGACGTGAGAAGGACCCAAGGATTCTATCATCAGTCTGAGAGAGCGAAGCAATGTGAGGTGGACGTAATGTGGGGAAATGTGAGGTTATCCAGTAAGAAGAATTAAAGCAGAGTGTGTTGATGGATTTAGACAATTAAATGATGGTCTACAGAGAGATTTGGATACCCTTTTGCAGGAGTCGTAGGAAGTTAACATGCAGATACAGAAAGTAAGGAACAAGGGAAATGGAATGTTAGCCAGAGTAGGTTTGTGGTGACCATGCAGAGTTTGGTGAGGCTGTGTGTGGAGTATTGCAGGTTCTGTTATTGTTATTTACAGTAGGATGTACTCCAGCAGCTCAGAGCAGGTTCACCAGGCTGATTCCTGAGATGATGGGTTGTTTCATGTACAGAGGGATCTTGGGGTCCGAGTTCATAGCTCCCTGAAAAGTGGCTGCACAAGTTGACAGGGTGGTAGTGAAGGCATATGGCATGTTGGCCTTTATTAGTCAAGGCAATGAGGTCAAGAGTCAGGAAGTTATGTTGCAGCTTTATAAAATTCTGTTTAGGCTGCTTCTGCAGCATTGCGTTCAATTCTGGTCGCCCCAATATAGGAAGGATTTGGAGACTTTGGGGAGGGTGCAGAGGAGGTTTACCAGGATGCTGCCTGGATTAGAGGGCATGTGCTATGAGGAGAGGTTGGACAAACTTGGGTTGTTTTCTCTGGAACGCCGGAGGCTGAGGGGAGACCTGATGGAAGTTTATAAGATTATGAGAGGCATCGATAGAGTAGACAGTTGGTATCTTTTTCCCAGGGTCCAAATGTCTAATACCAGAGGGCGTGCATTTAAGGTGAGAGGGGGAAATTTCAAAGGAGATGTGTGGGGCAAGTTTTTTACACAGAGGGTGGTGGGTGCCTGGAATGCGCTGCCAGGGGTGGGGGTGGAGGCAGATACAACAGAGGGGTTTAAGAGTCTCTAAGATAAGCACATGAATATACAGCGAATGAAGGGATATAGACATTGTGTAGGCAGAAGGGATTAGTTCAGTTAGGTGTTTAATTACTGGTTAAATTAGTTTGGCCCAACATCATGGGCTGAATGGCCTGTTCCTGTGCTGAATTGTTCTGAGTTCTTTGTTCGCGAAGAGTGATGCACTAGCTTGTGTCAATACTCCGTGGTATTTGGAAGAATGAGAGGTGACCTTACCGAAATATATAAGACCCCAATTGGTCTTCCTGAGCAAAATGCAGCAGAGGTGCTTCCCTGATGGGGGAACGTAGAACTGGGGGCACAGTACGAGGAGAAGGGAGACACCCATTTAAGGACTGCCGAGGGGAAGAATTTCTTCCCTCAGTGTGTTGAGAATTTTCTTCTATTCTCTACCCTGAGGAACTGTGGAACTGAAATAAAACCAGATGATGTTGAAACTACTCAGTAGGTCAGGCAGGATGTGGCAGCCTGACCTACTGAGTGTTTGCAGGATTTTTCAGTTTTCATTTCATATTTTCCACTATCTACAGTGTTTTTTTGCTTTTTGATAACTGCGGAGAGAGATTTTCAGACTGCGTGGTGATTAAAGCTCAACAGGATCAGGGTGGGAAGTGGAGCTGACGTCAGAATGAAGATCCCTCTGTGAACCCCAATGGGGCTTCCTAGGATAAGTGCAGCAGAGGTGTTTCCCTGATTGGGGGTGGGTGTAGAACTGGGAGCATGGTTTCAGGAGAAGGGAGACACCCATTTGGGACTCCCTCCTCATAGCCTGCCTTCCTCTGGCTTTGTGTCATTCACAATTTGGCTGTAGTACGTTTACTGCCTTCTAAGTCATGAATATACGTTGTGGTCCCTGTATGTATCCCTGTTGTACCTCACCTGTCACAGGTCACCAACCTGAAAATGACCCCCTTGGTCCCACTAGCTCCTTCCTGCTAGTCAGCCAATTCTCTACCTATCTATCGGTTATCCATACCTCCAACACCATCTTATCTTGCAGTGACCTTTTGTGTGACACTTTTTCAAATAGCTTTTGAAAATCCAAACATATTAGACCTGCTGGTTCCCCTCCCTCCACTCTGACTCAAAGAAATCTAATAAATTTATCAAACAGGATATCCTCTTCATGAAACCATTTGTCTCAGATCAGATCATGACCTTACAAATGTTCGGCATTACCTCCCTAATAACAGATCCTCACATTTTTCCAACATTAGATGCTCGGCTAACCAGCCGACAGTGAGCTGCCTTTTTGCCTCCCTCCCAGTTTGCTGAGTTTGTCCAGCAGTTTGTTTTTTTTGCTCCAAGTTCCAGCATCTGCAGTCTCATGTGTCTCTAAGAAAATCTAAAGGTGGGTTGAGAGAGCTGGAGGAGGAGGGGGGAGACTCAACAGCAAAGGACCAGTGATGGATGTTGGAAATCTGGCGTGATCAAGAAACCAGTATTGGAGGAGCATAGACTTCTGGAGGAGGGATGGAGAGGGGGTTGAAACCATAGACACAGAGAAGGGAATTTTAAAACTAAGGTTTCCCTGGAGTTAGTGTAGGAGCAATTTTCATTTTGTTACTTTTTTGTTTTTAGCCCTGGGCCCGTCGAAGTGACCATTTCTGCTGCTTCGCCTCTTGCTGGTGCAGACACGGCGCCTCAGGGCTCCCTGTTCAGACACACAGACGCAGTGAAGCCCAAGCCATTAGCGTGGGAGCCTGGCCTGTTTTGTGTAACAACAGAGTGACTGGCTGTCAATTGTTGATGATCTGCCCGGCAGGTCTCACCTGTTCAGGTGCTAATCTTACTCAGGTTTCTACTGACACTACTAATCTCCACATTAGCTCAGCTCAAGGTTCCTCAGAGCTGAGATTAGACTGGTTTTTAATGCTTTGAGTGCAGCATTGTCTTTCCATCCCTGGGTCCAACCAATACCATTTCCAAAGGAAACTTGCCACCATTTGAGAGCTGGCTACTGAGTGGATCTGGTGGGTGCCACAGATGGTCATGTTTTAATTTGAGAATTTTGTAAATGTTCCGAAGAAAGTTATGCAAATATGTAAGTAAATCTCTTTTTTTAAGAAAAAGGCAGATCTGTATCATTTCTGGGTCCTTCCCCTATCAGCGGTGTCCAAGTGCTTTATTACAAGTCACACATGAACAGAACTCAGGGGAAACTTGCTTCAACCCTGCAGTGTAAGAACCAAGGGACAGGAGGAGACCATTCAACTTCTCCTGTCATTCATAGATGACCTTTTGGACACTGGGACAAGTGTCTGGGGAGAAAATTATTCAAATTCCTTTGAAGATTTTTATTTATTAGTTTTAAAATGGTTGGACATGTGGGAGTGGAGGCAGTTTGATCACATGAAGTGTCTGCTGGTCATGTAATTAGCCCCCTGAAAGTATTGAGAGAGAGTAGGGAACATATTTTACAGAGAAAGTGCACTGCTGAACACACAAAGTCGAGTTTATTGTCATCTGCACAAGTCCATGTGTGCACAGGTGCAATGAAAAACTTACTTGCAGCAGCATCACAGGCACAGAGCATCAGATAAGCAGCATTCACAAGAAAAACATAAATTATACACAATTTTTACAAGAAAGAACACAATTAGAACAAAAAAAATGTCAATTTCAGTTCAAAGTGGTCACAGTGTTGCTATACTGAGGCAGTGATTAGGGTTGTGCCGGTTGGTCCAAGAACTGAATGGTTGAAGGGAAGTAGCTGTTCCTCAACCTGGCGGTGTGGGACTTGAGGCTTCTGTACCTCCTGCCCGATGGGAGCTGCGAGAAGATGGCACGGCCCGGATGGTGGGGATCTTTGATGATGGATGTTGCCTTCTTGAGGCAGCGCCTCCTGAGGATACCTCCGATGGTGGGGAGGTGCCCGTGATGTATTGGGCAGAGTCCACTCCTCTCTGCAGCTTCTTACATTCCTGTGTATACGAATTGCTGTACCAGACCACGACGCAACCAGTCAGGATACTTTCAACAGTACATCTGTAGGGGTTTGTTAGAGTGTTCGGTGACAGGCTGAACCTCCGTAACCTTCTCAGAAAGTAAAGACACTGTCGCACCTTCCACACACTCCCAGCTTTAGGCTGATTGACGTAGGTTGTAGTGAGTTACTTAAAACAGATTGTGTAGTATTTGTAGACAGAGGCATTGCAGATACTTGTGAATCATGCATCGTGCCAGCGTTACACTAGTTGTGACGCTACTGATGCGATGCCATCTGTTTCTACAGAGGGTGGAGAGGTCCAGTAGGAAGGTAGCAGGAGCTGGTAGAGGTGAAGCTCCTGGTGGGCTTGGCTGGTCAACTCACTGGAGGGGGAGAATTAAGAGGAATGGACAGAGGATTGGGGGGGGGGGTGGGGTGGAGAGGTGGACAGAGGAGCAGTGGAGGCTGAGGGGAGAACTGAAAGAAGTTTATAAGGTCGTGAGAGGCATAGAACCAGAGCACACCACAGCACAGAAAACAGGCCATTCGGCCCTTCTAGTCTGTGCTGAAATGTTATTCTGCTAGTCCCATTGACCTGCACCCAGTCCCTAACCCTCCAGACCTCTCCCGTCCATGTATCTATCCAATTTATTCTTAAAATGGCAGCCTCAGATGGCAGCCTGTTCCATACTCCCACCATTCTTTGAGTGAAGAAGTTCCCCCTAAACCTTTCCCCTTTCACCCTAAAGCCATGTCCTCTCGTACTTATCTCTCCTAATCTAGGTGGAAAGAGTCTACTCGCATTAACTCTGTCTATACCCCTCATAATTTTGTAAACCTCTCAAATCTCAACTCATTCTTCCGTGCTCCAAGGAATAAAGTCCTAACCTGTTCAATCTTTCCCTGTAACTCAACTCCTGAAGACCCGGCAACATTCTAGTAAAATCTCCTCTGCACCCTTTCAATCTTACTGATATCCTTCCTATAGTTAGGTGACCAGAACTGCACACAATACTCCAAATTTGGCCTCACCAATGTCTTATACAACCTCACCATAACATCCCAACTCCTATACTCAGTACTTTGATTTATGAATGCCAGGATGCCAAAAGATCTTTTTACAACCCTGTCTACCTGCGACGCCACTTTCAGGGAATTATGTATCTGAACTCCTGGATCCCATTGTTCCTCCGCACTCCTCAGTGCCCTACCATTTACTGTGTATGTCCTACCTTGATTTGTCCTTCCAAAATGCAACACCTCACACTTGTCTGCATTAAATTCCATCTGCCATTTTCTGGCCCATTTTTTCAGTTGGTTCGGATCCCTCTGCAAGCTTTGAAAGCCTTCCTTGCTGCCCACTATGCCTCCAATCTTAGTGTCATCAGCAAACTTGCTGATCCAATTCACCACATTATCATCTAGATCATGATATAGACAACAAACAACAATGGCCCCAGCACAGATCCCTGAGGCACACCACTAGCCACAGGCCTCCAGTCTGAGAAACAATCATCCACTACCACTCTGTCTTCTCCCACACAGCCAATTTTGAATCCAGTTTACAACCTCTCCATGGATACCTAGTCTGAATCTTCTGAACTAACCTCCCATGTGGGACCTTGTCAAAGGCCTTACTAAAGTCCATGTAGACAACATTCACAGCCTTTCCTTCATCTACTTTCTTGGCAACCTCCTCGAAAAACTCTACAAGATTTGTTAAACACGATCTACCACGCACAAAGCCATGCTGACTATCCTTAATCAGCTCTTGGTTGTCCAAATACTTGTATATCCGATCTCTCAGAACACCTTCCAATAATTTACCTACTACTGATGTCAGGCTCACTGGCCTGTAATTACCTGGTTTACTTTTAGATCCTTTTTTAAACAGCAGAACAACATGAGCTACTCTCCAGTCCTCCGGCACCGCACCTGTGGCTAAGGACATTTTAAGTATATCTGCCAGGGCCCCTGCAATTTCTACATTAGTCTCTCTCAAGGTCCGAGGAAATATCTTAGGCCCGGGGGATTTATCTACCTGATAAGATAGATTGAGTAGACTGCCAGAAACTTTCTTCCAGGGTTGAAATGTCTAATACTGGAGGTCTTGCATTTCAGGTGAGAGGGGGTAAGTTCAAAGGAGATGTGCGGGGCAAGTTTTTTACACAGAGGGTGGTGGGTGCCTGGAATGTGCTGCCAGGGGTGAGGCAGATACGATAGAGGCGGTTAAGAAGTTCTTAGATAGGTACATGGATGTGCAGAGAATGGATGGATAGGGACATTGTGTAGGCAGAAGGGATTAGTTTAGTTAGGTGTTTAATTACTAGTCTAATTAGTTGGGCATAACATGTTCTGTGTTCTAAGAGGGAGTAAAGAGCTGATGTGGAGAAATGCACAACCAACCTGGGCTCCTCAAGTTTCCCAAACACAGCGCTCCACATTACTCACTGTGCTCCTGGCCGAGCTGAGCTGTGTTACTTTAATGGTTAGAAATGGTGCCTGAGTTGGCTTTAAAAGTATGGCTTCACATCTGTGGTAATTATTCACATGTTTACGGTACACGGGCACAGTTACACGTTGCTGAAGATTCTGATGCAGGGTCTCAACCCGAAACATCAACAATTCCTTCCCCCCCACAGATGCTGCTCGACCCACTGAGTTCCTCCAGCAGATGGTTTGTTGCTCCAGGTTCCAGCATCGGCAGTCCCTGGTGTCTGCTGAACATTCTTACTGTGCTGTATTTTCCCCACTAACCTCCCGCCGTCTCTGCACTGAGTCTGACCCCAGAATCGGTGTGGAAATCAGGTCAGTCTCTGAGCTCCTGGGGCGTGATGAAGCGGGAGGCTTCACCTGTGGGCCACTCCCTGGTGTATGGTAAGTACCAGGAGGGTGGCGTTACCATGCCTGGGTCAGGGCTGCACCCGGAAATCTGAACCAAGAGGGGAAAAAGCTGGAAACACTCAACGGTCTGCAGAGAGGAAGAAGCGCTAACATTTCAGATCCTTTAGCAAGCTAGCCCTGGAAATCGGGATCATCCCAGATTGTGGAAAATTTATCAGGTGCATTAAGGAATGGGTGAGGATCGGGGGCTGAGGAGAGGGGTGGGGGAGGAGAGAGGGAGGGAGGGTGGGGGCGAAGAGGGTTGGGATCGGGGTAGAAGGTAGGGAGAGAGTTGAGTGGGTGTGGAGAAGGCTGAGGGTTGGGGAAAGGGATGGGGGGTTGAGAGAGGGCTGGGCGGTGGGGAGAGGGGTGGGGTTCCTCTGTCAGAACCTGATCATAAGGAGCTGCTCACAGTAAGTTTGTGTTTAGGTGAAACTTTGTTGCTGAGCTCAGATTGACAGAGGCTGACGTGTATAACTAACAACAAGTTCGACTCACACATAAATTGTGAGCATTTTGTAGATTTAACTAGCTTTATAAACAGGGAAGATGTCACTGAACCTGATGGGCTTTATTCAAGAAATTTGCAATGACATCAGTGGTATTGGAATTGGTTAATAATTGTCGCTTGTACCGAGGTACAGTGAAAAACTCGTCTTGCATACCGATCGTACAGGTCAATTCATTGCACAGTGCAGATACATTGAGTTAGTACAGAGTGCATTGAGGTAGTACAGGTAAAAACAATAACAGTACAGAGTAAAGTGTCACAGCTGCAGAGAAAGTGCAGTGCAATAAAGTGCAAGGTCACAACAAGGTAGATCGTGAGGTCATGGTCCATCTCATTGTATAAGGGAACCGTTCAATAGTCTTATCACAGTGGGGTAGAAGCTGTCCTTAAGTCTGGTGGTACGTGCCCTCAGGCTCCTGTATCTTCTACCCGACGGAAGAGGAGAGAAGAGAGAACAGTTGAATACAAGTGTTCCTAGATATGTGGACACTCAGTTAGTTTAAATGGCTGCTGGGAGCAGGAGCAGGAGAAGGAGTTTCGCCTCAGCTGGCCGCTGACAGTGACCCAGGCCGGCTGCACTAGTAGGAACAACACACACACAGTGCTGAAGGAACTCAGCAGGGTCGGGCAGCATCTATGGAGGGCTGCCTGACCCTCCGAGTTCCTCCAGCATTGTGTGTGCGTCGCTCCAGATTCCAGCATCTGCAGAATCTCTTGTTTCTCCATGAATGGGAACAATTCTCTTGTATTGCATCTAATAGAAGGTCTGGCTGTCAGGAGCCCAGAACTTCACCCTGGGCCAAAGACACAGTGAGCTGAGTTTGGTCTCACTGCCTGGCTGGGGATCTCATGTCCCTGTTGTACTTCAATGACATCAGATCATTCCCAGTGTGTTAGGGAAAGACCAGAGATATTTGTGGGGAATGGCAGAGCCTCACTTCGTGTCTGGGTTAGAATTTGGAATCTGTGAGTCAGCTGTGAATGTCATTCCACCCTGTGTCTGAAAGCCTGTTTTGCACATCATAGTTTAAAGGCACATCATTAGCCAATGCAGTGTAGCACTGTGAAGACTGGGAGCTGGTCCAGAGACCCAACTCTTGGAGTCTGCAGCAGGACAGAACACGTACAAAGCCTCTTCAACACAGGAAGCCACATAGGTATCAAACCGTGATGGTGCTGGAATAGTGACCCCTCCACCTGACAGTTCCTGGGAACACATCAACAACAATAATCACATTATGGATTCAGGGCCTGTGACAGGCTTTAGAATGGGCTGTTCACAGTGTGATTAGGCCACAGCTGGAGTACTGTGTACAGTCCTGGTCACCACACTATTGGAAGGACATGAAGAGAGAGCAGAGGAGATTCACCAGGATGTTGCCTGGGATGGAAATTCCACCAATGTTGAGACACCAGAGAGGCTAAGTTTGTTTGAAGGATGGTAGGGGGACACCTGATCGAGGTGATCAAAATTATCAGGGGCATAGATCGGACAGATAGTAAGAAACCTTTCCCAACAGAAGTGCCTAAAACCAGAGGGCGTATGTTTAAGGAGGGGTATAGGCTGGGCTGGTCTTAGTGATGAAACAGGACTGTATTAGGGGTCATTCAATTTTTACCAGGATTATCAAGTCAGGGTCCAGGGGGAATCTTAGACGTTAAAAAGAACGCATGCTTTAATCACCATTCTGAGTTCCCCATCTTCGCTGTTTGCTGATGTTTGGGTGACTGTGAGCAGCTGAGATAATAGAAATAATACTGAGACCTTTATACACATAAGGTTTTGAACCAAAACCTCAGTCTTCTTGGTGGTAAATGGCTCACCTCAATATGACACTCTGAGGTTTTAAAATCCTGCCTGAAATGTCAGGTTTGTGTGTAAAATGTACGGTGACATACTCCTCTCAGTAAATGCAGCTAAAGGCACACCTGACCGGAGGCAGGAGTTCTCTGAGTCAGTTCACTCCTGTCCTGTGGTCCTGAACCACCCCTGACCAGTTTTTTACTATGATCTCTCCTCTTCCTCACTCCCTTCCTGGTTTCCTAGGGCCCATGTCCTTCTGCCCACCTTCCTCACGTGTTGCCGGTGGTGTGGGGAAATGTTGGTGGGCGCAGCAGAAAAACCCCACTGCCGAGCCCATCCCAGCTCCCCACCAGCTCAGCTGTGTCTGGTGGCTGCCAGTCTCCTTCTGGATTGTAGGGTTACAGGACTGAGGCCCACTCTGCAGACTCAGACACAGCCCTCTGCACCGATGCTGCTGTATTGCAGTGAGGGATTCTGCTGTCTGCCCCGTCACTGGAACTGTTTGAAGAAAACTCCTGTCATCTTGTGCAAGGTTTGTCCCTCAACAGTAAGGTGGGCCATTAATGCATTACTAATTGTGGGATCTTGCTTTGTGCAAATTGGCTGTCCTGTTTCCATATCACAGTTTAAAGGTACCTCATTAACTGTAGTGTTGTAGAATAGAATTGCAACTTCATCTTTCCAACAGCACCGAGTGTTGTTGGTCGAGAAACTACCTTGCTCCTTCTCACTGTTGTTATAAGTTGGGTGTCTCTGTGAACAGGGTTGTTCGGTTTCTGTGTACTGTGGTATCATTGTACAGATTTTTAGATGTTAAGGGAATCCAGGGGTATGGGGTCCTTGCAGGAAGTCTCACAGAAGGTGATGGGCCTCTGGAATTCTTTGCCCCGGAGGGTTATGGAGGATACATTATTTGGGTAGTTTAAGAGGAGGGGGATTAGTTTTTGAAACATTGGGGAATTGAGGGCCATGGGGAACCAGCACAGAAGAGATGAGGCCTGGGTCAGATCAGCCATGATCATATTGAATGGTGGGCCAGGTTTGAGGGGTCGAGTGGCCGCCTCCTGCGCCTAGTTTCTGTTGTCCTTAGTGTTGAGTTTACAGCCAAAATCTACGCAAATCCCCACATAGTTTATACATGCTTCTTGGGTGCCAGTGTGTGACTCTTTCATTCTATTGTGAGATCTCACAGCTGCCGGCATTGAGCCTCACAGCTGCGATCTCGGCTGCTAGCCTTTAAACAGACCAACCATAAGGCAAGCTCCTGGGCAGTGCTGGTGTTTCAAGGTTGGATGATGGAACAAGGAAGGGAGAGTGCCCCCAAAAGTCAGAGGGACACTGATAGGCTGGTAAACAAGCATTGCCCTCCTCCTGAGCGTCTCCTGGAGGGAGGTGCCAGGGAAGTCACAGTAAAGGATAATACTAGAGACACAAGGGACTGCAGGTGCCGGAATCTGGAGCAACAAACAAACTGCTTAAAGAACTCAGCAGGTCAGGCAGCAGCTGTAGAGGGAAATGGACAGACGAAGAGTCTCCACCCAAAACGTCAACTGTTCATTTCCCTCAACCAATGCCGCCCGACCCTCTGAGTTCCTCCAGCAGTTTGTCTTTTTTTGCAAAGGATAACATGGGATGTGCTGTCTCTGAATGGGTGCGTTTCAGGGAACACCAGCGTCCACTCTACCTGTGGGCTGGAGGAAAAGCAGGTGATGTCTCCTCTTCTGGAACAGTGAGCCGCAAACTGAGAGATGAGCTGTAGCAGCCTGGAATAGTCCTGAGAGAGACCATGACCCTGATCACCGCACGCAAGGAGTCCAGTTAGATGTGTAAGGCTGCGTTTGAACTCATATCAGGCCACAGATCTGTGACTAACTAAGACAATCGTCCTGTGGGGACTGGGCTATGGAAGTCTAAGTGAGGAGTTCCTAGTATTTCTGGGATGACTTCTGGAACAGCGCATTCTGAAGTAACCAGAGAGCAGTTTTTTAGTAGACCTGGCAATACACAACGAGATAGGATCAATTAATAACCTCATTGTGAAGGCTCCCCGAGGTAGCAGCGATCATAATACATTTGAATTTTATATTCAGTTTGAGGGAGAGAAGAATGGGCCCAAGGCTAGTATAATAATCTTAACTAAGGACAATTATGAGGGCAAAACAGAGCTGGCTGAAGTGAAATGGCAAATTAGGTTAAGGGATTGGTCAGTTAAAATGTAGTGGCAGGCGTTGAAGGGGATATTTCCAAAAACAGAATAGAAACATTCCAGTGAGAAAGAAAAAAATCCAAGAGGAGGACCCACTATCCATGGTTAGAGGGTAAAAAAGTATTAAACTTAAAGAAAATGCATGTGATTAGACAAGGACAGGTGGCAGGTTAGAAAGTTGTATGGAATATAAAAAACACAGCAAAAAGGTGATGAAAAGGTTAATGAGGAAGGGAAAATTAGACTATAAAATAAAGCTCGCCAGAAATGTAAAAATAAGTCGTAAAAATTTCTACAGGTATTAAAAACATTGGTCCAGAGGAAAGTGAGTCTGGGGAATGAACAAGGTGGTGACAGATGAATTAAACAGGTATTTTGCAGCATTCTTCACCTCAGACGATACAAGTAACATCTCAGAAATAGCTGTAACTCAGCAATTGGAAGGAAGGGAGGAACTCAGGAAGATTACAATCACCAGGTCAGTGGTACTGTGTAAATAGTTGGACCTGCAGCCGATCAAGTCCTTGGCACCTGATGGCCTTCATTTCAGGGTATAAAACAATGATTTTAATTTTCCAACATTCCCTGGGTTCAGGGAAGGTTGCATTAAATTGGAAAAAAGCAAACCTAACTTTTTTATTCAAAAAAGGAAGGAGAGAAAATTTTAAGTTTAATATCTGTCAGAGGGGAACCATTATAGGTATTACTAAGACATTATAATGTGGCATTTAGAAAATTCAAGGTAACTAGGTAAAGGCACCATGGTCTTGTGAAAGGGAAATCAGGTTTGACCAGTTGTTTAAAGTTTTTCAAAGAAGTTATATGTGTTGTGGATAAAGGGGAATTTGTGGGTGCACTTAGATTTCCAGAAGGCATACGATAAGGTGCCACATCAAAGGTTGTTGCTGAAAATACAAAGCTTCCAGTGTAGGAGGTGACTTATGGGTATTGGATGGAAGGTTGTCTGGTTAACAGGAAGCAGACATAAAGGGGTCTTTTTCTGGTTGCCAAGACGTGATGAGTGGTGTGCCACGGGGATTAGTTCTAGGGACTCAAACTTTTTACAATTCATGTGAATAACTTGGATGAATGTACCGAAGACATGGTTGCTAAATTTGCTGATTTAGGTAGGAAAGTAAGTTGTGAAGAGACTTAAGGAGGCTAGAAAGGCAAAGAGATAGGTTAAGTGAGAGGGCAAAGGTCTGGCAAATGGAGAGTAATGTGGGAAAATGTAAAGTTGTCCACTTTAGCAGAAAAAGTAACAAAAAAAATCATATTATCTGAATGGTGAGAGACTGCAGAACTCTGATGCAGAGGGAACTGAGTGCTCCAGGGCAAGAATCCCAAAAGGCAAAAGGTTACGAAAGCAAACAGAATGTTATTGTTTATTGTGAGTGGCCTTAGAATATTTGTAAGGCAAGGTTAGATAGACTTGCGATAAGCAACTGATCAAAGGTTAGTGTAGGTAAGTGGGAATTCAGAGTTGAGGTTACATTCAGATCAGCTGTGATTGTATTAAATGACAGAGCAGGTTCGAGGGCAGAGTGGCCTCTTCCTGCTCCTAATTTGTATACTTGTCTGTAAATGTTGGACAGGGAAGGTGAGAACCTCACTGAGGTAAAGTCGTGTGGAATTTATTGCCATATGTTTTGAACAGAAGGGATTGGAATGTCACCACCCACCCTGACAGCCTGCAATGAACCTGAACCCATGGTCACCGTTGAGGACATTAGATCAGTCTTCCGGAGAGTGAAACTGCGGACAGCCCTGGCCCTGATGGTGTCCCTGGCTGTGTCCTCAGATCCCATGCTGATCAGCTGGCAGGGGTATTTGCAGACATTTTTAACCTCTCCCTGCTTCAGTCTGAGGTTCCCACCTGCTTTAAGAAGACCACTATCACCTTGGTACCTAAGAAACAAGGTAACATGCCTTAATGACTACCGACTGGTGGCTCTGACATCCACCATCATGCTTCAGGAGGCTGGTCATGGCACGCATTAACTCCAGCCTCCCAGACAACCTCGAACCACCGCAATTCGCCTACCACCAGAACAGGTCTACTGCAGATGCCATCTCCCTGGCCCTATGTTCATCTCTGGAGCATCTGGACAGTAAAGACACCAACATTATTGTTAATCGACTACAGCTCTGCCTTCAACACTATAATTGCAAGCAAACTCATCACCAAACTCCAAGACCTGGGACTCAACACCTCCCTCTGCAACTGGATCCAGACCGCAGTTGGTGAGGATAGGCAGCAAAACCTCCACTACAATTATCCCCAACATTCGTGCCCCACGAGGCTGCGTCCTCAGCCCTCTACTCTACTCCCTATACACTCATGACTGCGTGGCCAGATTCTGCTTTAACTCCATCTACAAGTTTGCAGATGATACCACCGTAGTGGGTTGTATCTCAAATAACGATGAGTCGGAGTACAGGAAGGAGATAGAGAGCTTAGTGACATGGTGTCATGACAACAACCTTTCCCTCAACGTCAGCAGGTCATTGGCTTCAGGAAGGAGGGCGGAGCACATGCTCCTGTCTGCATTGATGGTGTTGCGGTCGAGAGGGTTGAGAGCTTCAAGTTCCTGGGAGTGAACATCACCAATAGTCTGTCCTGGTCCAACCACGTAGATGCCACGGCCAAGACAGCTCACCAGCGCCTCTACTTCCTCAGGAGACTAAAGAAATTTGGCATGTCCCCTTTTGACGCTCACCAACTTTTATCGATGCAACATAGAAAGCATCCTATCCGGATGCATCACGGCTTGGAATGGCAACTGCTTTGCCCAGGACCACAAGAAACTGCAGAGAGTTGTGGACACAGCTCAGCACATCACAGAAACCAGTTTCCCTTCCATGGGCTCTGTCTATACCTCTTGCTGCCTCGGTAAAGCAGCCAATATAGTCAAAAAGCCTACCCATCCAGGACATTCTCTCATCTCCCCTCTCCCATTAGGCAGAAGATACAAAAGGCTGATAGCACGTACCACCAGGCTCAAGGACAGCTTCTATCCCGCTGTGATAAGACTATTGAACGGTCCCCTAGTACGATAAGCTGGAGTCTTGACCTCACAATCTATCTTGTAATGACCTTGCAAAAACAAGGTAACATGCCTTAATGACTACCGACTGGTGGCTCTGACATCCACCATCATGCTTCAGGAGGCTGGTCATGGCACGCATTAACTCCAGCCTCCCAGACAACCTCGAACCACCGCAATTCGCCTACCACCAGAACAGGTCTACTGCAGATGCCATCTCCCTGGCCCTATGTTCATCTCTGGAGCATCTGGACAGTAAAGACACCAACATTATTGTTAATCGACTACAGCTCTGCCTTCAACACTATAATTGCAAGCAAACTCATCACCAAACTCCAAGACCTGGGACTCCTCTGCACTGTACTTCCTCTGTAGCTGTTACACTTTACTCTGCATTCTGTATTGTTTTACCCTGTACTACCTCAGTGCACTGTGTAATGAGTTGATCTGTATGATCGGTGTGCAAGACAAGTTTTTCACTGTACCTCGGTACAAGTGACAACAATAATCCATATCCATGGTAGTATCCAAGTAGATACTACCCATGGAGGGGAGGGATGTGCCCGTGATGTATTGGGCTGGGTTCATTACTCTCTGCAGCTTCTTACGTTCCTACGCATTCGAATTACCGTACCAGACCCTGATGCAACCTGTCAGGATACTGCCTGTTGCACTACTGATGTTATCTGGAGTTTTGCTCTGAATGAAAGCTGCCGGTGCAAAGAGCTCGGCCAAAAGATCGAGGTGGAATTTCATACTGGGCTGAAGGGCTGGGACGGCTGCCATCTTCCAGGGCCCCTGGAGAGGCCTCATTCACCGGCAGCGCACGGGTGTTGCGCAAAGGGATCTCTGGTCCTGTTCCCTTTGGATAAGTTGTCCTTGTAGAAAGCCCACGTTCCTGGGCAGTGATCAGGTGTGGACTCTGGGTGAACTGACCCTTCTCCCAACATTGGGCGCACTGCAGGCTGGTCAGCTTACCCAGCATTGACCAACGACTGACGGGTTTCCATCCCACGGCCACTAACCTAGACACATGGAGGAAAGATTTGGAGAGTCAGTTGTCACTCTGTGTGTAATATCTGTTCACACGTGACCTCTGTCCAAGGACGTACATTGGAGGGTCACGGACGCCACACAGAAAGAGGCCCTTTGACCCACTAAGTCCACGCCGACAACCACCCACTTGGGGTGGGGGAGGGGTGGAAGGCAACCAGAGGGAAGGGGAGGGAGTAGGGTTTGGACAGGAGAGTGTAGGGGAAGGAGCTGTGAGGGAATGGAGTTTGGACTAGGAATGAGAATGAAGGAATGGTGTTCGTACAGGGAGAGCGGAGAGAGGAGGTGGAGGGTGGGAGGCGGTGGGGACAAGCAATGTGGCTGGGGAGGGGGAGCTGAGGGGAGAGTGGGATTTGGGCAGGGGAGAGTGGAGGGAATGAGTGGAGACTGGGTAAGAGGGGTGGAGTGCGATGGGGCAGGGCAGGGGAGCTGAGGGAGGTGGGTGAGGGTGGGTTTGTGTAGGGGAGGGGGAGGAGAGAAGTGGGTGTGGGCAGAGTGAGGGAGTGAGATTTTGGCAAGGGAGGGTGGGGGGAGCAACAGCGAGAACGGGGCAGGGGAGGGGAGGCGGTTTCGGGAAGGGCAGTCCTCTGATCACAATGCTGGAGGGAGAAACCAGCAGGATTCCTTGAGGATACTGGGATTAGTGCTCCTGCTCTTGTGATCTGAGGATACTGGAAAAGGCTTCCACCTTGTGCAGTCAATGACCACCTCCCTTTTACTGTGGGTTTCCCGCAAAACCCAGTCAAAACAACTCAGATCAGGCTCCCTATTTCACAGAAGTGCCACACCTGTGTCTGTCACCTATGTTTAACTCTTTCTGCCTGTTGTGGTGAGGGGTTAGGTTTTGCGGGGAGTACTCACTCCCCTCCCCTTGTTTCTCCTCCCGGACTTTGCCTGACTTTGTCCTCTGAGGTTTCTTGGGACAGGTGCTACATAAATGTAAGTGTTAGTTTGCTGACCTGCTGACCCCTGTTGGCCTACACTGACATTTGACCTTCGGAAAGACCAAGCCTTTGCTTTAGGCCCTGTCTCAGTTATTGGAAGAAAACAACCAGTAAAAGCACAAACGTTGTATATTTTCTCACCAATAGAACTTTGTTTGAAACAGAATCCTCATGCAGGCAAATAAAAGGATTTTTGGCAGGCTGTTTGTGGAAATATTCCTGTTTCCAAGATCATGCTGCACGCGCCTTTGTCCCGGGCGAGATGTTTTACCAAGTCAACAGTGGGCATTACACACTGTCTCACTTTTCACTGAGATTTGGTTGGCTGTTTCAGGGAACAGTCTGTCTCACTGCCAGAGCTTCAAACACGCCAGACAACGCGGAGAAGTGTGGTGGCTGGGAAGCTGGAGCAGGATGAGAGATTCTTTAAGGAAGAATTTTCTTGAGATGGCAATTCCATTCTTCCCTGGACTTTGGATTCCTGAAGGAGGCTTTGTACAGCTGTTCCCATGGCCACTGTAGCCGTCCACTGCGAGCTATCCAAGCTACCCTGAGCATGTGGTGTCAGAGTGGCTCTGTTTAGACAATACTTGCCTCTGGGGCAGGAAGCCATGGGTTCAAGTTCTACTCCAGAGACCTGAGCAAGAAATTCTGCAGTGCTGAACTTGTAAACAACCCCACAATGACTGTCAACGGAGCCTGTGCGAGCTCTCCCCAGAGTCCCGGGCCAGAGTCCAGATGAGAGGTCGAAATGTTGACGGTCCATTTCCCTCCACAGATGCTGCCTGACCCACTGAGTTCCTCCAGGTTCTTGTTTGTTGGTCCTGGGCCAACGCTCCTTCCAATGCCAGAGACCAACTACCTGGTCACTGTTGTTTCTCACACAATGCAAATTGTTTACATGTTTCCTACAAATCTTGAAAAAGATTTTGATTGTCTGTAAGTTTATGAATCAAATTCAAATTCTTTTATTGGATAATGAACTTCCGGTGGCCTATTCCACTAAAGGAAGCATCACATTCAAGCCTGATCTTATACTCCCATGAAGACTAATCAGATCCAAGTTGTGGTGTGGGGTTACGGTCAGTGTTAAGGTTAGATTATCGGGGTGAATGACCCCAGCTCTGGGGCTGATTCCTGGAGACTGTGTCTGAACACTGGGACACATCCAGGTCACTGTCGTGTTGGAGTCTGGGACAAAAGCTTTAGTCAAAAACAGAGTGGGCATCATGAGCCATCAGAATGAAACGGCGGGCAATTCCTGGGAATTGGATACAAGCATAAAAAATGGGATGATCTGTTGTATTGTCATGGGAACGATGCGCGGGGGCTGTGGGTCGAGTTAACCCGGGAGGAAAATCACAATGGAGTTTGAGTACGTTCATTATCTGCAGAAGTATTGGAAGTGGTGAAAAATGACTGGCAAGTCAGTACTAGTCCAATCAACTAACAAACAGGTAAAAGCCCCTTTCTATTGGCTGAGGGAGTGCCTGAAGAACAGACCAATAGCAGTGTGAGGCAGGTAAATTCTGGGAAGACATTGGAGTTGGCTCCCAGGTGGGGCGCAGTGAGAGAGGCTTCATGGTGGATTGAATCCCCATCACTCTCCCTTCCCTCCTGCCCTCGGAGCCTTGACTCCCACTGGACACTGTCCACCGAGGCCCAGAGCACATCATTCCTCCTCACATGTGATGCAGGTAGTGACTGCCGGAGACTCCAGGGGGAAATCAGCAGGCATTTCTTTCCCCGGAAAGCAGTGAGACAGCGGAGCTCAGGCCCACTGGCGGTGGTGGAGGTGAATGACATGGATTCATTCAGGGGGCCACTGGATGAACGTGTGAGAGGGAGGGGATGCTGGGCTTCACTAGTGGATAAGGAGAGGGCTGATTGGCTTATTTTTGTGCTGTTTATTCTACGCAATCATTTGGACGTTCATTACTGGAGAGCATCATAGAAAGTAGATTCTGGTTCTTATTTATTCAGACTGACTTCTGCCATAAACACACACACACACCACACACACACACACACACACACACACACACACACACACACACACACACACACACGTTGGGCAGCCCTGCTGTTATTGATAAGAGAGGGCCTTTCCTTGTCTGTGTAACATGTTACTCACAGGAGAGCCCAAGAGGTGAACAGTGAGCTCATCACCATTGTACACAACCCAACACACTTGGGCTGATCTGCGGGGGTGATTCCTGGAACTGTCGGTGTGTCCAAGGGCAGTGAGGTTACTGCGCAGGGCATTACCCTGTCAAGTTGTGACTCAGAAGGACCTGCCTTGCCCTTGTATTAGGAGGCCGTGGGATCAGGCCCTGAGTGCTGGGCTTTTCCTAAACGTCATTAAACTGAGGACCCATCTGGCGGGTACAAAATATTTCTCTGTTACTTTGTAACAGATCCGGGTGCTTGGTCCCAGTATATGGGTCTATATTTACCTGCCAGTCAATACCCCTAGATCAGTCCAGGACATTACTGTTTGTGAACTTTGCCTTGCAGGTAGTCCAGTTCAGCCAATTTCTGGAATGAGAGGGTTGTCCTGTGACGAGCTGTGAAATTCTATGTATCCTTTGGCTTTAGAAGGAGGAGGGGGTGATGTTTTTGAAATGGAAAAGATCTTTAGGGGACATGACAGTGTAGGCACAAGAGGTCCTACAGACACTGGAATCTGGAGCAACACACACAAAATGCTGGAGGAACTCAGCAGGTCAGGCAGCATCCATGGACGGAAATAAACAGGCGCCGTTTCAGGTCGGGACCCTTCATCAGTACTGGAAAGGAAGAGGGCAGAAGCCGGAATAAAAGGGTAGGAGGAGGGGGAGGAGCAGAGGCTGGCAGGTGACAGGTGAGTCCAGGTGAGAGGGGGAAGGTAGGTAGGTGGGGAGGGGGGGGGTGAAAAGGAGTGATGTCAGAAGCTGAGAGGTGAGAGGTGAGAGAAGAAGAAGGAATCTGGTCGGAGAGGACAGTAAGTCTTGAACGAGGAGATGTAGTTTACAAGATAAAGGGCTGATCATTTAAAACTGAGGTGTGTAGGAACTTCACGCAGCGGGTGGTGAAGCCCTGGATTTTGCTACCCCAGAGGGTTGAGGAGGCCGGATCACTGGGGGGAGTTAAAGAGGAAGATGATAATTTTTTTGGAAGGTTGGGGTACTGAGGGCTCTGGGGAACTGGCACAGAAGCAGAGGTGAGGCCTGGGGAAGATCAGCCATGATCATATTGAATGGTGGGGCAGTCTTGAAAGGCCGAGTGGCCGACTCCTTTTCCTATTTACTTTTGTCATGATCTTGCCTACATTTCAACGGCGACTACACAGCAGGGATAATTCACTGGCTGCGGAAATGCTAGTTTTTTTTTGAATGCTCGACAAAGTTCTTCTTTTCAAAAGCTCCCCGGGGCTGACGGATCTGAGATGGAGATTGAGGGCGAGGAGGAATTTTCAGTTCTTGGGCAAAGCTCTGAGCAGGGCAACAAGTGCGAGTGGAGCAGCGGAGAGCCAGAGGCTCAGTCTTCACTCAGCAGAGTGTATGTGTGAAAGGGGATTCTCTACAGCCCTTATATACCTGGGTTATTTTTAACCAAGGGCTCCTTGCTCATTAGTGCGTTTCCTCTATTTTTCACAGCTCAGGAAACTGACTCGGGCCTGTTTCCTGCTCACACGTAACAGAGGCTCAAAGATTCTCTGAGAACCACCAGCTTGAGGCAGCTTGGCCCCGGAGAGTTGCGCTGGCAACAGTTCAAAGTTGACAAAAAGAAGAGGGAAAAAAAAACTGAGAACTTACTGAAGGGATGGAATATTTCCCAATCCCTGTCAGGAAGTCTGAAATATTATTAAAGAGATTTCTTGGTATAATTAGAGCTAAAAAACTGGACAGGATAATTCACCTGACCACCGTGAACAAGGCTTTAAAGAAATATAAGCCCTAAATCCTGAATTAGTGCAGCAAGAGAACTGCAATGACAGTATCATTGCCAGGCTTCAAACTCTTTCATAATGTGCCCATAAGTTTTCCCCAAGTTATTCAGTTGAGAGCCAAGACCATTTATCTCCTGTTCGAGCTCAAATCAGAATTGCAGGCAGTTGCGTTCAGACATTGGACTGAGTCTCACCGGTAGGCACCAGCCAAAATGTGCTCCAGAAAGCCCCAGATAACCACAGTGTTCACATAGACACAGAGGCCTGTCTAAACAAGGCCAGCTGTCAAAATATTGTCAGCCAGTCCAGGACACAGCTTCTTTCAAATGCACTTGAAGGATTTTATAGCTCTGATTTCTGTTTTCATAGTATCTGAGCACGTTATAGAAAGAGGTGAGCAATTCTAATTGAGGAAAGGAGTGTTGGCAAAGTTCAGGCAAAGCTATTCAGATTATGAAAGTACAGGTTTAAGTTCTCTGCACACAGAAGGAAAAATGCAACCCAGGTCTTTTGACTTTGTTTGGTGTCAATCTTGGTGTAGTGAAACTCGCACCTCAGAGCCCATTTAGTGACCATTCACACCCCACCATGAATATCAGCGCAGAACTGGGGTTTGCGGTCCCGGTGTGTTGTTACACTGTCGCAGTGACCCGTTTCAGATATGACGTTAAACGATTCCTTTTCTGCTCCCACAGATGGAAATGGAAGAACCAGTACAACCTCGACCCACTGAAATTTGCCTACCGCCGAAACAGGTCTACGGCTGGCCCCAACTCCCTGGCCCTACACTCAGCTCTGGAGCATCTGGACAGTAAAGACACCTACGTTAGACTATTGTTTATTGACTACAGCTCTGCCTTCAATACAATAATTACAAGCAAACTCATCACCAAACTCTGAGACCTGGGACTCAACACCGCCCTCTGCAACTGGATCCTTGACTTCCTGACCAACAGACCGCAATCAGTGAGGATAGGCAGCAATACCTCCAGCATGATTATTCTCAACACTGGTGCCCCCAAGGCTGCGTCCTCAGCCCTCTACTCTACTCCCTATACACTCACGACTGTGTGGCCAGATTCTGATTTAAATCCATCTACAAGTTTGCAGATGATACCACTGTAGTAGGCCGTGTCTCAAATAATGATGAGTCAGAGTACAGGAAGGAGATGGCTTCATAACATAGTGTCATAACAACAACCTTTCCCTCAATGTCAGCAAAACAAAAGAGCTGGTCATTGACTTCAGGAAAGGGGGTGGTTCACATGCTTCTGTCTGCATCAATGATATTGAAGTCGAGAGGATTGGGAGCTTCAAGTTCCTGGGAGTGAACATCACCAATAGCCTGTCCTGGTCCAACCACGTAGATGCCACAGCCAAGAAAGTTAACCAGCGCCTCTGCTTCCTCAGGAGTCCAAAGAAATTTGGCATGTCCCCTTTGACACTCACCAATTTTTATCAAAGCACCATCCTATCCAGATGCATGACGGCTTGGTATGGCAACTGCTCTACCTGTGACCGCAGGAAACTGCAGAGAGTTGTGGACACAGCCCAGCACATCACAGAAACTAGCCTCCCCTCCCTGGACTCTGTCTACACTTCTCGCTGCCTAGGTAAAACAGCCAGCATAATCAAAGACCCTATCCACCATGGACATTCTCTCTTCTCCCCCCTCCCATCAGGCAGAAGATACAAAAGCCTGAAAGCACGTACCACCAGGCTCAAGGACAGCTTCTATCTCACTGTCATAAGACTATTGAACATTTCCCTTGTACAATAAGATGGACTCTTGACCTCACAACCTACCTCATTATGACCTTGCACCTTATTGTCTACCTGCACTGTACTTTCTCTGTAGCTGTGACACTTTACTCTGCATTCTGTTATTGTTTTACCTTGTACTACCTCAATGCACTGTGTAATGAATTGATTTATGCTAACAGTATGCAAGGCAAGTTTTTCACTGTACCTCGGTACAAGTGACAATAATAAACCAATACCAATTCTGCCAATCCAAAACTACAGCAGTGGCGCAGCGGTTAACGTAGTGCAGTGGTTATCTAGTAATACCAGATCGACAGTTAGTAATCCAGAGACCCATACCGATGACCCAGAGACCTGAGTTCAAATCCCACAATGGCAATTGTGGAAATTAAATTTAGTTAAAAATCTGAAATTAAAAAAGAACAGTGGTGACACAGAACTGCCTGATTGTTGTTAAACATTCAGCTGGTTCGCTGATATCCTTCACCGGGGTCTGGCCCGTCTGTGTACATGTGACTCCAGACCCACCCTGTGTGGGTGACTCTTAAATGTCCCCTGAAATGGCAAGTCACTCAGTTAAAGGGCAGTTAAGGGTTAGCTGTAAGTGGAGGGTTTGACAGTGACAACCACATCCTGAGAAATGAGAGCATTAAGAAACGAGAAGTTGAACAAACAGTCAGGTGATTTGGAGAGAGATGGAGATTCACTGGCGAAGATTGTCATCAGTCCTGTAGGAACCAATACTGTCTTTGGATGTTTTCTCTGAGGAGCTTCATGCAGAGGAGTAAATAGAGGGGTGGCTGAGGGCAGATCAGTGGGGTACACCAGAGATTATGGTGGGTGAGGGGGTGAGAAGCAATGCCAGCTGACAGGGTGGAGGTACAACCAAGTAAACAATGCAGTTAGGATGGGAGTGAGGGACTGAGGCCTTGTTGCATTCTGGGCCTTTCTCCACTTGTACCTAATTTTTTTTCTTCAGATATCAAGTAAACGGAGTCAATCTGATAAAACTGAGAACCGCAGTGACTGTGGTAGGATACAAGGTGTGAAGATTAACGTCTTGTCAGAATGCGCCAGCAAAACCACAAGCTGAAAGCATGAAATGATTTTAGGCTGGGGGAGAGTGAGTCGGCTGAGCAGAAAAAGTCACTGGGAAACCATGGAAGACCAATGAGCTGCAACAACAGCCTGTACCTATGTCGCGCCTTTTGACTTGGTAAATGGCCCAGGACATATCAGCAAAGGTCACCAGAGAAATTGTTGTTGAACCACAGAAGGAAGTATCAGGATAGTAGACCCATTGTGTTTTCAGGAGTATTTTAGTGAAGTGGAGAGTTGTAGGGAGGTGTTTCCAGAGCTCAGGGTGAAGGAGGCCCAGTTACAGATTAAATTTAAGGTGGAAATTAGAGAGGTGTGAAGTCAGAGGAAACCTAGCACTGGATATGATTAAAAACATACAGTGAGTGTGGTCGGAGTGACCTTAGCAGAAAAGTGACATCTTAAAATGGAGGTTGTGCTGGAGCTGGAGACACGGTGTGCCAGCGAGCAAGGGATGATGGGAGAATGGACCTGGTATGAGTCAGCAGCAGAACTTGGTGCCTGGGGTTACGCTTCAAATGGGCCCTTGGCAGCACTTGATGTAACGATGTCAGAGTTTCCCTCTCGAGCTTGTTCAATTGCCAGCAATGAGAATCAGCAAATGAACACTCCATTCAGACTGAGCTCATCTCTGGACCTCTGTACTGACCCGGGGAGGCTCAAGGTCAGCACCTCATCTACCGTTGAATCCTTCCATTCTCAACACCGGGCTCAACACAGGGCATTCTGCAAACAAACACTGCAGATACCAGAAATCTGGAATAAATACAGACAATGCTGGAAACACTCAGCAAGGTATGTAGCAGCTGTGGAGAGAGAAACACAGGGAACGGATTAGACATAACAAGAACATTTTCTGACTTACCTCCTCTCCTTCACCTCTTTCTCTGAGACAGATAACTGGATCAGGGCTGCTTCCTGTTCTTACAGTGTGTGATGTGTGTACCCTAGTACTTACAGTATGCGATGTGTGTACCCCCAGTACTTACATACATGATGTAGTGTGTGTACCCAAATACTTACAGTGTGTGATGTGTGTACCCCAGTACTTACATACAGTGTGTGATGTGTGTACCCCAGTACTTATAGCATGTGATGTGTGTACCCCATTACTTACAGTGTGTGATGTGTTTACCCCAGTACTTACATACAGTGTGTAATGTGTGTACCCCAGTACTTACAGTGTGTGATGTGTGTACCCCAGTACTTACATACAGTGTGTAATGTGTGTACCCCAGTACTTACAGTGTGATGTGTGTACCCAGTACTTACAGTGTGTGATGTGTGTACCCCAGTACTTACATACAGTGTGTGATGTGTGTACCCCAGTACTTACAGTGTGTGATGTGTGTACCCCAGTACTTACATACAGTGTGTGATGTGTGTACCCCAGTACTTACAGTGTGTGATGTGTTTACCCCAGTACTTACAGTGTGTGATGTGTGTACCCCAGTACTTACATACAGTGTGTGATGTGTGTACCCAGTACTTACAGCATGTGATGTGTGTACCCCAGTACTTACAGTGTGTGATGTGTTACCCATACTTACATACAGTGTGTGATGTGTGTACCCAGTACTTACATACAGTGTGTAATGTGTGTACCCCAGTACTTACAGTGTGTGATGTGTGTACCCCAGTACTTACAGTGTGTGATGTGTTTACCCCAGTACTTACATACAGTGTGTGATGTGTGTACCCCAGTACTTACAGTGTGTGATGTGTGTACCCCAGTACTTACATACAGTGTGTGATGTGTGTACCCCAGTACTTACAGTGTGTGATGTGTGTACCCAGTACTTACAGTGTGTGATGTGTGTACCCCAGTACTTACATACAGTGTGTGATGTGTGTACCCCTGTACTTACAGTGTATGATGTGTGTACACCAATACTTACAGTGTGTGATGTGCGTACCCCAATACTTACATACAGTGTGTGATGTTTGTACCCCAATACTTACAGTGTGTGATGTGTGATGCCAGTACTTACACAGAGTGTGGTGTGTGTATCCAAATACTTAGTGTGTGGTGTGTGTACGCCAGTACTTGTGCACAGTGTGTGATGTGTGTACCCCAAAACCCACAGTGTGTGATGTGTGTACCCCAGTACTTACAGTGTGTGATATGTGTACCCCAATACTTACATACAGTGTGTGATGTGTGTACCCCAGTACTTACAGTGTGTGCTGTGTGTACCCCAGTACTTACATCCAGTATGTGGTGTGTGTACCCCAATACTTACATACAGTGTGTGATGTGTGTACCCCAATACTTACATACAGTGTGTGGTGTGTGTATCCAAATATTTACAGTGTGTGGTGTGTGTACCCCAGTACTCGTGCACAATGTGTGATGTGTGTACCCCAAAACCTACAGTGTGTGACGTGTGTACCCCAGTACTTACAGTGTGTGATATGTGTACCCCAATACTTACATACAGTGTGTGATGTGTGAACGCCAGTACTTACATACAGTGTGTGGTGTGTGTAGCCCAGTACTTACAGTGTGTGATGTATACCCCAGTACTTACAGTGTGTGATGTGTGTACCCCAATACTTACATAGAACAATACAGCACAATACAGGCCCTTCGGCCCACCATGTTGTGCCGACCTTCAAACCACACCTATGACTATCTAACCCCTTCCTCCCACATATCCCTCTATCTTAAATTCCTCCATATGCTTATTAACAATCTCTTGAACTTGACCAACCTATCAGCCTCCACCACCACCCCAGACAGCGCATTCCATGTACCAACCACTCTCTGAGTGAAAAACCTCCCTCTGACGTCTCCCTTGAACTTCCCACCCATTACCTTAAAGCCATGTCCTCTTGTATTGAGCATTGGTGCCCTGGGAAAGAGGCGTTGGCTGTCCGCTCTATCTATTCCTCTTAATATTTTGTACACCTCTATCATGTCTCCCCTCATCCTCCTCCTCTCCAATGAGAACAGCCCTAGCTCCCTTAGTCTCTCCTCATAATCGATACTCTCCAATCCAGGCAGCATCCTGGTAAATCTCCTCTGCACTCTCTCCAATGCCTCCATATCCTTCCTATAATGAGGCGACCAGAACTGGACACAGTACTCAAGTGTGGCCTAACCAGAGTTTTGTAAAGCTGCATCATTACCTCGCGGCTCTTAAACTCGATCCTACGACTTATGAAAGCTAACATCCCATAAGCTTTCTTAACTACCCGATCCACCTGTGTGGCAACTTTCAGTGATCTGTGGATATGAAGCCCCAGATCCCTCTGCTCCTCCACACTACCCAGAATCCTGCCTTGTACTCCGCCTTGGAGTTTGTCCTTGCAAAGTGCACCTCACACTTCTCTGGATTGAACTCCATCGCCACTTGTCAGCCCAGATCTGCATCCTATCAATATCCTTCTGTAAGCTTCGACAACCCTCCACACTATCCACTATACCACCGACCTTTGTGTCACCTGCAAACTTGCTAACCCACCCTTCCACCCCGTCATCTAAGTCATTAATAAATACCACAAAAAGTAGAGGTCCCAGAACCAATCCTTGTGGGACACCACTAGTCACAGCCCTCCAATCTGAATGCGCTCCCTCCACCACAACCCTCTGCTTTCTACAGGCAAGCCAATTCTGAATCCACATGGCCAAACTTCCCCAGATCCCTTGGCCTCTGACCTTCTGAAGAAGCCTACCATGCGGAACCTTGTCAAATGCCTTACTAAAATCCAGATAGACCACATCTACTGCACTACCCTCATCAATCTTCCCGGTCACCTCCTCAAAGAACCCTATCAGGCTTGTGAGGCAAGATCCCTTTCACAAATCCATGCTGGCTGTCCCTGATCAGTCCATGATTCTCTAAATGCTACAGTGTGTGATGTGTGTACCCCAGTACTCACAGTTTGTGACGTGTGAGGTAGTACACTTTGGAAGGACAAACTCCAAGGCGGAGTACAAGGTAAATGGTAGGATTCTGGGGAGTGTAGAGGAGCAGAGGGATCTGGGGGTTCATATCCACAGATTACTGAAAGTTGCCACACAGGTGGATAGGGTAGTTAAGAAAGCTTATGGGATGTTAGCTTTCATAAATCGTGGGATCGAGTTTAAGAGCCACGAGGTAATGATGCAGCTTTACAAAACTCTGGTTAGGCCACACTTGGAGTACTGTGTCCAATTCTGGTCGCCTCATTATAGGAAGGATGTGGAGGCGTTGGAGAGGGTGCAGAGGTGATTTACCAGGATGCTGCCTGGATTAGAGAGTATGGATTATGAGGAGAGACTAAAGGAGCTAGGGCTTTACTCATTGGAGAGGAGGAGGACGAGGGGAGACATGATAGAGGTGTACAAAAGATTAAGAGGAATAGATAGAGTGGACAGCCAGCGCCTCTCTCCCAGGGCACCAATGCTCAATACAAGAGGACATGGCTTTAAGGTAATGGGTGGGAAGTTCAAGGGAGATGTCAGGGGAGGTTTTCCACCCAGAGAGTGGTTGGTGCATGGAATGCGCTGCCTGGGGGTGGTGGAGGCTGATACATTGGTCAAGTTCAAGAGATTGTTAGATAAGCATATGGAGGAATTTAAGATAGAGGGATATGTGGAGGAGGGGTTAGATAGTCATAGGTGTGGTTTGAAGGTCGGCACAACATGGTGGGCCGAAGGGCCTGTATTGTGCTGTATTGTTCTATGGTTCTATGGTTCATAGATCCTATCTCTTAGAATCGTTTCTAACAGCTTGCCCACCACAGACGCAAGGCTCACTGGTCTGTAATTCTCTGGACCATCCCTACTACCTTTTTTGAATACAGTGTGTGATGTGTGAACGCCAGTACTTACATACAGTGTGTGGTGTGTGTATCCGAATACTTACAGTGTGTGGTGTGTGTACCCCAGTACTTGTGCACAGTGTGTAATGTGTGTACCCCAATACCTACAGTGTGTGATGTGTGTATCCTAGTACTTACAGTCTGTGATGTGTGTATCCTAGTACTTACAGTGTGTGGTGTTTGTACCCCAGTACTTGCGCACAGTATGTGATGTGTGGAGCCCAAGTTTAACACAGAGTCAACTTACTGTGATCTCAGTGTTGATGAACTTAGTGATGTGTGTACAACAGAGGGTAGCCCCAGTATTTACATACAGCGATTGATGTGTGAACCCCAATATTTACATAGACTGTGAGTGATATGTGGATCCAAATATTTAATGATATGAGCACAAAATTTATAAAGTGATGCACAGTCCCAATATTTATACAGTGAAGAATTTGTGAGGGCCAATTATCAGCTATTTTATTCTACACACACTGATCAACATGTGAACCCCTGCAGTTACACACAAGCCAGGCGATCTGTGAACCCCGAAACTTTCTTCACAGGCAGTCCCTTGGAATCCAGGATGATTTGCTTTCATTTTGGTTTTGCGAGTTCTGAGGTGGGACCCACAGCTTCAAGTCCTCAAATCAAGTTGAGTTTATTGTCATGTGCACAAGTACAGTGAGATACAGGTACACTGTAAGACTTGCTTGCAGCAGCATCACAGGCACGCAGGTACAGACAACACACAGAATATAAATGATACGTAAAATTATACCATACAATGAAAAAAAGGACTGTGCAAATGCTGGACCTTAGTACAAAAAAAACAAAGACACACTGGAAGACAAGTCTATGGTAGTGCAAGAGGTGGTCTGTCGTGTCCTGTTGCTGAGGTGGGTTTAGGGTTGTGCAGGTTGGTTCAAGAACCTGATGGTTATTGGTAAGTAGTTGTTCCTGACCCTGGTGGTGTGGGACTTCAGGCTTCTGTACCTCCTGCTCGATGGTAGCTGTGTTCTCCCGGAGGTGGGGCAGGAGGTGTTTAATGGAATGGATGGGGGTGCAGTTTGTGGCGTGCTCCTTCTGTCATTAACACTGGGCTTCTGTGTGCTTCAGATGCAAAGGCTCAAGGCTCTCAATTCCATCTCAAAGACCCCTTCCTCGTTTGAATGGTCATAGCCCAGTGATTCTTATGAACCAGAGGGGATGTTTCACCTTTTCATGAAGACTTTGAACACATTCCCTAATGTGTCCTGTATCCACCTGTTAATGTCCTCCTGTGACAGAGCTCAGAATAGAGTATCTGTTTCAGGGGCCTGGTGTGGCTATGTAAGCAACATGACCTACCAGACAGAGGTAAACAACCAGGGTCTCAGTGCTGGGGGCGTAGGCCTGGGAGAGGATGTTGGTTTGCTTATCCAGTGCATTTGGAGGATTTTGCAGAGAGTCATTTGTGGTTTCTTTCCAGTGCTTTGAGGTGCCTGTTGTAGTAGACCATGTGTGGGAAGTGAACTAGAAGGTAGGGATCCCTGGTAGAACGTGCGACTAGTACCAGGTCTGAGATCTTGATCTTTAAATGGCCAAAGGCTGTGCTGGTGCACTGAACATGATGGCAAATTTTGTTATCAATGTTTACCTTCATTTTAGAGATGGCTCCTGAGATATGGGAAGTGATCCACATTTACCAGGGTCTTATTATGGACCTTTACTTGTGGATGGTGGTCTAGAACAGCAGGGAGAGGTTGTTTTGCAGATAGTGAGTGTAAGATACGGTGAATGAATCAACTGTGACTTGACACTCAGCCTCGACATATGCAGATATCATCCACGTACTTTTTTTAAATATAAACATTTATTCGCTAAAAGCACTACAAAAAGACAACCAGTGTCAATACACGACATCTAATACAGAAAAGAAGAAACTAAGCAACGACATACTACAGTAGAGAATGCAAACTAATACTAACGAAACACACACGCAATGCTACACCTGTTAATGCAACACGCAACACTTCAAATAAGGATCGTGTTTGTACCGTCCATGACACATGCGATCCCCTGAGGGGCCCACCGAGCGCAGAACTCAGCCAGGGTGCCCACGGAAACCATGTGCTCTCTCTCTAAACACACGCGCGCGCGCACGTAAGCACGGAAGACGGGCAGGCAGGCAGACCGGCCAGTACCCTCGGCTGCCCGCCGCTGCGTCCCGTGGATGGCCAGCTTGGCCAGGCCCAGCAGGAGACCCACCAGGAGATCCCCCGCATGCCCCGCCCCGCGCCGCACCGGGTGCCCGTAGACTAACAGCGTCGGGCTGAAGTGCAGCCAGAACTTGAGCTGCAGTCCCTCAGATATGCAAAGAGGGGCTGCAACCTCTCGCACTCAGCGTATGCATGGTACACCATCATCCACGTACTGTTGTGCAGTGACTGAGGTTGGGGTAACCTTGGTTCCGGAGTGGATGTGATGTAGGTTGAGCAGTTTCCCATCTGTTGTGTAGATTGGCTCTCCTACACTCCAGCAAGAGGCTTGTTGGAGGTGAGGTGAAAAATTGATGCGAGAAAGATTGAGAAAGATTTTGAGATGTTGAAGCAGCCTTGCTTGGCGACACACTCCCCTGAGCTCAGGTCTGTTGCAGACCCAGTGGTTAGAATCATGGCTTGTCATCAAGATGAGTGCAAGATGGAGCCACTAGATTTGAGGAGGGTGCTCCACAATCTCTCCCAGTTGACAGAATCAAAGGCTTTAATGAGCTGAAAAATACGTTTCCTGCGCTTCCCTTGGAGCTGTTGACAGGTGAAGATCTTTTTAACTGTACCCTGATGAATAGAATCTTCACTGTGATTCAGGGAGCAGCTGTCCGACCACTGGGATGGGGAGGTTGACGATGATCCCAGTGGATACTTTCCTTGTGGCAGAGAACAGGGAGCACCCTCTGTAGTTATGGGAACGGACTTGACTCCTTGAAGATAGAAGTGATCATTGCCTCACGTTCTCCTCCTCCCAGGAGATGAACTTGTGACTGAAGTTCTTCACTGCCGAGGTGTGGAACGTCAGTGGGGATATCGTCTGTTCCAGCAGCCTTGTTAGTTTGTAGTTGGGATTTGGTCTTGTTGATTTCTTGTAGGTCAGATGTGGCAGCAAGGTTGGACGGGGCAGGCTGCAGTGGGATGGAGTCAAGGGCCCTTACGTCAAAGTTGAGAAACCTTCAGAGTGCTCCTTCCAGAGAGCACCCCCTGCCTCTCTGTTCTTGATAGGTTCACCACTATTCATGGCTCTCAGTGGGATGGCGCTCTGAGTGTTTGGGTCCAGACAGTTCGAAGAACCGGTGCACGTCACAGCTGTAAGCAAGTTGCTGAACCTTCAGTGCTCTTTCCACCCACAATATGTTCTTTGGGTCTTTTGTGTCCAGCCTTGGTCTTTAGGTACCTGTAGCACCGTTTCCTTTCCCCTGAGGCATAATGTAGTTCCTAATCCACGAATTCCTTATGTATGTGGTTAATTAGCTCCTGGATCTCCTGGTCAGTCTCATCAAACCCGCTGGAGAAGCCGATTGTTGTGGTGGGATTCAGGGCAGTCCAGAGGCAGTTGGCTGCTGTTGGTTGGGAATTGCCATGTTGTCAATGAGACTAAGCCTGAGAAGAGCTATCTCCTTCAACCTTCAATGTAAACAAATAAAGGAACCTAATTGGAAAAGCAAATATTAAATGCACAGTAAAATGCCACATCACTAAAACAAGCAGAGCTAAGCACACAGATTTCTATCCACTAGTGCTATAATGAACATTTTAGTGTTTCTGTGTGGAGAGGGACCAATTGATACTCAGTGCAAGGGACTGAATTGGTGCTTCGGACGTTGTCCTGCTTCCCTGTAACATGAAATAGGCCGAAGCGTGATTAAGGTGTTAGATAACTACAATCATTCCTTTGGATGAGGGGTCACTGGCATTAGATAAAGGGGAGAAAAGGAAGAGTAAATGAGGAAAATCTTTTTTATACTGCCTGTGGTTTGGATCTGGGATGGACTGGTGCACGAGTGGGGGAGGTGGGTTCTATTGTAGCCTTCAAGAGGGAATTGGATAGAAATAGAGTGGAGAAGAATTTGCAAGATTACAGGGAAAGGGCTGGTGTGGAAAGAGGGTAGTGGTGGTGAAGGGTGGTGAAATCGAGAGTTGTTCCAGGAGTGAGCCGATGTGGATATGATGGGCTGAATGGCCTCTAACAATTCTGTGATTGAATGATCTACACACACCGTGAGTGATCAAAACCTATACACAATGTGGGCAGCCTGCAGATCCCAGACCCCCAACACGCTGTGAGGAGTGTGGCAAGACCTTTGTTGACAAAGGTTGATGAGTGAAGCCCAGTGTTCACACACTCCATAAGCACCACGTTATCCCCAGTAGTTATACACTGTAGGAATGAATGGACCTTATCATTTTCACTGACTTGCGTGTGGTGTACTGTTCCAGTTTTGACACACTGTTTGAGTGCAGTGAGAATCTGCTGTAATTGGCATTGCTCAAGCAGGAGGAACTGGCAAGGGAACACACTGATGATATTTTAGATTTGGTATATTTTTGTATTTCCTATCTTGTATGAATTGCAACTTACCCCCACTGCTTCCCAGTACCTTCCAGTTAGCAGGGGTAAGGATATCGGACAAACAGCTTAACTTTTAGCTGATAAAGCAGTACTTCCCCAGCAAGGCAAAACTCGCCTGAACTGCTGAACCAGCAAGTGACACAATGTGTCTGCCTGATCGTTGTCTGACCTGCGCTTGGTGCTGAAGGAATGGATTGACACCGCTCTGTCTCATTGGCATTGCCTGCTCCTCCACATTCTCCATGGAAAGGCTGCCACAGTGGTGACAGTCCACCCTAACTGGCCTTGCAGAAGCTTTGGTCTTTGGTCTGCTGTTGGAACTCATCTTTAACAGAGCTTGTGTTTCCAATGTGGCAGGACATCCCAGAGCATTTTACAACTCAGGAAGTACCTTTAAAGTGTAGTCACTCTTGTAAATGTAACAGCCAAGTTGTGTCCAGGAAGCTCCTATGTACAACAATGGGATAAACAACCAGGCAATCTGATAATGACTAGATCATCTCGTTGGCTGAACAATGTGTTGGATGGGAAATCTGGAAAAAGCTGTGGAATCTTTTACAGTTGAATGAGAGAGCATGTGGCTACTCAGTTTAATGTGTCCTTCTTCTTCACCATGGGCAGTCCCTCGGGATCAGCAGTAACTTGGCAGTTCTGCGGTTCCTTAGGTGGCTGATGGGGCCTGTTGACTTTGTCACAGGTGAGGCAGGAGGAGATTGGTGGGTGGGCAGTATGAGAGATGGGTACTCCTCTGGCAAGTGTCTGTCATAAGAGACAAAGTGATAAGTTCCTTCCCAGAGGCTCCTTCTCCATCCTGAACAGTCGCAGGCTGGGGTTCCCCATGAGTTGGTGAAGATGAGACATTTTTTCAAAGAGGTTTTGAGGGTGTCCTTGAATCACTTTCCCCGTCCTCCTGGCGATGTCCTGCTGTGGCGGAGCTCAGAGCTGAGTGGCTGCTTCAGGAGTCCAGCGTTGGGTGTGTGGATAACATGATCCGTCGCTCTGAGCCGTCCAGCCATGGTCAGAGAGAGCCTCATGCTGGGGATGTTGGTCAGGCGAGGACTCTGACACAGGTTTGTCTGCCTGCCTGTGGATTTGGAGGATTTTGTGGAGACAATTCTGGTGGTATCTCTCCAATAAAAAGTGATGAAGTCGTAGAAGGTATAGAGTAATTACATGTATGTGTTGGCAGGGCAAGTCTGAGTGACAGTGGTCTAAGGTGCAGACTGGGGCAATGCCTGCTAAATTTGGTGCTGATAAAAAGATGACAAAATACTCTAGTCACAGAATGTTTGCATTAGAAATCTCGGTGGTTCACACAAAATGGGGGACCCCTTCCATTTTGTACACGGAATGAATGGAGATTTTATTTTAAGATGAACAATATCTTCAAAGCGGAGGATGAGGATGACAATGTTTGGAATGAGACCACAGACAATCGGAAGAAGGCACCATCTGAGAGTTATACATTTGGAGCACACAGTCAGAAGTCAGAAGAGATGATTAACAATTTCATATTCCTTTTAAAATAATTTGGGGACATGACAACTTCGGTGCATTCTTGGGTTGCATGATGTGTGGTAAGTCTGTGGACAAGCTGCAGGGTATGTCCAGTCAAACCTGGGAGCTAATGTTTGAACAAACACGCAGGAGAGCTGCACCTATTGAAACGGCCTTTAAAAATGCAAAGGAATCTTGGCTGGCACAGAATGTTAGTGTAATCATAGTATGTTGACCAGGAGCAGGAACAATTTAGAGCACCAGGATGCTTTAATCTCGACAGCAAGGACAATAGGCTCATGCTGCAGAGCTAAATTGCAAACCAAAGTTGTAGTGATCAGGCAGTTTCCCAAAGAATGGGAAAAAATTGTAGTGGGAAACGGCAGAAAGAGGGTTACAGAAGCATTGATAAGATAAACAATGTGAGAAGTTGTATGTACACTCACGAAGCAATAGCCCAAAAGAAAACAATTTCAATTAAAGGTTAATAATCAAGACGAATATGAATAATGACATAGTGATTGGCACCTCCTTAGTGGAAAAGGTTTAGATGGGGCAGAATTTGTCAGGTGTGTCCAGGAAGTATTCCTTACGCAGTATGTGGACAGGCCGACCAGAGGAGAGGCCGTACTGGATCTGGTATTCGTAAATGAACCTGGTCAGGTGACAGACCTCTCGGTGGGCGAGCATTTTGAAGATGGTGACCACAACTCCCTGACTTTTACCATAGCCATGGACAGGGATAAGAGTAGACGATATGGGAAAGTTTTTAATTGGGAGAGGGCTAATTACGACGGTGTTAGGCAGGAACTTGGGAGTGTAAATTGGGAACAGATGTTCTCAGGGAAATGCACAGAAGAAATGTGGAGGTTGTTTACGGAAGACTTGCCTGGGGTTCTGGACAGGTTTGTCCCACTGAGACAGGGAAAGGATAGGCGGGTAAAGGAACCATGGTTAACGAGAGAGGTGAAATATTTAGTCAAGAGGAAGAAGGAAGCTTACTTAAGGTTGAGGAAGCAAAATTCAGGCAGGGTTCTTGAGAATTATAAGGTAGCCAGGAAGGAGCTTAAGAAGGGACTTAGGAACGCTAGAAGGGGACATGAAAAGGCCTTGGTGAGTAGAATTAAGGAAAATGCAAAGCGTTCTACATGTAAGTGAAGAACAGGATGATGACGAGAGTGAGGGTAGGACTGCTCAGGGATAAAGAGGGGAACATGTGCCTGGAGGCAGAGGAGGTAGAGGAGGTCCTTTGCTTCAGTTTTCACTGGGACAGGAACTTTGATGAATATGAGATCAGTACAGAACAGCCTAATGTGCTGATCATGTCAAGGTTAAGAAAAGGGTAGTGTTGGAGCTTCTGAAAAACATTAGAATAGATAAGTCCCCGGGGCCGGATGGGATATACCCCAGGTTATTTTTGGGAAGCGAGGGAAGAGATTGCTGAGTCACTGACGATGATATTTGTATCCTCTCTGGCCACAAGAGTGGTACCAGAGGATTGGAGGATGGCAAATGGTGTTCCCTTGTTCAAGAAAGGTAATAGGAATAATCCTGGGAATTATAGACCAGTGAGTCTTTTGTCAGTGGAGAGGATTCTTAGGGACAGGATTCACGAGCATTTGGAGAAGCGTAGTGTTATTAGGGATAGTCAGCATGGCTTTGTCAGGGGCAAGTCATGCCTCATGAGCCTAATTGAATTTTTTGAGGAGAAGAGAAAACAAATAGATGAAGGTAGAGCAGTGGATGTGGTGTACATGGACTTTAGTAAGGCATTTGACAAGGTTCCCCATGGTAGGCTCATCCAGAAAGTCATGAGGCATGGGATCCCTGGAGACTCGGCTGCATGGATTTGGAATTGACTTGCCCACAGAAGGCAGAGGGTGGTAGTAGATGGAGAGTATCCTGCCTGGAAGTCAGTGACCAGTGGTGTTCCGCAGGGATCCGTTCTGGGACCCCTGCTCTTTATGACTTTCATAAATGACTTGGGACTTGGATGAAGAAGTGGAGGGATGGGTTAGTAAGTTTGCAGATGACTCGAAGGTTGGAGGTGTTGTGGATAGTGTAGAAGGTTGCCATAGGTTACAATGGGATATAGACATGATGCAGAGTTGGAGATGGAGTTCAAGCTGGCAAAGTGTGAAGTGGTACACTTTGGAAGAATGAACTTGAAGGCAGAGTACAAGGTTAATAGGATTCTTAGCAGTGAAGAGGAACAGATGGATCTTGGGGTCCAAGTCCATAGATCCCTGAAAGTTGCTGCGCAAGTTGCTTGGGTGGTTAAGAAGGTGTGCTGGCCTTCATTAGTCAGGGGATTGAGCTCAAGGGCCGCAAGTTAATGTTGCAGCTCTGTAAAACTCTGGTTTGACCATACTTAGAGTATTGTGTTGAATTCTGGTCACCTTATTGTCGGAAGGATGTGGAAGCTTCATAGAAGGTGCAGAGGAGATTTACCAGCATACTGCCTGGATTAGAGAACATGTCTTATGAGGAAAGGTTGAGCGAGCTAGGGTTTTCTCTTTGGAGCGATGCAGGACGAGAGGCAACTTGACAGAGGTTGTATAAGATTATAAGGGGCATAGATAGAGTGGGCAGCCAGCATCTTTTCCCCAGGGTGGCAAAGGCCAATACCAGAGGACATCAGTTTAAGGTCAGAGGAGGAAAGTTTAGGGGAGGTGTCAGAGGTAGGTTTTTTTACACAGAGAGTGGTGGGTGCCTGGAACGCACTGCCGGGGGTGGTGGGAGAGGCTGATACAATAGGGACATGTAAGAGACTTGCATAGGCAGACAGAAGTAAGAAAAATGGAGGGTTATGGGCTGTGCCGGAGAGAAGGGTTAGATTGATCAGGGAGTAGGTGTTTATATAGGTCGGCACAACATCGTAGGCCAACGGGCCCGTACTGTGCTGTACCATTCTATGTTCTATGTTCTATGTTCTATGTTCTAGTTGCTGACTGCCTCTGACATAGGAAGCAACATGCATGCCTAGAAGTCCAGGGAAGTGGCGTTAACAAATGACAGTAGAAACATGTGTTGGCAAGACCCTGAAAACAAGGATCAGGGAATGTGTGGTCTTCTGAATGAGAAAACAGCAAAACGAATGACATCGAGTTCAAGATGATGCAATGATGAAACCCAATGCACATAGAAAACAACATTCCTACTCTACAGGTCAGTAGGAGACTATTTCCGTCACAGCAGAAGAACAGAACACCACCCAATTTTGATACAAGCAGATTTAGAGACTGGTGTGAAGAAAGATAGAAAGTGAACTCAGCTTGTTTGCTGTGAATCCACAACCAAGGATGTGTAAAATGGAGATGCAGTGGTGATACCGAAGGAACTGCAAAGCAAGTTTGTGGAAGAACCCCACATGCAGTTGGTAACTAAAGTATTTGTGTATGACCGGGAGAAAACTGTGGATGATATGAACATCATTATGGAACATCACTCATGGCTCAGAGACCTGGGTTCAATCCCGACCCCGGGTGCTGTTTGTGTGGAGTTTGCACGTTCCCCCTGTTACTGCGTCGGTTTCTCTGGTTTCCTCCCCACTGCAAGTTACCTCGAATCTGCAGGTGGGTGGTAGAATCCGAGGGGAGTTGGTGGGAACGTGAGGAGAATACAATGGGATTAGTGTCGGAGTAATGTAAATGGTCAGCACGGACTCAATGGGCCAAAGGGCCTGTTTCTGTGCTCTTGAATAATCCTGGTTTGAGATGCTCGTGCCTCCTGTGTCTCAGTCTATACTCTCCCACAACGGACTATGGCAGAGGTTAAGAACCCTCGGAGTTCACATATTTCACAAGTATCATGTGTTTATAAAGCACCAGCTGACCAAGGCAAAGACCCTGAGATCCTTTCACAGCAAATAACCAAAGAAAATCAATGCAAGCCAGAGGAGGAATATCAGGAGATCGGAAATGCTTGGGTAAAGAGGCAACAGGGTCTGACGATATGGGAACCAGTAGGGTGTTTCTTTCTTTGAGGATTTTCTCCCTCCATCCCTCCCTCCCTCCCTCCATCCACCCTCCATTAATCCATCTATCCCTCCATGGAGATGTTAGGATTGGAGATTAAATTCTTGGTAAAAAACATAGTTTTTAATGAGCAACTTAAAAGCAAGAAAGAGAGCTGGAAGGGGTTGAAAAATTGAGTGAGGAAAACTCCCACACTTAGGGTTTAAGCAGCTCCTTAGTGTCAGGGGCTATGTATAAATGCCAGATTGGAAGCAGAGATACGGGGGGACTTGCTGTAAGATCACGGCTCTTTATGTGGCTGAGTGTGCTCAGTGAGCTTGCTACTGTACCGAAACCATGACCTTATCGCCATCAAACAAGGATACTCCAGTTAGATAGTGTGGAGCTAAACGGCGATGTCACAGTAATCAACAGTGGCAGATGGCCGCTTAACCCAACAACTTGGAAACACAAACAAAAACAGAAAAAGCTGGAAACACTCGGCAGGTCAGGCAGCATCTGTGAGAGCGAAACAGATTGGAAACCCTTTGTCAGAACTGGGTAGGTGAGAAAACAAGAAAACAAGTTATTTTTAAGTCGCAGAGAGGGACGTGGGGGGGGTGGGGTATTGAATAGGCCGGACTTTCCACAGATGCTGCCTGACCTACAGAGTATTTCTAGCGTTACCTGTTTTATTATATTAGGGTGTTAGTTAGCGGGCAGTGGATAATCATCCCCTCTTGTGTTTATTGATCTTGTTACTGGAGATTCAGTCTCACTGGACCCTGCCACTTTGATCTGGCCCATGCCTTCATTAGCCTGGTCCCACTCCACTCGCCTTTATTGGGATCTATGCCTTCTTGTTTATTCCATATCTTATTAGGGTATTATGTCGTATGTGTGTGTGTGTGTGTGTGTGTGTGAAGTGGGGGGGGGGGTTGGATTGGGTTTAGACTATGAATTTAGGGTTTGTGGGGGTGTTGGCTAAGATTTGTGGGTCCCTAGGGTTAGGGGTTGGAGGGGTTTGGGGGAGATCAGGGCTGTGGGATCTTAGGATTAGGGGAATGGGTGGACGTGGTGGTGAATTATGAATGTGTGGGTATGTTTGTGGGGGGAAGTGGAGGAGGTGTTTAGGGTTGGGGTAATTAGGGTTGGAGGGTACTTTGGGGGTGCGATTATGGTTGGTGGGAGTGTTGGCTGTGGTTGGTGGGGATATTGACCGGGGTTGGTGGGGTGTTGACCAGTATTGGTGGGGGTGTTGGCCAGGGTTGGTGGGAGTGTTGGCTGTGGTTGGTGGGGATATTGACCGGGGTTGGTGGGGTGTTGACTCGTATTGGTGGGGGTGTTGGTCAGGGTTGGTGGGGGTGTTGGCTGGGATTGGTGGGGGTGTTGGCTGGGATCGGTGGGGGTCTTGTCCAGGGTTGGTGGAGGTGTTGGCTGGGGTTGGCGAGGATGTTGGCAGGGGTTGGCGGGGGTGTTGGCCGGGTTTCCTGGGGGTGTTAGCTCGGGTTTGGAGGGGTTTGCGGGGCTATCAGGGTCGTGGGATCTTAGGTGAGCGGAGCGGGTGGAGGTGGTAGTGTGTGTTGAGGGCAGGTGTGTTACCTGGCCTGTGTGCAGGCATACTGCCTGGAGTAGGCGTGTGAGCATATGAGGGTGCACATGTGGTGAAATGGGGCAGGAGTTGACTGGTCTGTGTGTCCGGGACTATCTCTGGGATCAGGGTGTGAGTCTACGTGGGTGTGTAGGTGTCTGTGGGATGAAACAGCATGAGTGTTGACAGCCTGTGTTGTGGGGAGGGAGTTACCTGGGTCCCGGTTGTGAGTGTGTGGAAATGTATGTGACATGATGGGGAACGGGTGTTGACTGGTCCATGTGGGGTGTGCTCCCTCTGGGATCAGGGTGAGTGCGTGACCGTGTCTGTGGGGTGTGGGCAGATGTGCTTTCAGTCCTGTGTGGAGTAGGATCCTATCTGGGACCGAGATGCAAGTGTATGAGTGAGAAAGAGTTGGTATTGACTGGTCTGTGTGGGTTGGGACACCCTCTGGACCACGGTGTGAGTGTGTGGGAGCGTATGTGGGTTGAGAGGTGGCGGGTGTTGATCGGTCTGTGTCGGGGTCACCACTGGGTGTACGTGTCTGGGACAAATGTAGGAGAATGTTTGTCGGTCGGAGGGGGTGTGTGTTGCCTGGCCTATGTGGGGGGAAGGGGAAGACACCAGTATAAGTACATAGGGATGTATGTGGGATTGGGGGGGCGGTGGTACGTGTAAAGTGCTGAGTGGGGGGAGCTCTACTCAGGGGGAGTGTGCATTAGGGTTAAGGTTATCGTTTTATTTTCCCAGCATCTGCAGGTTTTTTTTGAATTTCAGCTTGGAAACAGGAATAATTTAATCGTTTATAGAATGCAACTCAGTAAGACACAAACATTTAGAGGACTCCTGAGTGATAGAGTTACATAAAGCAAAAAAATTAGCTGAACTGCTGGAAGAACTCAGTAGGTCGAGCAGCATCTGTGGAGGCAAAGGGAGGGCCGATGCTTTGGGTCGAGGCCTAGAGTGTGTGGGGAGAGAGCCAGTGTGAAGAGGTGAGGCGGCCGCTGGTAGGTGATAGGTGGAACCAGATAAGGGAGGGCATGATAGACAGGCGGAGGGAGAGGAATGAGTCTTGATAATGAGGGGGAAGGGATGGTAAAGGTGAAACAAGGGAGAGAGACCTTGGGTGGAGCAGTGGGAGTGGGAAAGGAACACGGGGGAGAGACGTCGACCATCCCTCTGCCTCCACAGATGATAGATAAGATTTCTTTATTAGTTCAAGTGTACATTGAAACACACAGTGAGATGCATCTTTTGCGTAGAGTGTTCCGGGGGGGCAGCCCGCAAGTGTCGCCACGCTTCTGGCGCCAACATAGCACGCCCACAACTTCCTAACCTGTACGTCTTTGGAATGTGGGAGGAAACCGGAGCACCCGGAGGAAACCCACGCAGACACGGGGAGAACATACAAACTCCTTACAGACAGCGGCCGGGATTGAACCTGGGTCGCTGGAGCTGTAATAGTGTTGCGCTAACCGCCACACTGCTGTGATGCTGCCTGACCTGCTGAGTTCCTCCAAGAGATTTTTTGTTGCTCCTGATTCCAGTGTCTCATGCCGACTCTGGTTGCAAGAAGTGAGGAGATCCTGTGACCCTTGCTGACCTCTGCCACCTTCAGTGCCTGTCTGCAGTGAGGGCCAAGCAACTGGTACCTTTGGGTTGTGGGGAGGGGGTGCGTCCCAATGTAGGATGAGGAGATTGTGGATTTATATCACTCCAGGGCCCAGGAGGAATATAAATCCACAGAGAGCATAATGTGAACTAATGCTGTACTGGGAGAAGGCTGCTCTGTCTGAGTCACTGTCTTCCTGATGAAGTATTAGATCGAGGCTGTGTGCTTGCAGCAGTCAGCATCCTGTGAGCACGTTTTCTCACATATTTCACTCTCAGAGGTGAAAGGATCACAGGTCACTGACGTACCATGTATTATTCGTGTATGCACTGGGGCTTTTGATAAATGCTGTCAGATAAAAAGCAGTTAACGCCATCACATATGATCAGAAAATAAATATGATGACAGGGTGTGATAACACTACACCCAGAAACGCTTTAGCTGCACTTTCTTCGATGGCTTCCCCAGCCGTTTTCCCAGATGGGAGCCCAGCAGAGGTGGTTCCTTCATCAGATTTGTCCCGTTCCCTTCTTCCAATGTTACACTTCCCGAGGATTAAGTCCATCAGGGTTAGCGGCTTGGCACAGCAGGTATGAAGGCTCCCACTCACACCGATGTTCTCTCTGTGCTGCTCACTGAAGGCTGCTGCCCTCACCTTCTGTAACCCAGAGTATCCAATGGACAGAGTAACCAATGGGCAGAGTAACCAATGGGCAGAGTGACCAATGGGCAGAGTGACCAATGGGCAGAGTAACCAATGAGCAGAGTAACTGATAGGCAGAGTAACCAACGAGCAGAGTAACCCAACTGGCAGAGGAACCAATGGGCAAAATAACCAATGGGCAAAGCAGCCAATGGAGAGAACCTGTGCTGTTGTGATGGGGCAGTGCTTGCCAAAAGTCCCTGTTTTGCACTGATCTGCTGGCAGCAGGGGAGGTTGTGGGAGAGGTTTTGAGAGCTTCAGACTCAGTATCTGAGGTCATGGCTGCTGGTATAAGGTGACTAAATTTGGGGTTGTCAGTAGTTGGAGGATGCAGACATCTTCAAGGGCAGAAGAGATTACAAAGATAGGGAGGGGAAACCGTGGTGGGGTTTGAAGCAGGACTGAGGGTTTTTTAATGAAGGTATTGACACAGTGATCATGAAGTGACGTGCAAATGGGATCCTGGACCTCAAATCTAGGGTAGAATGACGGAGAGCGTCAGGAGGGAATGAGATTGGTCTGGTCTAGAGGTCAGAGGGGTTCTGAGATCAGATGCAACACAAAGATTGTGAACCTTTAGAGAGGGGGATGGTTCTGCTGGGCATGGGGAGGAAGATAATGACGCCATGATAATGAGCATCCACATTTACCCGAGGCTAAAATATAGGGCAGTAAAACACACCCCATCTTCAATCGGTACAGTGGTTTCTCCAGCACCTGTGAGAGTAGGAAGGGTCCAGACTAACAGCAGCACCTTTGACTGTGAAACACTTCTCCAAGAAAGGCAATGGCCTTTCCCATGTGGGATTGTAAATCTTAGAATTTCTGTGATGCCTGTGATTGTGAACTCCTGTGTGTGAGAGGGAAAGAGAAGTGTGCCAGTCAGTGCTTGCGAGAACTGTTCTGTTTGAAGAGCCGGCTGTGTTCAGGCTGCATCATTGTTGGAAAGGGACCCGATCGAGAGAGGCTGCTGATTGGTGAGTGACGGGGCAGGTGACTGGGGCTGGAGGTGCGTTTGGCAGGAACTTGCATCTAACGATGCCTTCCTTGACCAAACTGAACCACGAGAGTGAGGTCACTAAACTACTTGCAACACCACAGTCTGATCCTTGTACCTGCACTGGTGCCAGTGATCGCCAGCGGTATCAGACTGGAGGGGCTAGAGGACCCTGCAGTCACCTGTGGAATAAAGATCCCTCTCTACCTCCTCCACTAGACGTGCAACACAGCACCAGGAACGTGGGCACCCCCTCCCTGTCGTGGGCTTTATTCTTTGCTTTGTTGCAGGGTCCCTTCTCAGCATAATGTCAGCATCTGCAGGAACTAAAATGGCTGTTCCCTGTCAGTCTGTCTCTGGGTGGTGCAGGCTGGCTCTAAGAGGAGTAAGTGTGTTAAGTGGAGAAGTCTAAGTGGTGTGTTCTGGCTTCAAGTACTGCTGGCAAGGACTGATATTGGGCCCTCTGCTGATCTGTGTTTAGCCGGAACCAGTATCCCTGGAAATGAACAGCTGAGAGAAGTTGTTTCGATTGGATATCAGCAAATTAGACTTTGTGGTTCCTGTGTGTGTTTTCAGTCTGGATCAGTTTTCACCCACATCACGGCAGATTGTTACCTCATGAACTGTAAAGGTGGCCTGCTACCATCGGACAAAGGCCATGTCCCCGGAGGGAGTTACCCGGGACTGTTCCTGTTTGTGTGCTGGACTGGACCAGGCTCGAGGAGATTTGGCACTCGCCAGAAGTGTTTGATGACAGTCAAGCTCTAGGTGGTTCCCCAGGGCCTGTGGTTGGGAACTAGGCAGCCCAACCTGGTCAGGGACAAGGCTTGCTGGGTAACGGGAGGAAGGCAATAAGTGTATTCACCAGTGTCCCTCTCACCCTCCCCTCCATTGACTCTGTCTACGCTGGCTCGGGAAAGCAGCCAACGTAATCACGGACCCTTCCCACCCTGATCTTCCTCCCTTCTCCCCTCTCCTGTCGGGTGGAAGATACAAAAGCTTGAGAGCAGGTACCACCAGGCTCAAGGACAGTTTCTATCCTGCTGTTATCAGTCTCTTGAACAGACCCTTCATACGCTAAAGATGGACTCTTGATCTCCCAATCTACCTCGTTGTGGCCCTTGCACTTTATTTGTCTGTTTGCACTGCACTTTCTCTGTAACTGTAACACTATATTCTACATTCTGTTATCTTTTTACTACCTCAATGTACTTTTGTATGGAAGGATCTGTATGGATGGCAAGCAAACAAATGCTTTTCACTGTATCTCAGTACACTTGATGATAATAAACTAATATACTTTAATTTAATATACTTTCATAATATATACAGCAAACACACTTGGTACACATCTTTCTCTATATTCATTGCACTATCAATTCAATACTTAGACCACGCTTAGAGTACTGTGTTCAGTTCTGGTTGCCGCATTATAGGAAGGATGTGGAGGCGTTGGAGAGGATGCAGAGGATATTTACCAGGATGCTGCCTGGATTAGAGCGTATGGAATATGAGGAGAGGCTTAATGTGCTAGGGCTTTATTCACTGGAAAGGAGGAGGATGAGAGGAGACATGATAGAGGTATATAAAATATTGAGAGGGATAGAGTAGACAGTCAGCGCCTCCTTCCCAGGGCACCAATGCTCAAGACGAGAGGGCATGGCTTTAAGATTATGTGTGGGAGGTTCAGGAGAGATGTCAGGGGGAGGTTTTCACCCAGAGAGTGGTTGGTGCATGGAATGCACTGCCTGGGGTGGTGGTGGAGGCAGGTACATTGGACAGGTTCAAGAGTTTGTTGGATAGGCACATGGAGGAATGTGAGATAGAGGGATATGCGGGAGGAAGGGGTTAGATAGTGTGAGGGTGGTTTGATGGACGGCACAACATGGTGGGCCGAAGGGCCTGTTTTGTGCTGTATGGTTCTATGGTTCTATGGTTCTACATTCTCTTACACCACATCAATGTCACTCATGTTTCCTCAAACATTGCAGTCGTGAGTCGTCGGAGAGGCTGCTACACAGCTCCGGCCAGGGGCAGCAGGACCCTGGATTGTGCTCCTGCCCCCGTAAGCCCTTGCATTGGCTGCACTGAACTTCAGTCCATCCTTCAGCACGTACTCCTGCACCCTGGAATGTGCCAGTCCATAGCACTTGCCTGCTGACATTTCCTTTCCCTGCAAAACCAACAATAACCACAGCCCAGTGATGTCACCATTAGGGGTGGAGCTGACTCCCCTGGCCCTGTGAATAGGCAGGCTCCAAGGAGCTCCTTCACTGTATGGGGAGATTCCCTGTGAGTGGGTATGACCTTACCTTGGGATGGGCAGGTGGGTGAATGCACTTCGGTCTAGGGGTGTGGCACAGATTGACATCCCTGGTGTAAGGGGGGGGGGGTGGCGCTCTCTGGGTGGGCAGGAGTGCTTCAAACACCACACTGATCTGAAGGGGTGGTAGAGAAGTGTTACTCTGTTACTCTCTCTGTTACTGAGCAAGATCTTCAGTCGTGACGCTTTGCAACGCTTATGAACAGCTCTCTGTCAGAAACTTCCATCAGTTCAAGGGCTTTGGAACATTTCCTCGCAGAACTTAGCAGCTCTTAATCAGTGTGTAGTTCTTCCCATTTGAAAAAGACAAAAGCATTTCCACATGTTAAAACAGGAAGGGGATGTTTCTGCTTCAAGATGATAAGAAAATATTTGACTATGTTTTTCAATGCTGACTCGCTTGGGACTTACTGTAACTCGTGCTTGTGTTACCCAATCCGTGTGGCCCTCTCCCCACTCAGCTCCAGAAACCTGTCACTTCAGCAGATTCTTGAACGGTGAAAATCTGTGGTATGGGAAGTACTCAAGGAAAGATGTTATCTCCAAGTATCTGAATAAAACGAAACAAAATGAGAGAGAGAGAGAGAAAAGGAGAGTGATTGTATTTATGCAACGTTTCATTCCAAGAAATGTTCTAACATCTGTTAACACCCATGAGGGGCGGCCTGAACCTGGATCTCTTTCTGCACAGTAAGATCCCACAATGAGATAACAACTGGAAAATGTGAACAACTGGGTGCTGGTGGAGGGATAATCCAGAGCAGTGGGGCCAGTACCCATGTTTTTCATCGCAGAAGCACCATGGGATCATTTACAGTCAGGAGTGCAGGCTGGGACCCAACATAATGTCCTGATATCTAACATAGGACTCCTGTCAGTACAACTGCACTGCCCTTAGACCATGCGATCAGATCTGTGGAGTGGGGCTTGAACTCACCAGACTCAGGCTGCCACTTAGTGAGACAGGGCTGACAGCTGGAAGGAAGCCCTCTGTGTGATTATTCCTCGGCTTTGCAAGTAGCCAGATATCTCCCCAAAGTGGCAGTTCTCGCCAGTTCTGTTTCCACATGTTGGAAGTCCTCCAGATCCTCACCTGCGTGTTGAGTTACAAAGAACATAAGTTCAAATCCCTCTCTGCCAGTTTAAATCCAGTGAATAAATCTGGAAATCAAAAGCTGGTGTCAATGAAGGTCTATGATGCTTCTGGATCATTGTAAAAACCAGGCTAGTTCACTAATATTCTTCAGGGAGGGAGCGTGTGCCTGGAAACTCAATTACATAGAACACTTTTCAGTGATATGCAATTGAGAATCGATTTTTCCGTGCCTGAAACACAATGGGACCCATTTCCAGGTCATTTTGCATCACTTGGAAAATTCGGCCGGGGCCTGTAATGTGTGTGTGGGTTCTTATTGTAACTGAGCCAGTGCCAGGAATATAATGCAGCACACAGGGAGCTGCAGGAACACGTGCATTTTATTTATTGTCCTCCCTCTGACTACTCTGTACATTGTGCGCATGCTTCACATGTACGCCACAATACAATGAGAAAGGCAATCACATTTTCACATCATTTACAGATTTAAACGTTTGGTCTTCGGAGGGAAACTTGTTCCCCGGTGTTTTATCCACCTTCACATTATTGGGTCACTTCTTTACTCAGTTCTGCCGAATCTTGTGTCCTGGTGTCCACAGGATCAAGGTCTGGAGTACAATCCCGGTCACGTAACTCTTGGACGTACCTCTCACAAGAATTAGGTGATGTACATGCATGATCATGTGTATGATTTAATCTCCTGTTACCCAAGACATCTCTCTGTATCACATACTTTCAAAGTCACGCCAACATCTGAACATCAGCTATACCAAATGGTGTTAACGTACAAATTCCAATACGTTGTTTCAATTATTTTTCTCTTGTGTCATAATTTCAGTCCTGACTCAACTGCCTCTCTTCAACGCTCCCTTGAGATTTGGCTGAACTAAACTCAACCACGTTCTGATCCTTCCCCCACATTAGTAACTCAGCAGGAGTTCAACCTGTTGTGAATCACTCGGCAGTTTACCAGAAGTAATGGCAGATGAAGCGCCTCAGACCTGACACATTAACTCGGTTCCCCTCCTGACCTGCCGAGTGTTTTCAGTATTCTCTGTTTTTATTTCAGATTCCCAGCATTAGCAGTCTTTGGATTTCCAGTTTACCAGAAGGCTTGCTGATCATTTTGTTAGATTTCAGTACTCTATTTCTTTGGCGCCTCTTTCACAACCCGTTCTGCATTCCCAGCCGCACCGGTTGACGTTGGATGGAATAAGAGTGTTCCCAATAACAGACCTCCATCTCCATCTCACTCTGAGTCCGTCCTCTCTGCCTCTGGCCTTTTACACAGTCCCGGTGAAGCCCAGTGTAAGCTGGAGGAAGAGCAACTCTTCTGATGAAGCATGTTACAGTCCTCAACACTGAATTCAACAAATCAGCCTTACCCGTCCCCATCAGAACTGGTCAGTTCTGAGGAGCGGTCATCCTGTATTGTCACCTCAGCTCTTCTCTCTCCACAGATGCTGCCTGATCTGCCGTTCATTTTCAGCACTCTTTTCTTATTTGGATTTCTAGTGGTTGCTATGTTCTGAATTCTGTCACTGTTAGTTTTATGTCCGGGAAGGTCAAACCTTTGCCATCTCTGCTGGCACCAACGTCATCTGTGGACTTCACCCTCTCCCAGTCTGCACCCTAACGTAAATATTTCCACCCCCTCTCCTTTGCTGCAACTTAAATCATGCTATTTTCTAACTCTTCCTATTTCTAACCACAGGCCATTGACCTGAACCATTAACCCTGTCCTTCCCTCCACAGATCTGCCTGACCTATTGAGGATTTCCAACATTTTCTGTTTTTATTTCAGATTTCCAGCATCTGCAGTGTTTTATTTTCCAGTAAACAAATCTTCTGACTACTGCCTTCATGGCTCCCTGTATCAGAAAGTTCAGTGTGAAGCTCTTCAGAAATCTGTTTCCTCATCTCCCTCGTGCCCATGTTTAATTCGGCCTTGTTCCTCGAATACGTCTCGCAGCTTCACCTGGACACTTGTCTGATCTGACCCATCCTATGAAGGTTTGTCGAGCACAGCATCTTGCTGCGTTTTGTCCACTCTCTCCAGCGCTCTAACTCAAAAACTCCTGCTGGTTTCAGTGTGAAGATTGTGCTGTGCTTCCTACATCTGAACTCCTACACGGTAACCTTGACGAAGCATTTGCATGTAGTTTCAAAACTCCGTACAGTATTCAGTTGTGTTGTACTGAACTAAGAGAAGGGTCCAGGTTCCATTATCAACCTGGCCATCGTCGGCTTTGGTGACACAAGCACATCAGCTTGTGGTCTGTGACTGAACTAAAGGCTCTGCCCAGGGGCAGTTGATGAGACCTCAACCATCTCGTTTGCCTGTTCCTCTATTTTCTCTCCTCCTTCTGTGATGTTCAGGGTGCAAGTGCAATCATTTGTATCCATCGTCCATCCCATGACTGACCACAGTGCCCGCATCACAATTCCAAGTACCTCACGCAGGTTTCGGTGAACGTGTGGCATCCTGGAGAACTATCAAAGCCCCACCTTCTCGGATTCTTACAGTAGTCAGATGCTTTTTGCTATTCTTGGCCTCAGTTCCATTCCCCACCTTCTCCGGCACATGGTGAAGTGGAGTCAGTCCTGGGAGCAGGCTGGTGAGTCAGAGCAGTTCTGCTCCACTTCTCTATTTCTTCGCTTCACCATTGCTTCCACTTTGTCTTCGAATGGCTGCAAACTATCTACATCCACGTCATCAGAAGGATCATTGACCTGAAGCAGTGATGCGCCTTCTCTCTCCACACAGGCTGCCTGATCTGCTGAGTATCTCCAGTCTCTTTGGTTTTATTTCAGGTTAACTTGTTATCTAGAATTCAGGAGACAAACAAAGGACCGCAGATGCTGGAATCTAGATGAAAAACACAATGATGCTGGGGGAACTCAGCAGGCCGGGCAGCATCCGTGGAGAGAAACTCTCTGCCTCACTTTGCTTATCGTTAACCTCAGGCACGGCACGGTAGTGTAGCGGTTAGTGTAATGCTGTTACAGCGCCAGCGACCCAGGTTCAATTCCCGCTGCTGTCTGTAAGGAGTTTGTACGTTCTCCCCGTGACTGCGTGGGTTTCCTCCGGGTGCTCCGGTTTCCTCCCACATTCCAAAGATGTACGGGTTAGGAAGTTGTGGGCATGCTATGTTGGCGCTGGAAGCGTGGCGACACTTGCGGGCTGCCCCCAGAACACCCTACGCAAAAGGTGCATTTCATTGTGTGTTTCGATGTACATGTGACTAATAAAGAAATCTTAAATCTTCAGATTGTTCCTTTCCCTTCAGATTTACACCCGAACCCTGACCTGACCCCAGCCCACCACCCACGCCTCCTGCCCTAACCCTTAATATAAAGGCTCTGTCTCTCTCCCTGGACTTCTGATCCGCTGGGACACTGGACCACCCTGTTTAAGTGGAGCCTGCCCTGACAGAGAAGTTCCTTCTTTCCCAGCCTCAGTGTAGGGGGATTAATGTAGGATTAATGTAAATGGGGGGGGGGGGGGGGTTGAGGGTCGTCATGGACTTGGTGGGCCAAAGGTCTGTTTCTGTGTTGTATTTGTCAGTGTCCTGTAGAGTGAAACCCTCTCCTCACCCATCGCTCTGTGTTGTGTTCAAACCCGTGACATTTCGCGTGTGTTGGATTATCCTGCTCGAAGTGTTGTGTTTTAATTTGGCATCTCAAGTCTCCGTTAAACGACATTCCCAGTTCTGGGTGTGTTGATTCTTCAGAAATGGACGGTGACAATGGGACAGCCCCTGCCCCAGATGGAGTGGGCGTCCTTTACCCTGACTGAACAGGCAGTGCAGCCTTCGGTACTGCTGGCTGTCCTCAGCACACTGATCCTGTCCACAGGTCACACCCTCCTCCCTGCTGCCATGGTCCGAGGGCCCATCCTCCCCACTGCCCTTGTTCCCATCCTTGGGGCATCAAACACCCCTCTACACATCCCATTTACCACCACTTGGTCCATTGCCCTCTGTGCCTTGGTGATTCAAGTGCTCAACTGGATGCTTTTGTGCTTCCAGGCCTAAAGCTCAAGGCTGTACCAATAGGCGACGGCTCGAGGTATACTCACTGGCTCAGAGCTCAAATGTACCATACAAAGGCCAGAGAAAGGTTAGTCTTCGAGACCCAGAGCTCATCTGCCCCTCCAGGGTCAGAGCTGAAGGGCGTCCTAACACAGCCAGATGTCAAGGCTGTCCAAGGCCCAGAGGTTAAGATTGCAAGGGTCAGAGTTCTTCCAGCGCTGGGGTCCTGGGACCCTGAGGCACAAGGCTGTTCCCTGAGGCCTAGTTCAAGGTTCTTTTTCCATGTTCAGAGCTCAAGGCTGTCCCCCAAGGCTCAGGGTCAAGACTGTCCTCCAAGGCCTCCAGGGTCAGATGTTCCATCCAAGGTCAGAGTTTAAACCTGTCTTTTCAGGCCCAGAACTCGGAGACTCAGAGCCAACGTCAGGATTCAAGGACCAGAGCTGAAGGTGGACCTTCCGTGCCCAGACCAGAAGGCTGCATTTCTAGCCTAGGCTTCCAGAGTCTATTCATTGGCCCCAGGAAAGGCTGAACTTCCAGGCGCTGAGCTGTGCATCGAGGTCCATGGCTCCACAGTATCTTCCGAGGCCCAGCTCAGAGGCCCAGAACCCCAGACAGGTCCAAGCTAAGGACTGACCTTAAGGCCCAGTACACAAGGCTGCCCTTCCAGGCCCAAAGGTCAGGAGCTCAAGGCATTCCTTTCCAGGCATTCCTCAAGGCTGTCCTCTAAGGTCCAGGCTCCAGGCCATCCTTCCAGACCCAGGGAGTCAGGCATCCCAAGGCCCGAGGCACAAGGCAATCCTCCCTGTACAGTCACAGAGAGATACAGCATGGGTAAAGGCCCTTCAGCCCACCGAATCCATGCTGACCATCAATCACCTATTTTTGCACCAATTTTACCCTTACCCACTTTATTCTCTCCATATTCCCACGTACCACTTACCCACACACAGGGGCAATTAACTAACCAACCCACACATTTTTCAAGTGTGGGAGGAAACTGGAGGAAATCACTGGGAGAACCTGAAATCTCCACCCAGACAGCACCCGAGGTCAAGATTGAACCTGGGTCTCTGAATCCATGAGGCAGCAGCTGTATGGTCTGTAACACTGTGCTGCCCCAAGCTGTCCTCCAACACCAAGTGTTCAAGTCTACACTACAAGGGCCAGAGCTCACGACTGTCCTTCCTGGCCCACAGGTCAAGGCTGACCTCCCAGACCCAACACTCAGGTGGTCCTTCAAGACCCAGAGCTCAAGTTGTTGCCAGCAGTTCTTTCCGGGACAGAGCACAAGGGCTGGAGCTGTGTCTAGAGGCTGACACAGAGCCTGAGGATGTGTCTAGAACTCAAATATGACATACTGGGCCCAGAGCAGGCTGCCCTTGCTGTTTCACACCTCCAAGGCTTAGGTCTCTAGGATGTCCTGCCAAGGAATGAGCTTGAGCCTTTTCTTCCTGGTGCAGAGCTCCCTCACCAAGGCCAAAGTTACCAGCATCCCTCATGCCCAGGGACTCACCTCCGGGGCAGGAGCTTGTCCATCCTTTCAGGCTGCAGATCCAAGCCCAGGGGTTAATACTGCCAGACCCAGATCTCCATGTTCTCCTTCCTGGCCCAGGGCTCAAGGTGCTCCTTCAGACCCAGATCTCCTTATTCCTTCTAAGCTCAGAGATGAAGGATGTCACTCTGAGGCTTGAGTTCAGTGCTGTCCACTGGCTCACTTCAAGGTTGACCTTCAAGGCTCAGAGCTCCCCTCTCCTTCCAGGATCAGATCTCCAGGCTGTCATCCAAGACACGCAGCTCGATGTTGCTCATTCAAGCTCAGACGTCAAGTTGTACCCCCAAGAGCCAGATCTTGTTGCTCCTCCAAGGCCCAGAACTCAAGGCTGTTCTTCCAGGTCTAGAGCTAGAGGCTCAAACGTGCCGTACAGGCCCAGAGCTCAAGGCAGTCCTCTGAGGTCCAGAGGCAAAACTGTCCTACTGGGTCTGAAGATTCTGGCAGGACCTCCAAGCCCCTGAGCTGAAACCTGTCCTTAGGTGCCCAAACCCAAGGCTGTCCTTATAGGCCTCAGCTGAAGCATGTCCTGACACACCCAGAGCTGAAAGATGCTCTACCAAGGCCAAAGTTCATTGTCCAAGACCCAGGGTCAAAGTTGACCGAGTGTCAGAGGTTATCCCTGTGGCTCAATGCCGTCCCCCAAGGCTCAGAGCTCAAGGCTGCTCTTCAATGTCCATCCTCCCAGGCCTAGATCTCCAAGCTGCCCTTCAAGGCACCAGCACAATGTTGTCCATTCGAGGTCAGAGGTCAAGGATTTCCTCCTGACCTCATCAGTCTTTCCAGGACCAGAGGTCAATTTTGTACTCATGGGCCCAGAGCTGATGGATGTGTGACAGAGGCCGTCCTTCCAGCTCATCCTTGCAGGCCCAGGGAGGAAACCTGTGCTACCAGGCCCAGAGCTGGATGTTGAAGGCTCAGAACTCGAAGATGCCCTTGGAATCCCATAACTCAAGCTGTCCTTCCAAGCTGAGAGAGGGCTGTCCCCCAGTCTCAGAGCTGAAGGATGTTCTCCAAAGGCCAAAGGTTTGTCCTTCAAGGTCAGACCTCGGGCTCTCTGTCGAGGCCCACCGTGGAGTCTTCCAGCCGACAGCAGCTGTTTACCGCCAGCTGTCCTGCAGCCACTGTGGGAATGGCTGGGGTGACACTGGGGCTTTGTATATCAGAGGTTCACTTATGGCTGTAGGTGACCTGTACTGATCTGGGGTGTGTTTGTGTGTGTAGGGTGTGTTTGTGTGTGTGTGGGGGTCTGTGTGCGTGTGTGTGTGGGGAGGAGGAAGTGGGTGTGTCAGTGTGTGTGGGGGGTGTGTATATGGAGTGTGTATGTGTGGGGGGTGGGGATGAAGGAGTGTGTGTGTGTGGTGTGTGGGTTGTGTGTGTATGTGGGGTGTGGGTATATGTGTGTGTTTGTCTGGGGTGTGTGTGTGTTGGGTGTGTGTATGTGTGTGGTGTGTATGTGCGTGTGTGTGTAGGGTGTGTGGTGTGTGTGGGGGGTGTGTATGTGTGGAGGGTGTGGGTGTGGGGTGTGTGTGTGGGATGTGTGTGTGTTTGGGATGTGTGTGTGGGTGTGTGTGTGTGTGGGGTGTGTGTGTATGTGGGGTGTGGGTATATGTGTGTGTTTGTCTGGGGTGTGTGTGTGTTGGGTGTGTGTATGTGTGTGGTGTGTATGTGCGTGTGTGTGTAGGGTGTGTGGTGTGTGTGGTGTGTGTGGGGGGTGTGTATGTGTGGAGGGTGTGGGTGTGGGGTGTGTGTGTGGAATGTGTGTGTGTTTGGGATGTGTGTGTGGGTGTGTGTGTGTGTGGGGTGTGTGTGTGTGCGTGTGTGTGTGGGGGGTGTTGGATGTGGGGGGTGTGTGTGTGTTTTGGATGTGTGTGTGTGGGGGTGTGTCTGTGTGGGGTGTGTGTGTGGGAGTGTGTGTGTGTGGGTGGGGGGGTGTTCATGTGTGGGGTGCGTCCGTGTCTGGTGTGTGCCTGTGTTCAGAACATGCCCGTGTTCAGAACATGCCTGTGTGTGGTGCGTGCCTGTGTTCGGAGTGTGCCCGTGTTCGGAGTGTGCCCGTATGTGGTGCACACCCGAGGCACCAGCCACACCCTCAGTGGATGGTGCTCAGGCAGAATCTGATGTTACTGGACAGTGACTTGGGGGGGGGGGGGGGTACACGGGGGTCCGACACCACCAGGGACCCGGCACTACTGGGCAGGCTGTGGTGACTGAGCACAGGGTCTGCTCCCCACTATCACTGTTCCTGGTTCACTGTTCGCGTTGTCATGCAGCCTCTGGAGGGGGAGAGCCTGACTGATCAGCCTTCCTGCTGACACCCCCCCCCCCACCTCCTGCTCCCCCTTTCGGCCCCCTCTGTGTACTCTCTGCTCCGTCCCTGACTGCTGCACTCGAAGGGAGTACCCACTCCTGGACCCATGCTGGCACTGGAGCCCACTCTGCCCACCGCTCCAACCCCTGCCCGCCACTGCCACCTGAGGTGACCAGGGGAGCCACTAACTGCTCGGCAGCAACAGACAGGGAACCAGCCAGAGAACCCCAGGGTAGGGGGGAGACTCCCGGGGCTGCTCCTGACCTAGAGGGAGGGGCTCCGCTCTGCATGAAGCCCCCAGTAGACTGTCGTCTAACATTTGGTGGTCGGTAAGTTACTGGAGAGGATTCTGATGGATAAGATACATGTGCATCGGCAAAGACAGGGGGTTGATGAGGGGTAGTCAGCTTGGCTTTGTGCCTGGGAGATCACGTCTTATGAACTTGATTGAGATTTTGATAAATGTGACCAAGAAGGTCGATGAGGGCAGGGTAGTAGACGTGGTCTATATAGACTTCAGTAAGGCCTTTGATAAGGTTCCCCATGGTAGGCTGCTATGGAAAGGTAGATCGAATGGGATCCAGGGAGAGCTGGCTAATTAGATACAGAATTGGCTTGATGGTAGGAAGCAGAGGGTGAAAGTGGAAGGTTGTTTCTCGGACTGGAGGCCCGTGACTAATGGTGTGCACCAGTGGTCGGTGCTGGGCCCATTGCTATTTGTCTTCTATATTAATGGTTTGGATGAGAATGTACAAAGCATGGTTAATAAGTGTGCAAATGACACTTAAATAGGTGGTAGAGTGGACAGTGAAGAAGGTTGCCAAAAATTACACAGGGACCTTGAACAGCTGGTAAGTGGGCTGAGGAATGGCAAATGGAGTTTAATTCGGATAAGTGCGAGGTGTTGCGATTTGGGAAGATAAATGAGGGTAGGACTTCCACAGCGAACGGTAGGGCCCTGGGGTGTGTTGTAGAACAGAGGGACCTAGGAGTACAAGTACACGGTTCCCTGTAAGTGGCGATGCAGGTAGACAGGGTGGTGAAGGGTGTTTTTGGCATCCTGGCCTTCATTAGTCACGGCATTGAGTACAGAAGTTGGGATGTTACGTTGCAGTTGTACATGACATTGTTAAGGCCATATTTTGAGTATTGTGTTCAGTTCTGGTCACCCTGCTATAGGAAATAATTATTAAGCTGGAAAAAGTGCAGAAAAAGTTTGCAAGGATGTTGCCAGGTCTCGAGGGACTGAGTTATGGAGAGAGGTTGGACAGATAGAACTTCTCTCCCTGGAGTGAAGGAGACTGAGTGGTGATCTTATAGAGGTGTATAACAACATGCGGGGTAGAGATAGGTTGAATGCACTCAGACCTTTTCCCAGGGTTGGGGAATCCAGAACAAGAGGGCATAGGTTTACGGTGGGAGGGGAGAGATTTAATAGAAATCTGAGGGGCAACTTTTTTACGCAGAGGGTGGTAGGTGTATGGAACGAGCTGCCAGAGGAGGTGGTTGAGGCAGGTTCAATATCAACATTTAAGAGGCACTTGGACAGGGCCATGGATAGGAAAGGTTTAGAGGGATATGGGCCAAACGCAGGCAAATGGGACTGGCTTAGATGGGAATCTTGGTTGGCATGGACCAGCTGGGCTGTATGACTCCAGTATCACATCGTCACTGCTGACTGCTGACTGATGCCATGGATCTCCTGCTCAGTTTTCTCCCAGCAGAGGTTAGTTACATCTGTCTGACTCCTTCACCAGGACACTGCCTGGTCTGATTCCTGGGAGAGAGGGTGTGGGTTCAACCCGGACGTGCTGAACTCTGTGCACTGCCAGTTGTGTCTGTGTGCAGGGCCTGACATCCCGATTCGTGGGCTCTTTCTTTGCTCAGTCTACATGCTCTGGCAATGTCCCGGGCCTGACCCAGACCATCCCAGCCAGCAACCACACTAAAGGGTTCCACTTCTGGGGGACACAAATAACAAGGATTTAATCCATGAAAAGCAGTGAGACACAAACCACTTTCTGAGCAGTGCACCCTTCCCTCCAGTAACAGCAGTGGTTGAACAAGGCGCTAAATGAATGCAGAGGCCATGCCCTCCTCCTCCAGCACCACTCAGGTGGTGAACCATTCCCCCCCCACCCCCAACAACACCGACCCAGAGTTCCAGCACTTCCTGCTGTAGGTGGATGGATGGGGAGCTGAGTGAGTGGTGGGGAGATGTGGGAGCAGGCCCCCAGTGAGTGTCCTGGGACATGGGCAGTCCTGTCCCCCTGTGACTGGAGGTCAGCACTGCAGACTCACTGGGTCATTTGAAACACGTCAGGGATCTGCCGGAGATCGGTGTACGGCACTGGGAGACACACACTGACCTGTCCAAGTAGACACTGCAGAACACACACAGATGTGCCTGCTTGTGCCATTTGCAAACACACACACAGACACACACACACGTGCACACACGTGCGCGCACACACACACACAAGCAAGCACACATACACATGGATGCACACACACACACATGGATGCACACATGGACACACATACATGGTCACACAAACACGGAGAGAGACAGACAAACACACACATAGATGCACACACGGGCACACACACAAATGCACATACGTAAACACGTGTGTGCCTGTGCACACACACATGAGCACACACGTACATACAGATCCACACACATACTTGTGCGCACACACAAACACACACACATACAAACACAAATTAACATGTGAAGACACATACATGCATGTACACACACATAACCAGGTACACACACTCACAGACACAAACACAGGCTGCAGGCACACACATATACACACACACCAACATAAAGACACACAAACATAGACACACGTGCACATGTGCACACCCATACACACGGATATGCACACACACAAGCACACACATACTTGCACACCTAAATCTCTCAGCTTCCAATGTGAAACCTAAAATACAGCTGCCTGTTTATTCTGACCCAGAGGAACTGTCAGTTTATGTGTGGAACAGGATGTGAATAAGATCAAAAAACACTGAGAACCAACGGTTGCTGCAAAGGCAAAATTGTTTTGGTTATTTCATTTCTGGCAGAACGTTTCAGTTAGTTAGGTTGGTGTAATCTGAATTTATCTCTAGTAATCCATTCTCTCAGTGCTCTCTCAGTGATTTCCTGTCATCTTGCTTCCCCCTCCAAACTTAATCATGCCCGTTAAACCGTCACTAACTCAGCAGTTAATAGTGATCTTATTAACAGGGGGACAGAGAACTTGTGCCTTTCCGCAACTTAGAGCACTCCGATGTTCCACGGAGCGTGCGGTGCCCTTGGGGTGAAGTGTGGGTTAAGGAGGGCAGGGATGTGAGAGGTGGGATTGGGAATGGGAGGAGACGATGGTGACTCTCGGTAGTGAGGGTCTGGTTGGGTGGTGGGCAGGGGGTCAGTCCCTCCCCTGTACACTGACAAGTCAGTGCAGTCAGCAGTAGATGTGAGGCTGGTGAGGTCCCCCTGAAGATTGGAGAGTTCTCACCATTTCCAGGGATCAAAGCTGTGAGATTCCTGGATCTGAGCCAGGCTCTCCGGGAATTTCGATGGGGGTGGGGGGGGGGGGGTGGGGGATTGGTATCAGAGAGTCATAGAGTTATACAGCACGGAAACAGGCCCTTCGGCCCAACTGGTCCATGTTGACCAAGGTGCCCCTCTAAGCTTGTCCCGTTTGCCCGCGTTTGGCCCATATCCCTCTAAGCTTTTCTCTGTCCTCCTGATCCAGCCGACCCCCCCCATCACCCTATCTCTTCCCCTCCCCCACCCCTTTCCTCTCCACCTGCCCATCACCCACACACCCCACCCACCAGTTCCCCTGTCCACTTCCCTCTCCTCTGCTCCGCCATCGTCTCCCTCAGGTTTCACCACCTTCACCACCCGTCACCTCCCAGCTTCTGACATCCTTTCTGCCCTTGTCTGCTTATCACCCCTCTCACCTGACTCCGTCTATCACCTGCCAGCTCTGCCCCCCACCTTTTTCCACTGGCTGTCTCCCCCTTTCCTTCCAGTCCTGATGAAGGGTCTCGACCTGAAGCGTCGACTTTCCGTTCCCTCCACAGATGATACCTGACCCGTGAAGTTCCTCCAGTGCCTTTTGCCTTGCGCCAGGCGATCGATGCCTCCCGTGCACCCAAACAGCTCTCTTGCCTTCCCTGCACCTCTGTGATCTCTCCTTGGACGTGGTTTACCTTCCATTACGTGGTGTCCATTTCACCACTGCAGCCCCCACCTCTCCCCCACGGCCACCTGTCACCCCGTGTCTGCCCAACGTCCGGGTGTGGATGGGGCACCACCAATTCCAGCTCAACAGTGTGAAGGGACTGACCCACCCACAGCTACGATCTCTGCGGCTACATTACCATCCCCCCCCTGCTGACCGCTGCCCTCTGGTCAATGACCAGTTGCACCTTGGCCACGCCAGTGCTCTGAGACTGCATCTCCGATATCATCCTTCACTGTAAGAAGGCCGAGAACATTAAAAGCAATCCATGGTATCCTGTAAAGCAGACAGACTCAAGCAGGCACGGTAGTGTTGAGGCGGGCACGGTAGTGTAACGGTTAGCATAATGCTATTACAGCACCAGCGACCCGGGTTCAATTCCCGCTGCTGTCTGTAAGGAGTTTGTACGTTCTCCCCGTGTGTCTGCGTGGGTTTCCTCCGGGTGCTCCGGTTTCCTCCCACATTCCAAAGACGTACAGGTTAGGAAGTTGTGGGCATGCTACGTTGGCGCCAGAAGCGTGGCGACACTTGCGGGCTGCCCCCCAGAACACTCTACGCAAAAGATGCATTTCACCGTGTGTTTCGATGTACGTGTGACTAATAAAGATTATAAAGTCTGCCCATAGCAACAACTGTCACTGGTAAATGAGAAAGAAGCTTAGAAACTCCTGAGGGCTGCAGTTGAGTCTGTCAGTCAGGGAAAGGGGTGATGGATGGTGAGTGGGAGAGGGAGAGGGGTGGAGGGGCTGCAGAAGGATGCAGCTGGAAAACCGACGGAAACTGGAAAATGATGAGAGTTCTGATGGTCCCCGGACCCAAAACATTAAGTGTTTCTCTCTCCACAGATGCTGCCTGACCTGCTGAGTGTTCCCAGCTTTTTTCTGTTTTTATTTCAGATTTCTAGGATCCACTTTCTTTTGTTATTTCCATGAACATTGATGGAGATTGGAGAAGACAGAATGGTCAGAAAACGTCTGAAGAGCAGGAAGTGTGAACAGTTGGATGGTGCAAGGGAGAAAGAATTCGAGATGTGCCTACAACAATGGCACCACCTGCCATCTATACAGTGCCTTTAGTCAGGGAAGTGCCCAGGGTGCAACACGTGAGTGTTGACACTGAGTCATCGCTGGAGAATCAGTCATGTGGTGGAAGGTTAGTCCTGGAATTTTGTCAGAAAGCAGGCTTCCGTAAGTAGCAGTGTGGTTCTCTGTGGGAAGGACGTGTGGAGAGTGGTCCTCTGTGGGAGGGATGTGTGGGGGCTGCTGGGGGAGATGTGTTGTTCACTGGCGTACCGGACACGATTGACCTTCGTTGCAGGTGTTTCCGGCAAAGATCTCCTTCACCATCTTCCCTACCTGTGTCGCCAATTTTAGGGAACTATGTACTTGTACCTGTGCTCTACAACATTCCCCAGATCCCTGCCGTTCATTGTGCAAGTCCTGCCCTGGTTTAACTTCCAAAAATGCATCTCTTCACACTTGTCTGAGTTAAATTCCATCAGTTGTTCCTTTACCGACTTACTCACTTGATCTAGATCCTGTTGTAACTTTAGACAACCTTCTTCACACCACACCACCAATCCAGACATCATCCACAAACGTACCAACCATGCCACTTACGTTCTCATCCAAATTGTTTACTATAGATGACAAACAACAGACCCAGAATCGATCCCTGTGGCACACCACTGATCACAGGCTTCCAAACTGGAAAAAAAAACCCTCCACTACCACCCACTGCCTCCTACGGCCAAGCCAATTTTATTTCCAACTTGCTAACTCACCCTGGATCCCACATGATCTAACCTTCCGGACCAGCCTACCATGTGGGACCTTGTCAAAGTCCTTGCTAAAATCCATGTAGACACCGTCTACCACTCTGCCCTTGTCATTCCTCTTGGTCGCCTTTTCAAAAAACTCAGTTAAATTCGTGAGATGCGATTTTCCACACACAAAGCCTTGCTGACTATCCTGAATCCTGCCCCGCCCTGTCCTGTCGACTGACCCGCCTTCCTGATCTGCTCCAAGCATTAGCTTCCCCTGGCTGGGGCTGCCACTCCCTTTAGCTGCTCCAACAAGGCATGTGGTTAGTCAGTAGCTGGAGGGCACAGGGGTCCTGGCGTCTAGGAGCTAAAACAAGGAGCGGAACTGTAATCGGACTGAGCTGAGTTCAGACCCACGTGGAGAGGCTGAGGGCAGGGAGCTGAGACTGCTTTCCCCAGCTGTGGCCGAGAATTGTCTATCACTTGCTCAGCCAGACACATTTCTCAGATGGGCTGGTCCTCTCCTGGGCTCAGAAGAATGAAAGGTGACCTGATTAAAACACACAAAGTTCTTACAGGGCTGGTCAGAATAGATGGGGAGTTGATGTTTCTACTCCCTGGGGTGTCTGGAAACAGGGGTCACAGCCTTAAACTAAGGGGTCAGCCATTCAGGACAGAGAAAAGAAGACTTCTCCAGCCGAGGGTGGTGAACCTTTGAGCTCTGTCTCCTGTGGAGACTCGGAGACGCTGAGATTGGTAGCTTCTAAGATGCCGATAGGGAGCGAGTGCAGGAAAGTGGTGCTGTGGCAAACTTGCATTGGACAGCCTCTTTTTTGTGGATGGGGGTAGGGTGGACCAGGGACATGGAGTGAACTGGATAGAACGTGATCGTTGCTTGTATGACTAGAGAGAGGGAAAGGGGCTCTCAGTGAACACAGAGTGGTTCCCCTCTGTCTCTGTACACGATCAGCGGTGGAGGATGTTTACAGAAAGAGAAAAGGGAAATTCTGTTCATGCATCCACCTGACGTTCTACTGTCTGATTCAGAAACAACACTGAGCAGCAGAGAGGCTTCTGCTGACTTTTCCCTGTGTGTTGGGCGCCACCCTGTTCATTGTGCATCTACCACAGGAGCAGATCACCACGAGGCCTGATGGTTTGGTGGCAAAACATCTCAACCTTCACGTGAGCCAGTAGCAACCGAAATTTAACACGTGAGGAGATTCCAGTGACCATATATTTATCAAAGAGATAGGTTTTAAAGGATTGTCTCAAAGAGGTGGGTACAGGGAGATATAGGGAGGGAGTTCCCGAGCTTTGGGGCAAACAACACAATCAGATAGCGTAACGCTATTACAGCCCCAGTGACCCGGGTTCAATTCCGGCCACTCTCTGTAAGGAGTTTGTATGTTTTCCCCGTGTCTACGTGGGTTTCCTCCGGGTACTCCGGTTTCCTCCCACATTCCAAAGAGGTACGGGTTAGGAAGTTGTGGGCGTGCTATGTTGGCGGCGGAAGCGTGACGACACTTGCGGGCTGCCCCCAGAACACTCTACACAAAAGATGCATTTCACTGTGTGTTTCGATGTACATGTGACTAATAAAGATATTTTATCTTATCTTAAACAGCTGAAGGCATGGCTGCCATTGGCAGTGTGATTACATTTGGGGGTGCAAGGGGCAGAAACGGAAAGGGTCTCAGGGCTGGGGAGGGTAGAGAGGTACAGGGGGACCAAGCTGTGGATGGTTTAGAAAACAAAGACAGTCAGTGAGAACAGGGGGCAACCAGCGCACCTGAGCTTCATGGCTGCAGGCACAAGAACAGAACATAAAACATCTTGAATGGCCTCTTGTACTACCATGGACTTGTCTCTGATTGTGTTTTGCTTTGCGCTGATGTCTTGTAAGCACAGTCGTTTCTTCACTGTCTTGTATAATTCATGTATAATGTATGTTCTGTGTGTTGTCTGTACCTACATGCCTGTGATGCTGTTGCAAGCAAGTTTTTCATTACACCTGTACCTCACCGTACTTGTGCACATGGCAATGAACTTGACTTGAGCTGAGAAGTAGGACTAGGCCATCTGGCCCTTATGCCTGCTTGATGAATTCATAAGATCACGGCTGATGTTTCACCTCAGAGCTACTTTCCTGCTCTAACCCTAGATCCCTGGATTCCCTCACTATCTAAAAATCTGCGAGTTTTTGTCTTGACTATACTCAGCCACAGCCCTCTTGGGTGCGGAATTCCAAAGATCCGCCACCCTCCGGGTGAAGAAATTTCTCTCATCTCTGTCCTGAATGATTGACCACTTCTGAGACTGTGACCCCTGGTTCGAGAACCTCAGCCATGGGGGACATCAACTCCACATTTACCCTGTCAAACCCTGTGAGAATTTTGTACATCTCAGTCAGATCATCTCTCATTCTTCTAGTCTCAAGAGAGTACAGATCCAGACTGCTTAATCTCTCCTGGGACAAGCCTGTTATTCCAGAGATCGTTCTGGTGAACGTTCACTGTACTCACTCCAGTGGAAGTACGGCAGCCAGACGTAAGCAATATTCAAGATGTGATCTCACCAGGGCCCGAAATGTTGTAATGACTTCTCGTGTTCAAATCCTCTTGCAATAAAGGCCAACATACCACTGAACTTAATTGGTTGCTAAACCAGTATACTAGCTCTTAGTGATTTGTGTAAAAGGACACCCAGATATTCTGAACACCAACAGTAATTGATCGCTAATCATTTAGAAAAAAACTGTCTTGCTATTCTTTCTAACAAAGTTGGCATGGACAAGTTGGGCTGAAGGGCCTGTGTAGCTCTATGACTCAAATTGGATGACCTCACCTTTTTGCCAGGCTATATTCCATCTGCCAAGTCCTTGCCCATTCACGTAACCTGTCTATATCCCCTTGAAGCCTCTTTGCATCCTCCTCAAAGTTCACACTGCCACCTGGATATATTACACTTGATCCCTCACACAAATCATTGATACAGATTGTGAACAGCTGGGGCTTCAGTACCAAGGCTTGCAGAACACAACCAGTCACAGCCTCCCCACCTGAAAATGTCCCATTTATTCCCACTCTCTGTTCTCTCTCTTTGTCAGTCCTCATGCAACCCCAATATATTAAACACAACACTGTGCACTCTGACTTTAATAACCTCCAGTGCTGCCATCTGGAAGTATAAGTATATTGCATCAACTAGTTTACCCTTATTTGTCTTGCCAGTTATAACCTCATAAACTCCAATCATATGTCAGCCGTAATTTCCCTTCCAGTAATTCATGATGATTGTTCAATCCTATTACCTAATTCTAAGAGCCTTGCTATCATTTCTTTAATAAAAGATTCCAGAGTGTTCCCTACAACTGATGTCAAGCTAACTGCATTGCAGGTCTGTGTTTCCTGTCTTCCTTTTCTCATAAACTGGGGGAGAAAGTGCTCCCTTACAGTCTGTGGGAACCACTCTAGAGTTGATGGAACTCTGGAGGATGACAGTCAGTGCATCCGTTATCCTCATAGGCACCTCCTTCTGGCTCCTGGGCCACTTTATCAACCTTCATTCTTATTCATTTCTCCAGTACCTTTTTTTTGTACTTCTGACTTATTCCAGAACTATTCCCCATTATTTCCTGGAATTTCGCTGCACCTTCTTCCAAAAAGGAAGATACAGAACACTTATTTAGTTTCTCGGCCATTTCCTTATTCCCCAATATATTTTCCCCCTTCTCAGTCTGTAAGGGACCCACGTCAGCTTTAGCCAGTTTTTTCCTTTTAACAGATCTACAGAAGCTCTTGCAGTCTGTTTATAGATTTCTCACTTGCTGCTCTTATATTCCACTTTCCTGTTCTCTCTCAATTCTTTGGTGCTCTTTTGCTGAAGTCTGACATTTTCCCAGTCCTTGGGTTTATTGCTTTTTTAGTCAATGCTATAAGTCTTTTCCTTTGATCTAATACTGCCTCTTGTTAACCCTGGCTGAACAACTTCACCTGTTGTTTTTGTTTGCCTTATACTTTGAACTGTGTATGAATTCTTTAAATGTTAATCATTGCTTGTTTTCTGTTATACTTTCTCATGTAGTTTCCCCACCTTTCATCACCAGTTCTGGCCCTCATTCCTTTGTGGATTGCTCTCTTCAGACTAAGACCCTTCCTTATGATAAACCACTTTCAGTTTTTACATTCTCTTCTTATGCTGCCTGATCTTGATGAACTGATCAGCTGAGGCAAATACCAGCAAGTAAAATACTCTGGAGGGTGGAAACCTGAAACCATTCAGCAAGGCAGACAGCACTGGGGAGAAAACCACTGTTCTGGTGGTTGCTCCTGTAATGGTGAAAATACTAACACAGCAATGAAACAAAAACTATCAAATAATCTGTTGATTGAAGAGTAAATATAGGCCAGGAATTAGTGAATATTTCAGTTTAATGATAAATGCAGTACAATTTAAATTTTATAAATAACCGTCAAGTTTATTGTCATGTATATTGTCAAGGGGGCTATGTGAGAGGGAAGGGTTAGATAGATCTTAGAGCAGGATAAAATGTCGGCACAACATTGTGGGCTGAAGGGCCTGTACTGTGCTGTAATGTTCTATGTTCTTAATGACCTTCCAGTTCTATAACCAGTATGTTGTGCACTGTCACCCTCGGGACCTGCTGCACACTCTGACACTGGGAGACTGCCCAGCCCTCTGTTTGTTACTAGAGGACAGCTGTGTCCCTCTGTCCCTTCTTTCACAATTTCTTTACCTTCCTGTCTCTCTCTCCCCCCCCCTCTCTCCCTCTCTCTCTCTCTCTCCCTCTCTCTCTCTCTCTCTCCCCCTCTCTCTCTCTCTCTCTCTCCCTCTCTCTATCTCTCTCAATAACTATTGATGCACTGAACCTTTAGCCTTACTTTGGATTACTGTTCCTCTTTCTTCCTTCTGTTATCCGGCTTGCCACTTTTCCAAACTTACCCCTCCTGAGTGCAGTGCTGGCCTTTGTAACACGGTGTGTCACTGGTTCTGGGAAGCTGGAGCAGCAGGTCATTGCGTAGTCGTCGAGTCATCGAGTCACACAGCATGGAAGCAGACATCTAGGCCCAATGCTGACCAGGTTGTCTACCTGAGCTGGTCCCATTTGTCTGCAGTTGGCCCACGTCCCTCCAAACCAATCCTATCCATGTACCCGTCTAAGTGTCTTTCAAACATTGTAATTGTACACAGCTCTACAGCTTCCTCTGGCAGCTCGCTCAACAATTCAGAACAGCTTCTCTCACACTCAACGATTCATAAAGAGCTTCTTCGCCTCCGCCATCAGATTCCTGAACACTCCATGAACCCATGAATCCTACATCGTTATTCCTTTTTGATTTGCACAATTCATTTATTTTTGTAATTTACAGTAATTTTATATCTTTGCTGCCGCTAAACCACAAATTTCACGTCATAGAAGTCAGTGGTAGTAAATCTAATTCTGATTCTGATTCTGAAACCCTCTCACCTTAAATCTATGTCCTCTAGATTTAGGCTCCCCTAGCCCCGGGAAAAAGTGACCAGTCACTTTATCTATGCACCTTGTAGTTTTATGTACCTCTACAAAGTCACTCCTCAGTCTCCTATGCTTCAGGGAAAAATGTCTCAAGCTATTCAGTCTCTCCTCGAACCCTCCAGTTCCGCTAATGTCCGTGTGAATCTTTTCTTCACCCTTTGGAATATAGAACAATTACAGCACAATTCAGGCCCTTCGGCCCACAAAGCTGTGCTGAACATGTCCCTACCCTAGAAATTACTAGGCTTACCCATAGCCCTCTATTTTACTCAGCTCCATATACCGATCTAACAGTCTCTTGAAAGACCCTATCGTATCCGCCTCCACCACCGTTTCTGGTAGCCCATTCCACACACTCACCACTCTCTGAGTAAAAAACTTACCCCTGACATCTCCTCTATACCTACTCCCCAGCACCTTAAACCTATGTCCTCTTGTGGCCACCAATTCAGCCCTGGGGAAAAGCCTCTATCTACCCTATCAATACCTATCATCTTATACACCTCTATCAGGTCCCCCCTCATCCTCCGTCTCTCCAAGGAGAAAAGGCCGAGTTCCCTCAACTTGCTTTCATAAGACATGCTCCGCATTCCAGGCAGCATCCTTGTAAATCTCCTTTGCACCCTCTCTATGGCTTCCACATCTTTCCTGTAGTAAGGCGACCAGAACTGAGCACAATACTCCAAGTGGGGTCTGACCAGAGACCTATATAGCTGCAACAATACCTCTCGGCTCCTAAATTCAATTCCCTGGTTGTTGAAGGACAATACACCTTTGTGTTGAAGATCATCACAATATAATGTATCACAGCCACAGAAGGAAGATAACCAGCAGTTCTTCATATCCTCAGAGTGCACTGCTGTGGTCATTACTGTAAGGTAGAAAATGCAGCAACAACGTTTCCTGCAGCAGGCAGGTAAGTATCCACTTAATCTGGTGCAGCAGAGTTCGGTGATAAAGGAATGGTGTTCACACCAGTAAAACTTGTCTTGCCTTCTGCAAAGATACCTTACCCCCAGCTTTGCTTGACATCTGATGCTGGCACCTCGGAGAGTGCAAGAGATTGATCATCAGGACTGTACTGGAATCAGGGTCTTGCCCAACTCTGCAGCAAGACTCCTACAAACTGAGCCAATCTGATCTTTATCTCTTTAGTCGCACTTTCACTGTGAAAATGTAGGTCACCCTGTCTGCTGTGGCAGTGACCCAAGGCCCCGTGGATTGTGGCTGGGGTAGGAGCTAGCCAACAGAAAGATGGGGTTAATTGAGGGGGTTACAGAAATCTAACCATAAATCCCAATAAAAGTTATGCCCCTATCAATCAAGTTTTAGCCACTGCATTTTCTCACCAGTTAAATTTATTTGCCTTACAATCTAAAAAGAAGCTATTTACTTCCTGCTCTTTCTTCTGAGATTTGTAGCTAGGTGCTGACTTAGCATCTTCCATCAGAGTGGAAAAATCCTCCAGCTCATTTTATTCTTTTTCACAATCTTTGATCTGGAGTCTTTGAGTTGAGAGTTCTAGTCTCTTAGTGCACTTTAAAGGCCCAGGACTGGAAACACGAGCTGTCTGTGATCTTGTCAGACAAATACCAGTTCACACAGCTCCTGTGGAAAGAGAAACAGTTAACATTTCACACTGGGGACCTTCATCAGACCTCTCTCCACAGATGCTGTCTGACCTGCTGAGTGTTTCCAGCATTTTCTGTTTTTATTTCAGATTTCCAGCATCTGCAACCTTTTGGTTTTTAAATACCATTTTAGCCTGGGAGGGTCCGTGCTCAGTCTGTACATGTGTTAGTCCTCTGCCAAACTAAAGCCCCTGGGGCATCTGAGCAGAAAGCCACAGAGCCAGTGTAGACCCTGTCTGATGTCCCAGCTAATAGTTTAATGGTTGACATCTCTTGACCCAGTCTTCTTGTTGTCTAGGCTTTCCCAGAGCTTTAGCGTAAACCAAAGTGTATAAAGGAACAATGAGTTGCAGTCAGCTGACCACCCTCAGTGAAGTCCGCACATCCATCGTTCCTCCCTGACTCCGGATATGTCTCCTGTCCTGGGACAACCTGTATTTGGGTGCTTGTTGCTCTGCCGGGAGATACTGTGGACACTGATTGATATCTCCCTGCTCACCCATTGACCAGGGAATGCCACAGACAGACACACTGACTTTACAGACCTTTAAGCTGTGCTACAGGGTTGCACTCATGCCTCTGAATCGGAAGGTTGCAGGTTCTAGCTCCACTCCCAACACTTGGACTAAGGCTCCTGTTCAACACTGGGACAGTGCTGCACTGACACAGGTGCCTTCCTTCAGATGAGACGTTAGACCAAAACCCTGCCTCTCCTTTAAGGTGGGCATAAAACATTCTCTAAAGAACATCGCAGTTTTTCCCCAGTAGTCCAGCCAACATTTGTCCCTCAAGGCCTTTAACCTGAGCAGCCTTTGCTCCCTTAGGTAAGGTTAAGGGGTCAACAGCAGCCAAAGGTGAAGGGATGGTGATACAGCATCACAGCTGAACCAGTCAGCAGCCAAGGTCATGAGACTTAATTACACGTGAGGCCTTATCATTGCCGATCCCACACTGCTCATCCTCTCCCATTTACCCCAAACATATTCCTCTTTCCCTCACTATCCAATGCCTTTATCTGGATGGGTGCCTGCTCTTGCCACATTTGGCATTGATACCAAACTCAACCCCCTGCAACAAAGCATGAACCTGGTCAAAAAGACATGTAATTTCACCTGGAGAGCTTCTCAGCTAAAATCAAAGTTTGTGTGACTGGTGGCCAATAAAACAGGCTCAACGTGATCCGCTTTCTTGGCTCCAGATTCCTCACTGAGGCTCTGACCTAAGCTTTTGGCCTGTCTGCCAATGATCCCATGGATGGGGTCCGGGCACAGGCTGGGGTTTGCTGCTGCGTTGCCCACTTCCACTGCTGGGTGAAAGAACAGGCAAGCATTCCTGCAGCACAGAGACAACTGCACTCAAGGCGACTGATTTACTCATCGCTGGTCTCCACAAAAACACACTGACATATGTGACAACTAATCTTTATTAAATGTTTATTAATTTATTAATACATTCATTAATCCATAAATTAATAGAAATAAATAAAACAATTTATTAATTAATTAAAAAAACCCAAAAAACTAATTAATAAAAAAATAAAGTTTGCATTGCTTGAGGGACAAATGTTGGCTGGACTACTGGGGAAAAACTGCGATGTTCTTTAGAGAATGTTTTATGCCCACCTTAAAGGAGAGGCAGGGTTTTGGTCTAACGTCTCATCTGAAGGAAGGCACCTGTGTCAGTGCAGCACTGTCCCAGTGTTGAACAGGAGCCTTAGTCCAAGTGTTGGGAGTGGAGCTAGAACCTGCAACCTTCCGATTCAGAGGCATGAGTGCAACCCTGTAGCACAGCTTAAAGGTCTGTAAAGTCAGTGTGTCTGTCTGTGGCATTCCCTGGTCAATGGGTGAGCAGGGAGATATCAATCAGTGTCCACAGTATCTCCCGGCAGAGCAACAAGCACCCAAATACAGGTTGTCCCAGGACAGGAGACATATCCGGAGTCAGGGAGGAACGATGGATGTGCGGACTTCACTGAGGGTGGTCAGCTGACTGCAACTCATTGTTCCTTTATACACTTTGGTTTACGCTAAAGCTCTGGGAAAGCCTAGACAACAAGAAGACTGGGTCAAGAGATGTCAACCATTAAACTATTAGCTGGGACATCAGACAGGGTCTACACTGGCTCTGTGGCTTTCTGCTTAGGGGCTTTAGTTTTAGTTTGGCACGTTGGACCCACTGGCTGGGTGGGACTGAATGGTTGTTGCCCTTTGCCCCTGAGGAAATGACGGTGGGCTAGTGGTTTAACACAGCAAGCACTGGCAAGCGGTGAGGTGAGTGCAGAGCTCCGTACTCAACCCACGCTCCCTCCTGTGAAACCCCACCTGCCCCACCTGTGGCAGAGTCTGTGGGTCCCACATTGGCCTTATCAGCCACCTCAGAACCCACAGATCTGGGGTGGAGACAAGTCCTCCACGCCCCCGAGAGACTGCCTGAAGATCACGAATGACCTGCCTCAGGAGGTTGACCTCAATGGGGGCAGTACGTAGAGGCAGGCTGCGCATGAAGGACAGATTCCCTTCCCTAAAGGATCTTTCTGAGTCTGGAGCAACTTTCAAACAGTTCCACTTTTATAGAACATAGAACATAGAACAATTACAGCACAATTCAGGCCCTTCGGCCCACAAAGCTGTGCCGAACATGTCCCTACCCTAGAAGTTACTAGGCTTACCCATAGCCCTCTATTTTACTCAGCTCCATAAACCGATCTAACAGTCTCTTGAAAGACCCAATCGTATCAGCCTCCACCACTGTTTCTGGCAGCCCATTCCACACACTCACCACTCTCTGAGTAAAAGACTTACCCCTGACATCTCCTCTATATCTACTCCCCAGCACCTTAAACCTATGTCCTCTTGTGGCCACCAGTTCAGCCCTGGGGAAAAGCCTCTGACTATCCACCCTATCAATACCTCTCATCACTTTATATACCTCAATCAGGTACCCCCTCATCCTCCGTCTCTCCAAGGAGATTTTGTTTTGGAAATTTTTTGTTTTACTTTCATTGATACTTATCCCTTTATTTCCACTGAGTTCAAATTGGGCTAATGTATTTTGAGACGCTTGGTTTTGGATTAACATGACACTAGCACCAGTGCACCTCATTATTTAACAATCACCAACTGCTCCTCCTTATAATTGACTGATTGTTTCTAACATCCAGCCCTGTGATATTATCTCATCCTTTCTTACCAGCAACACTCTGCTGCTCTAAGACTTCCAGGCTTCAAAGTCACCGTCTGTGAATTTCCCCGTACTGTCTGAGAAACAGCAGACAGTATTTGTGATTTGTTCTTGCTCAGAGTATCTCACCTCTGAGAAAGGGTGGTGTTTTTGCACCAGAGTGCTTGTGTGAGCAGGTGAGAGGGTGACAGGTTTATCACTGCTATCTTGATGAAGGAAGTGATAAAAGTTGTACTTGTGTCAAGTGGCAGTTCCAAAGATTGTTTGCGGCAACTCGCAATGAGAAAAAGCAACAGCAATTGCCTTGGTTTCTCAGAAAGAAATTATCTTGCAGATACTGGGGTTGGACACTTAACACCAGCAGGCAAAACCTACAGGATATTCACTGGAAATGCTTTACTTTGTAAGGTAAAATTTACTGTTGAATGGATGGTCCTTAATGCTGTACCAAGGAATGTTTTCCTGATCTCAGCAGCATTTGCCAATCAGTGGGGCAGTGCCACTGGAATGCCAACAAGCAGGCTGTTCGGTGACGCCCACCATGGCAATATACCCAGCCGTGCCCCTGGCCTGGCTTGCTTTGCCCTTGCTCCTCTCCCTTAACCTACTTCCTTCTGTGACCATCAGAGGATAAGCACACTCTTCCAAGTCTCACCACTTGCAAACTCCCAAAGATTGAGCTGTTTTCTGCAATATTTCTGCAGCTCTCTGTCTGTCACCTGCTGTCATTTGCCCTCTTCCTTCTTTGATGTTCATTTTCTCACTGGAACAGCCTCTTACGTTCTCAGAGAAACAAGATCCTGGTGATAAATGTGGTTTTGTAAGTCTCCTGCATCTTGAGAAGAAAAAAAGTGAAGAATGGAAACGAAGGTCCCTCTGCCCCAAAGAGGGAGCAGATACAAGGAAGCAAGGCTCAGATCAAAGTGTTGGCCCCTCCTTGTTCCGTTGCTTTGAATCACAGCTATCTTTGACATCTTTGAGAAGAGGGCAGGGCCCGTGATGGTTAGCGACGTCTATGGTGGATCGTCTGTGGTCAGAGACTTCCTTGAACAGAGGTTGGCAGCCATTCAATATGAAGCTTTTATCTGTGAACCTTGTAGACGACAGCTAATGGATTGTTTGACTTTTTTGGTTCTTTGCTAACTTAGTCAGGGAACCGGGTTGGGACCACAAAAACTAAACCTGGTTTCAGGAAATTTGAGTTGCTCCTGTTGTCTTTGATAGAAAATTGTCTCATATGGGAATCTATCTGCAGCGACCTGACATAAATTATAACACCTATTGGTGTGAAGTCTGTGCTCTGTCTTAGAAAAGTGTTAATCCAGGCATTGACTTTCAAAGTCAAAGTCAAAGTTGAGTTTAAGGACAGCTTCTACCCCACTGTGATAAGACTACTGAACAGTTCCCTTATATGTGAGGTGGACTCTGACCTCACAATCTACCTTGTTGTGACCTTGCACCTTATTGCACTGCACTTTCTCTGTAGCTGTGACACTTTGTACTGTTACTGTTTTTACCTGTACTACATCAATGCACTAAGTCAATGTAACTGCACTGTGTAATGACTTGACCGGTATGATCGGTATGCAAGACAAGTTTTTCACTGTACCTCAGTACAAGTGACAATAATAGACCAATTCCAATACCAATACCAATGTGCAGAAGTACATGTGTACACAGGTGCAATCGAAAACTTGCTTGCGGCAGCATTGCAGGCACATAGCATTAGAGACGCAACATTCACAAGAAAAACATAAATTGAACAGATATTATGCAAAATTATACAAGAAAGAACATAATTAGAACAAAACAAAACAAAATCCACTGTAGTGCAAAGTGGTCAGCTGTACTGAGGTAGTGATTAGGGTTGTGCTGGTTGGTTCAAGGACTGAATGATTGAAAGGAAGTAGCTGTTCCTGAACCTGACTTCGCATGATCCCCAAAACTGGGCAAAATTCAGGGTAGGAAATTAATGCAACTTTAATGCAATTAAAGTTCGACCTTGTTAGGGCCATTTTGCCAACGACGTGTGCAAAAGCCATTGCAGCGTTTTAGCTGGAACACCGCAGAGTGATTTTGATGGACTTATGTTATGATTCTCTCTTGGGAGCAGGACCTCAAATAATAGCCACTGCTTTTGCAGTTCACACTTTTGTCTCTCGTAGCTGTGATCAACACTGGGGCATAGTCACACCAAGTCCACAGAAGATAAGATAAGATAAAATTTCTTTATTAGTCACATGTACATTGAAACACACAGTGAAATTCATCTTTTTGTGTGGAATGTTCTCGGGGCAGCCCGCAAGTGTCAGCACACTGTCGGCGCCAACATGGGTAGTGTAGCGGTTAGCATAACACTATTACAGCGCCAGCGGCCCTGGTTCAATTCCGGCCACTGTCCGTAAGGAATTTTGTACATTTGTACCATAGAACCATACAGCACAAAACAGGACCTTTGGCCCACCATGTACGTCCTCCCTGTGACTGCGTGGGTTTCCTCCGGGTGCTCTGGTTTCCTCCCACACTCCAAAGACGTACGGGTTAGGAAGTTGTGGAGGTAGCCATTCATCATGGGAACATGGTTGCCAGACTTCCATAACTGGCCTGGAGTCACAAGGAATAAAAGATTGATCTTCAGGGCACTGCCAGGAACTTAACTGGACTTGGAAATGTATTGCCGGTCCTTCATTTACACCCTGGAGCTCCCTCGCGAACAGCACTGCGGAAGCACCTTCACTGGAACTGCTGAGGTTCAAGGATTGGCTCAGCCCTAACACCTCCAGGGAAAGGCAATAAATGGTGACCTTCCTAGCAAGATGGTCATCCCGGAAATGAATATAACAAAGCATACCAGCATTAAACAATCACATGCTCTGTTACTTGATTGTTTAAAGATTGACGGTTATGAATCTTCCAATTGACTGAGAATTAGTCTGCTTACCAAGAATTAGGTCAGTGATATGTCAGATATGTAAGGAGGGAGGGGGTGGAATATGGAATGTGGCATTGAGCTGGATGTGTTGGGAGCCAACGGGAGGGAGAAGTGACGTTGGGTTTGAGGTTACGTAGAAACTTAGGAGCTGGAGTCGGTCCCTTGATCCTTCAAACCTGCTCCACCATTCCAAACAATCATGGCTGATCCTCCATCTCACTGCTCTATTCCTGCTCTCTCTCCTTGATGTCATTTGTGTCTAGAAATCTATCTACCTTTTCCTTCAATATACCCAGTGACGGCCTGCACTGTCCTCTGTGGCAAAGATTCCACAGGTTCACTGCCCTCTGAATGAAAAAAATTCTGTCCTAAATGTCTTACCCTGTATGCTGAGACTGATTTTTCATTCTGGACACCTCCTCAGCTGGGGGAACATCTGCCCTAAATCCAGCCTGTCGCACCCTGCCAGACTTTTGCCTGTTTCGATGAGATCCCCGCTCATTCTTCCAAACTCAACAGAACTTTGTTACACTTCCTCTGTGGTCAGCAGAGTCTAAGGAGAGCAAAACTTCACACAATACTCCAAGTGTGGTCTGACGTGTATAACAGCAACAAGACACTGTTGTTCCTGCACCCCAAACCTCTTGCAATGAAGGCCAACGTATCATTTGCCTTCTTAACTGTTTGCTGCACCTGCATGCTTGCTTTCAGTAACTCATGTTCAAGGGCACCTAGATCCCTTTTTCACATCAGCATTTCCCAGTCTATCACCGTGTAAGCAACTCTCTGCCTTTCTGCTGTTCTTATGAAGTGGATAATTTCATATTTATCCACATTATACTGCATTTGCTATGTATTGACCCACTCACTCAACTTATCTGTATTGTATTTAATCCTCTTTGCACCCTCCTCACATCACATGGTCTCACCCAGTTTTGTGTCATTGGTAAAATTAGAAATATTGCATTTGGTTCCCACATCCAACTCACTGATATATGTGGTGAATATCTGGGGCCCAAGCACTGATGCCTGCGGTACCTCACCCGTCATTGTCTGTTGCCGTGAAACAAAAACCTGATTATTCCCACTCTCAGTTTCCTGTTGACCAATTTTCAATCCATGCCGGTATATTACCCCAGTCCAACAGGCTATAATTCCGTGGACTAACCCCTCGTGGGAATTTATCAACACCACATCCAATCGTTCTTCCTTACATATTCCAGCAGTTACGTCCTCAAAATGCCAGTGGGTCTGTCAGACAGGATTTCCCTTTTGTAAATCCACATTGATTTTGCCTAATCCCGGAGATATTTCTGAAGTGTCTTGCTTTCACAACCTTTATAATGAGACTCTGGTTTTCCCTACTGTTGCTGTTTGGCTAACCGGTTTTTCCTCATTTTCTCTCTCACTCCTTTTTAAAGTAGTGGGGTTATATTTTTACCACTCTCCAGTCTTAAGAAACCTTCCCATAATCTACAGAATTTTGGAAGATGAGAACCAATTCATCCATGATTTCCGTGGTTACCTTTTCTACAACTGTGGGATGCAGATTACTAGGCCCCGGGCTTTCAATCGCCTTCAGTCCCTGTCAGTTCTCCAGCATTTCCCTTTCACTCTTATTAATTTCCTTTAATTTTTACTTTTCGTTAGAGTCTTGATTCCTGGCATTTCTAAAAAGTTGTTTGTGAAGACAGAACCATGATGTGTGTTTAATTGCTCCTATTTCAGACTGTACAAGACCCACATTTATCTTCCTTAATCTACTCCTTTGTACATACTTCATAGTCACAGTCACAGAGTTGAACAGTACAGAAACGGGCCCTTCAGCCCAACTGGTCAATGCCGACCATGATGCCTATCCATGCTAATCCCATTTGCCCGCATTAGGCCTGTATCCCTTTACACTGTTCTGTCCAACACCTTGTAAATGTTGTAATTCTCCCTGCCTTTACCACCTCCTCTTGTTCCACATACCCATTACCTTGCACCCCGCTGTCAGAAGACTATTGAACGGTCCCTTAGTACAATAAGATGCACTCTTGACTTCACATTCTACCTCATTATGACCTTTCAATTTATTGTCTGCCTGCACTGTACTTTCTCTGTAGCTGTAACACTTTATTCTGCACTCTTTATTTTAACCTGGACTACCTCAGTGCACTGTGTAGTGAATTGATCTGTATGAACAGTACACAAGACAAGTTTTTCACTGTACCTGTGACAATAATAAACAGATTCCAATTCCTCTGGCAGCTCGTTCCGGATACCTCCCTGTGGAACCACTCACTCTTCAGGTCCCCTTTAAATCATCCCCCTTCTCACCTTCTAGAAGCTTTTACAATCTTCATTTATGCCCCTTGCAAATTTACCCTTATTCTCTGTTTATGATTTATTAATTCACCTGTTGGTCCTTCGTAGCTGAATTCCAAACTGCTCCCAATCTTGTTATGTTTCCTGGCAGCTCTACATGACTTCTCTTTGGATCTAATACCTTCCTTAACTTTTGTTAACCCTGATTGGGTTGCCTTTTCTTTCTTATTTTTACCCCAGGTAGGAATGTATAACGGTCGTAGTTCCTGCCTCTGCTTCTTACTCAAACGTCAGCCATTGCCTGCCCATCACTGTGTCTTCCAGCTCCCCGATCTGTCTCAACCAATTCACTCCTCCTTCCTCCATAGCTTCTCTTGTCAAGATTGAGGACCTTAGTTTCAGATTGAACTGCTTCATTTTCCATCTCAGTGAAGAATTTTATCACCTTATGGTCCACCCTTTCCTGCAGGCCTCTTCAAAACAAGACTGTTACTCAATATTTACTTGTTGCATAGTATTAGATCTAAAGTAACTTTACCTTGTTGGCTCATCAATATACTGATCTGAAAAAACATCTTGTACCCATCCCATGCATTTGTCCTGTACAGTATTATCACTAATTTGACTTGTCCAGTCTACCTGGAGATTCAAGTCTTCCCCCACATGCGATTACCATAATACTCCTAAATGCCCCTCCAATTTCCTGACATGGTGGCTTCCTGGCCTTTTACTGTTTCTCTGCTTGACCCACTTTGATTGCGATTCTACAATGTGATCTGCCAGGCCGAGATCATTTTTCACCACAGCACTGATCATTAATAGCACTTTTCCTTTTTGCCTTGGCTGTCCTGAATGTTAAATACCTTTGAACGTTCAGCTCCCAACTGTGGTCATCTTTCAGCCACATTTTTACTCTAAATATGCCTCCCATAATTCTAAAAACTTCTATCAGCTCGTCCCTCAGCCTCTGACACTCCAAAGAAAACGATCCAAGTTTGTCCAACCTCTCCTCATAGCTAATACTTTTTAATCCAGGCAGCATCCTGGTGAACCTTCTCTGCACCCTCTCCAAAGCCTCCACATTCTTCCTGTGATGTGGTGACCAGAATTGCAGACAATACAGTTCCTATCCCCTCTGACCCTCACCAATTTTTATCGATGCATCATAGCAAGTGTTCTATCCAGACGTTTCACAGCTTGGTATGGCAACTGCTCTGCCCGTGACTCCAAGAAACTGCAGAGAGTTGTGGACACAGCCCAGCAAATCACAGAAACCAGCCTCCCCTCAACTCTGTCTATACTTCTTGCTGCCTCAGTAAAACAGCCAGCATAATCAAAGACCCCACTCACTCTGGACATCCTCTCTTCTCCCATCAGACAGAAGATACAAAAGCCTGAAAGCACGTACCACCAGGCTCAAGGACAGCTTCTATCCTGCTGTTTTAAGACTATTGAATAATTCCCTAGTACGATATGATGGACTCTTGACCTCACAATCTACCTTGTTATGACCTTGCACCTTATTGTCTACCTGCACTGCACATTCTCTGTAGCTGTTACACTGTATTCTGCATTCCGTTATTGTTTTACCCTGTATTACCTCAATGCACGGTGTAATCAATTGATTTGTGCTAACGGTATGCAAAACAAGCTTTTCATTGTACCTCCGTACATGTGATAATAATAAAACAATTCCAATTCCAATACTCCAAATGTGGCCTAACCAAAGTTTTATACAGCTGCAACACAGCATCCTGACCCTTATACTCAACATCCCGACCTATGAAGGTAAGTATGCAGTACTTATTATTTTATCATTTCCACTCTTTGTATTCTGTCCAATAACCATGTCTGTACTTTATCCCCGACTCCATCCACTGTAACCTAATCCAACCTGCTGAGTGGGACCTTATCGAAAACTCTGTAAAAATCTATATACACTTCATCCAACAGTTCACCCTTCTCTGTTCTCCAAGTAACATCCTTGAAGAACCAGAGAGAGCTGGCTAATTGGATACACAGTTGGCTTGATGGCAGAAAGCAGAGGGTGATGCTGAAAGGTTGTTTCTCGGACTGGAGACCAGTGACTAGTGGTGTGCCTCAGGTGTCGGTGCAGGGCCCATTATTTTTTTGTCATCTATGTCAATGGTTTGGATAAGGATGTACAAGGCATGGTTAGTAAGTTTGCAGATGACACGAAAATAGGTGGTATAGTGGACAATGAAGAAGGTTGTCAAAAATTACAGAGGGATCTTGATCAGCTGAGTAAGTGGGCCAAGGAATGGCAAATGGAGTTTAATTCGGATAAGTGCGAGATGTTGCGTTTGGAAAGTCAAATTGAGGTAGGACTTTCACAGTGAATGGCAGGTCCCTGGGGAGTGTTGTGGAACAGAGGGACCTTGGGGTACAGGTACATGGTTATCTGAAAGTGGATTCACAGGTAGACAGGGTGGTGAAGAAGGCTTTTGGCATAAGTCTAGGGCACTAGGTATAAAAGTTAGCAGGTCACGGTGCGGTTGTACAGGATGCTGGTGAGGCCGCACTTGGAGTATTGTGTTCAGTTTTGGTCACCCTGTTATAGAGATGGAAAGAGCGCAGAAAAGATTTACGAGGATGTTGCCAGGACTCGAGGGACTGAGTTATAGGGAGAGGTTGGACAGGCTAGGATTTTATTCCTTAGGAGACTGAGAGGTGATCTTAGTGAGGTGTATAAAATCATAAGGGGCATAGATAGGGTGAATGCACTCAGTCTTTTTCCCAGAGCTGGGGAATCAAGAACTAGAGGACATAGATTTAAGGTGAGAGGGGAAAGATTTAATAAGGAACTTCAGCAACAACTTCTTTACACAAAGGGTGATATCTCTGTGGAATCAGCTGCCAGAGGAAGTGGTTGAGGCAGGTACAATAACAACTTTTAAAAGACAGTTGGACAGGTACATGGATCGGAAGGGTTTAGAGGGTTATGGGCCAAACGCTGGAAGATGGGACTACCTTGGATGGGGCATCTTGGTCAGCATGGACCAGTTGGGCTGAAGGGCCTGTTTCCGTGCTGTATAACTCTATGACTCTATACCTCCGGCAGATTAGTCAAACATGATTTTCCATACTGAATCTTCTCAACCCTTTTTTTAAGGGTGATCTGTAATTACATCATTATATTGGAATTCAGTCACCTTAGCCCCAGGCCATCACTGCGGCTTGGCTGTTGCTTCATCACTGATCGCCATTCCAGGTCAGAGGCAGGGGTGTTCACACAGCATTCAATTCCATTCACAACACCTCAGCAAACGAAGACACAGGAGTCTACAGCTCCTGGAATCTGGAGCAACAAACAATCTGCTGGAGGAGCTCAACAGGTCGAGCAGCATCTGTGGGGTGGGGGGTGGGGGATGAATTGTCGATGCTTCAGGTTGAAACCCTGCATCAGGACCTCAGCAAATGAAGTAGTCCACTCCTGCAACGCAGCAAGACCTGGACCATGTCTGGGCATGGGCTGATAACTGGCAGCCACACCAAACAAGTGCCAGGCAATGACAATCTTCAAGAAGGGTGTGTAACCACCTACGCTTGACATTGTCAAGTTCCCCACTATCAACATCTGGACCAGAAACTCAGATAGACCAGCCATGGTTGCAACAAGAGCTCAGAGTCTGAGTGTCCTCTGGTGACAGACCCACCTCCTGATACCCCAAGCCTTTCCACTGCCCACAAGGTACATCAGAAGTGGTAAATTGGTAAATTGATTTATTATAGTCACATGTACCGAGGTACGGTGAAAAACTTTGTTTTGCATGCTGTCCATTTCATCACATCAGTACATCACAAGACAAAGGATCAGAAGTAGGCCATTCGGCCCATCGAGTCTGCTCCGCTACCTCACCATGAGCTAAACTATTCTCCCATCTAGCCCCAATTCCCAGCCTTTTCCCCATATCCCTTGACCTCCTGACGAATTAGATACCTATCAATCTCCTCCTTAAACACCCCCAATGACTGGGCCTCCACCCCTGTATGTGGCAACGAAATCCATAAACCCACGACCCTCTGGCTAAAGAAATTTCTCCTCATTTCTGTTCTAAATGGGTACCCTCTAATTCTAAGACTGTGCCCTCTAGCCCTGGACTTACCCACTTTAGCCACATCTACTGGTAGTACAAGGGAAAACAATAACAGAATGCAGAATAAAGTGTCACAGCTGCAGAGAAAGTGCAGTGCAGGCAGACAATAAGGTGCAAGGCCATAACAAAGTAGGTTGTGAGGTCAAGAGTCCATCTTATCGTACAAGATGTCCATTCAATTGTCTTATAACAGCAGGATAGCAGCTGTCCTTGAGCCTGGTTGTATGTGCTTTCAGGCTTTTGTATCTTCTGTTTGGTGACCACGGTGGGTGGGGTCTTCAATTATGGTGACTGTTTTCCCAAGGCAGCGAGAAGTGCAGACAGAGTCCATTGAGGGGAGGCTGGTTTCCGTGATGCGCTGGGCTGTGTCCACAACTCTCTGCAGTTTCTTGCAGTCCTGGGCAGAGCAGTTGCCGTACCAAGCCGTGATGCATCTGGATAGGATGCTTTCTATGGTGCATCCGTAAAAATTGGTGGGGGTCAATGGTCTTCTCTCCACTTGCAAGTGTCAAGAAGCTTGACATTAACAGGGATAAAGTAACCCATTTGACTGGCACACTAAACACTCTCTCGCTCCACCACTGGCTGCCCTGTGTAACATCTACAAATTGTACCCACACTCAACGTTTCAGGAACAGCTTCTTCCCCTCCGCCACCAGATTTCTGAATGGTCCATGAACCCATGAAAACTACCTCATTTTGTTTTGTACTATTTACTAACTTATAGTAATTTTATGTCTTGCACTGTACTGCGGCTGCAGAACAACAAATTTCACGTCATATGTCAGTGATAATAAATCTGATTCTGATTCTGATACTATCCTCGGCTTCCCAACCTGTGACCTCCACCAGCAAGAACAAGAGCAGTGGCCACGTGACAGCACCACCACCCCAGTCTCACACCATCCTGATATATCGCCGGTCCTTCATTGCTGGGTGTGTCCTGGATCACTGGAAGGATGGCGGCGGTTCAAGACGGCAGCTCACCCCCACCTTCTCAGCGCAGTTAGGGATGGCCAGTAAGTGCTGGCCTGGCTGGCGATGCCCAAGCCCGAAACTGACTGAAAAGATTTTCAGTGCAGGGTTCTGGGATACAGAGAGGGAGGCTCTCATTGGCTGTTCATGGACATCAGAGGTCGTCAGTGATTGGACGTAGCTAATAAGACAACAGCTTTATTCAATCCTTATTGGTTGTGGAGTGACACAGTTCCTGTTATTTTTAAGAACATTCTTTCGTTTTTTTAGAACATTTTTAAGGACAAAACTTCGGAGGCTTCGTGGGGTTCACTTCGGAGCAGATAAGTTTTACTTTTTTATCTATTTTTTAATAGGGTTTTAATTATAAGGGTTAGTTTTTAATAGGGTTGTGATTATTAGGGTTAGATTTTTATAAGGTTCTTTTTGAAGTGTTTCTATAAGTTTTAGTCGGGAAGAATGGGGGCTGGACTGCGCAGGCGCGTGATGTCGGCAGGCGCGGCGTGGGCAGTTTAAAAAGCAAACTGCCATATCCAGCGGGCAGCGTCGGAGTGGGTAGCAGAGTGAGAGGGAGCAGAGTGGTCGGGCTTTGGCTTAAGGGGCTTCGGCGTAAAGGGGCAAGGCAGGTGAGTAGCTGGAAGGTAAGTAAAGGTAAGGTTTACCTGTTATTTGTGATAAATATTTAAGTAGGAAAAACTAGGGGGGCAAAAAGGGAATTAGTTCAAGTGGAGGACGGGGTGGTGTGCTGCTGCTGCTTGATGTGGGAGCCCATGGACCGCAACACGGTCCACAATAGCCACATCTGGAGTAAGTGTTTGAGGCTGGAGGAACTTTGGCTCAAAATCGATGAGCTGGAGTTACAGCTTCAAACACTGCACAGCATCAGGGAGGAGGAGAGTTTTGTAGATAGTGTACACCGGGAGACGGTCACCCCCCTTAGAGCAGGTACTTCTAGAGTCCAGGAAGTAGATAGAATGGTGACTGTCAGGGGAGGGAAAAAGAAAAAGAAAACGAACAGGCAGATAGAGCAGAGGATCCCGGAGGCTGTTCCCCTCAGTAACAGGTTTTCCGCTTTGGAGGCTGTTGAGGGAGATGACCTGCCGGGGCCTAGCAGCAGTAGCCAGGTCTTTGGCACTGGGACCGGTCCTGCTGCTCAGAAGGGAAGGGAGGAGAAGAGGAAGGCAGTAGTAATAGGGGACTCGATAGTCAGGGAAACAGATAGGAGGTTCTGTGGCAGTGAGCATGAATCCCGGATGGTATGTTGCCTCCCAGGTGCCAGGGTCTGGGATGTCTCTGATCGGGTCCACAGGATTCTAGAGTGGGAGGGAGAACAGCCAGAAGTCGTGGTTCATGTTGGTACCAATGACATAAGTAGGAAGAGGGATGAGGTCCTGAAAAGTGAGTTTAGCGAGCTAGGCAGAAGGCTGAAGGACAGGACCTCGAGGGTAGCGATCTCGGGATTGCTGCCAGTACTACGTGATAGTGAAGGTAGGAATAGGAGGAGATGGCAGATAAATGCGTGGCTGAGGAGTTGGTGCAGGAGAGAGGGTTTTAGATTTTTGGATCATTGGGATCTCTTCTGGGGAAGGTGGGACCTGTACAGAGAGAACCGGTTAAACCCGAACCTGAGGGGGGCCAATATTCTTGCGGACAGGTTTGCTAGGGTGGTTCAGGAGGGTTTAAACTAGTTTGCGAGGGGGATGGGAACCAGAAGAGTAGGTTAGAGGAAGAAGGGGATGGGGAAAAGTCAGATCTGACAGGTAGAGAGGCTTTGAGGAAGAAGAAGCAGAATACAGGCTATAAAAGTAGTAAGGTGGATGGGCTAAAGTGCATTTACTTGAATACGAGAAGCATCAGGAATAAGGGAGATGAACTGAGAGCTTGGATAAGTACATGGGACTATGATATTGTGGCTATTACAGGGACATGGCTGACATCGGGGCAGGAATGGATATTGAATATTCCTGGTTTTCAGTGTTTTAAAATGGATAGGGAGGGGGGGGAGAAGAGGAGGAGGTGTGGCGTTACTGGTCAGGGACACTGTTACAGCTGCAGAAAGGGTGGATAATGTAGAAGGATCCTCTCTAGAGTCAGTATGGGTGGAAGTTAGGAATAAGAAAAGGGCAGTTACCCTCCTGGGAGTATTCTATAGGCCCCGCAGTAGCAGTAGGGATACTGAGGAGCAGATTGGGAGGCAGTTTTTGGAGAGATGCGAAAATAACAGGGTTATTATAATGGGAGACTTCAACTTTCCAAATATTGATTGGCACCTACTTAGTGCCAAAGGTTTAGATGGGGCACAGTTTGTTAAGTGTGTCCAGGACGGATTCCTGACGCAGTATGTTGACAGGTTGACTAGAGGGAATGCCATATTAGATCTAGTTTTAGGTAATGAACCGGGTCAGGTGACAGATCTATCGGTGGGTGAGCATTTGGGGGACAGTGACCACTGCTCCATAACCTTTAAAATTGTCATGGACAGGGATAGGAGCAAAGAGGACGGGAAGATATTTAACTGGGGAAAGGTGAATTATGAGGCTATAAGGCAAGACCTTGGGAGTGTAAATTGGGGTGGCATTTTTGAAGGGAAATGTACAAGGGAAAGTTTGTAACCTTTGGGTTAAGCTGCATCTCCCATAGATTTACCTGATGAATTTGCTTTCTATTAGAACCATAGAACCATAGAACAATACAGCACAGTACAGGCCCTTCGGCCCACCATGTTGTGCCAACCTTCAAACCACACCTAAGACTATCTAACCCCTTCCTCCCACATATCCCTCTATCTTAAATTCCTCCATATGCTTATCTAACAATCTCTTGAATTTGTCCAACGTATCAGCCTCCACCACCACCCCAGGCAGCGCATTCCATGCACCAACCACTCTCTGGGTGAAAAACCTCCCTCTGACATCTCCCTTGAACTTCCCACCCATTACCTTAAAGCCATGTCCTCTTGTTTAGAGCATTGGTGCCCTGGGAAAGAGGCGCTGGCTGTCCACTCTATCTATTCCTCTCAATATTTTGTACACCTCTATCATGTCTCCTCTCATCCTCCTTCCCTCCAATGAGAACAACCCTAGCTCCTTTAGTCTCTCCTCATAATCCATACTCTCTAATCCAGGCAGCATCCTGGTAAATCTCCTCTGCACCCTCTCCAATGTCTCCACATCCTTCCTATAATGAGGCGACCAGAACTGGACACAGTACTCCAAGTGTGGTCTAACCAGAGTTCTGTAAAGCTGCATCATCACTTCGCGGCTCTTAAACTCGATCCCCCGACTTATGAAAGCTAACATCCCATAAGCTTTCTTAACTACCCTATCTACCTGCGAGGCGACTTTCAGTGATCTGTGGATATGAACCCCCAGATCCCTCTGCTCCTCCACACTGCCCAGAATCCTGCCTTGTATTCCGCCTTGGAGTTTGTCCTTGCAAAGTGTACCACCTCACACTTCTCTGGATTGAACTCCATCTGCCACTTGTCAGCCCAGATCTGCATCCTATCAATATCCCTCCGCAAGCTTCGACAGCCCTCCACACTATCCACAACACCACCAATCTTTGTGTCATCTGCAAACTTGCCAACCCACCCTTCCACCCCCTCATCTAAGTCATTAATAAATATCACGAAAAGTAGAGGTCCCAGAACCGATCCCTGTGAGACACCACTAGTCACAGCCCTCCAATCTGAATGCGTTCCCTCCACCGCAACTTTCTGCTTTCTACAGGCAAGCCAATTCTGAATCCACACGGCCAAGCCTCCCTGGATCCCTTGGCCTCTGACCTTCTGAAGAAGCCTACCATGCGGAACCTTGTCAAACGCCTTACTAATATCCATGTAGACCACATCCACTGCACTACTCTCATCAATCTTCCTGGTCACCTCCTCAAAGAACCCTATCAGGCTTGTAAGGCAAGATCTTCCCTTCACAAAGCCATGCTGGCTGTCCCTAATCAGTCCATGATTCTCTAAATGCTCATAGATCCTATGTCTTAGAATCCTTTCTAACAGCTTGCCCACCACAGACGTAAGGCTCACTGGTCTGTAATTCCTTGGACGATCCCTACTACCTTTCTTGAATAAGGGGACAACATTCGCCACCCTCCAATCCTCCGGTACCATCCCCGTGGATGACAAGGACTCAAAGATCCTAACCAATGGTTCATCAATCTCCTCCCTCGCCTCACGAAGCAGCCTGGGGAATATTCCGTTAGGCCCTGGGGACTTATCTGTCCTAATATTTTCTAACAGCTCCAACACATCCTCGCTCTTAATATCTATATACTCTAGAACATTACCCTCACCAACACTGTCCTCAGCATCATCAAGACCCCTCTCCTTGGTGAATACTGAAGAGAAGTATTCATTAAGAACCTCACCCACTTCCACAGCTTCCAGGCACATCTTCCCACCTTTGTCTTTAATTGGACCTACCTTAGAAGGCGGGAAGTTCAAGTTCAAGGTTATTATCATGGGCATACATACCCAGGGTGTAAACGCAGCAGCAGCACAGTACGTTACACACATGACAAATATACATTACATGAGCTTAAATTAACATAAATTATACATTACCAACATGACAAAATAAAAAGAAACATAACAACACCAGTGCAAGTTGAGAGAGACAAAAGAAAATATCGTCCGAGGCAGTGTTAGAGTTTTACAGGTCGGTTCAAGAACCTGACTGCAGTGGGGAAGAAGCTGTTGTTCTACCTTGAGGTGTGGGTCTTCAGGGTCCTGTACCTCCTGCCGGATGGCAGCATCGAGAAGAGGGCACGGCCCGGACGGTGGGGGACCCTGATGATTGGTGTTGCCTTGCTGAGACGTCGCCTCCTGCAGATGTCCTTCGAACAACAGAGGCCCAAGGACCGATTCTCCATCTGGGCTGGCCAGGTCACTGCAGTAAAGGACGATAACTCCTTTACAGGATGACCAGGTACTTTGCTCCAGATTCCAGTCCCTGCAGCGTCTTGTGTCTCCTCAGGATGACAACCTCTGTTTTCAGCCAAGGGGCCATGGTCGGGATGGATGGGGGTTTGGGAGAGGGAACAGGAACAAGTTTGGGTTTGCAGTGATTTCAGTTCCTGAGTGTGGACAGGTCCAGGGATACGCCACCCCCCCACCCTCAGTGTGGACGACTAGGGAAGGATCTGACCGCTCCCCCCCCCACCCCCCACAAGTGTGGACAAGACCAGAGAAGCATCTGACATCCCCATTGACCAGGGCCAGGCCTGATAACAAACTTTGACTGAAGGTTAGATACCCCAGACCTTGGCCCTTCACCCCGTCCCATGACCCTGTGGGTCCCACAGTCCTCGCACTCTGCAGTTGTTCCCAGCAGCCTGTGGGCCCAGATGGCGGTGACGTTTGTGAGGGCGGGTCTTGAATACCTACGGATGCATATGGATGGTAACACAGGGGGCTCAGGGAAGGAGCGTTGGTTGATGCAACGGTTCTTCTCAGGCCGCGCATGTGGTGCAATATGTCATCGATGACATCACACACTCACCTCACTGCTCCCCTGGAAGATGAAAGAAAGAATAAAATATTTTAGCATTTTTACAAATGTCACAAGTGTATCCTCGTCGACAGTCTGTGACCTTCACAATTGTGCTGGTGTCGTTGTCTTGAGTATGGAGATTCAACAGATGTTGTTGTTGTGGCCCCCATCTCTGGACTGAAGGAAGGAACCAACTTGATTACCTTCAGTCATCCCCTGTGTGGACTCTTCAAAAACTGCAGGAGTCTTCAGGATTTATTCAAACTCCCAATCCACCTGTGTCTTTTCACATGGCCCTTTCTACATCTCACTCCTACCTTGGAGATAACTCTTGGAACTGTACCTTCACCATCTCTCCAATATGATTTCTCATGTCTGACCAGCCTGGAGATATCAACGCAGGACCTTACCTTTAAACTGGACCTCTCTCCTTTATACCACGGTCCTTGGTCTCCTTCAGTTTAATGCCTTTCTGCTGTCAGGTTTGACTGAGCCAGACTAAGGTGTGCTCTGAGTCACCTGCTCACTGGCCTTTTAGCAGGAGTGTCTCCTTCACAGAGAGTAGGACTGATCTCTCACCCATGAGATACTTTCTGGTAACACTTGATCCACCCTGTATGTCTTCCTCCTTTGGTACCTCTGTGTGTACTGATCTCTCAGTTTATCTGTTTGAGGCTAGGCACAACAGAGACGGGAAGAGATGTCTAATCCCATTTTATTTCATGATCCGCTCAAACAGAATCTAAATTATGGAACATTCGCCTTGAGAGGAGCACAAAGTGGATCACAGCCCTTCTATCGTGTGTTCTATGGTGGGGCATGACCCCGAGTGCTTTACTATACTGCTCTCTGAATGGTTGTCAACCAACCCCAGAACATTGTCCGTGTCCTTCGCATGTGGACAGAGTGAAAAGGTCTCAGAGGTTACTTCCAAACCTCAAGAGGTTGTTCTCAATGGTCCTGACAGACCGTGCAAGCTAACTCTTCCAGAAGCTTGTCTAGGCCAGGCCAACAGTTCAGGCCTTCATATTCACCAAGCTTAAATGTTCTGAATGGAGTACTTCCAAATTCCTGTTTCGTGGATCTTTGGGTATAATTGAGCTGATGTGTGGGCACCTCATAGAATCTGTGGGGGAAAGGCTTTATGCTCCCATGTGTCTGAAGTTGTCCAACCACACAAGGCCCACATGTATACCTCTGCAGTTTCTTCCTGCATCTCTTTCAGCATCAAAGTCACCATTTGCATGGCTGTTCCAAGAAAGTCATCTCCTTATCCTTGGCTAGGATGTGTTTTGGTTGATAACCAATGGGAACCAGCTAGCAAGAGTTGGTGAAACCCGATGATCCCAGGCACAATTACCAATGCCGTCTGGGTGCAGTTTCTTTGTGGTTAACGACAGAGACATTGGGGTTACCACGGTCACTGCCTATAGGTGACTTATCAGTGCTGCAAACCCACAGCTGGAGGCATCACAAGTGGTTTCGGCGTGATGATGTGCCAAGAGGCACTCACCGCCGAGGTCTCACTTATGGCGATCCATTCCTACCGCCATGGTTGGCCCTTCAGTTGTGGTGTGAGCACTGTTACCAGCTCTGGCGGATTATTGGGCCATGCCAAGAAATTGTCAAAGCTGAGTAACATTCATGGCCATTCTAGCTTTTGCTGTGGTCTAACCTTCCCCTTTCATTGGCTGCACACCACTTCCAGTCACCTCAGATCGATATGAACCATATCCTTCTCTTCAAAGGCACACTGACCTTACTTGAGCTTGACGCTCTTCTCATGAAGCCTTCTAAATATCCCTTCAAGCATCCGAAACTTCTTTCCTTCTTTGGCAGCTCGGGATGTCATCCTGGCCCCGTAGACAACACTGGACTCCCCATAACGTCTTGTCTTTAGTGGCCTGAAATATTTTGACATTGACCCTACACCATAGGGCGGTTGGTGCAAGGAACGAGGATCTATTTTGTTCTGGCTTTCTTTATCCAGATTTAATTGTGCATAGGCATGGGACAACTTGTTAAAGACCTGGGATCTTGCCAATTCCAAGTGCAGATGCTGAGACCTGGGCAGAGGGTATTGCTCGCTGTGCATGCCTTGGTTAAAGGTCACCTTTAAACAACATGGAGCTAGATGGTCTTGTCTGTTTTAGGCAGAAAATTGGAGTTTTCCAATCACTCTTGGCAGTCTTGACCAGCACACCTCAACATTTGAGTTTGCCAAATCTTCTACCTACCTCTCCAGTGGGTATGGTACCAGTCGAGGTTTGCTGCAGGCTGGCTTGGCATTTGTCTTTGTGCTTTGGTGGGCATCTTCATCAAGGTCTGCTTGAGTGGAAAATTAAAACCTGATCTGACCTGTTATCACCATAAATGACCCTAAACTTCATCTGCCGGAGGATGGAACACCAAGTCAGTGTGCCTGCAACATGTAACTTTCCCAAAGTTACTTCCTTCCTAAGCAAATCGTCAGGACCCAGATGAGGTGCTGAGCCAACCCCACCCAGCCCAAACCCAAATGTTTCATCAGACACGCTCCCAACTCACCCAAGTTGCCCTGAGGAACATCTGCACCTGCACAGGAACTGAAGGCCTCCCACTCTTTGTCACACCTCCCAGTGTGACTGACTGGGTCTGAGCCACCATGCTGTGTCTTCCGTTTCAACACTCACTGGGCTTATCCCCTACTTTGCAGGCACTTCCTTTTTGCTCCTTCCTGTGCTGAGGTGCACAGCTCAGACTTGCGGTGGTCAGTTACGAGCATCCCAGACTCACTCGACCAACCACTGTGCAATCTCGCTCAATGGCCTTGAAGACTCTGTGACCTTTGACCATTGTGATTATCTGCCATCCCAACCCCATCGCCATTGTGGAGCGTGTGTGCTTGAGGGTTCCTCAGTACAAACAAATATCCCTTTCGCTGTAGTTCTATGGGTTCTGAGGTGATATGAGGTCAATGTGGCAGTCACTGGGTCATGGAGTTGTACAGCACCGAAACAGGCCCTTTGTCCCATCATGTCCTTGCTGATCTTTTCTCCAGCAACACTAATCCCATTTACCTCCATTCAGACCATATCCTTCGATGCGTCGCCTACTTAAACATCTGTCTAAATGCCTCTTAAACATAGCAACTGCAGTTCTGCCACCTCCTCTGGCAGCACGTTGCAGATATCAACTACTTTCTGTATAAAAAAACTTACCCCTCAGATGAAAAACACGATGATGCTGGAGGAACTCAGCAGGCCAGGCAGCATCCGTGGAGAAAAGCAGGCGGTCAACGTTTCGGGTCAGAAACCTTCCTCAGATCCCTTTTAAATCTCCTGCCTTCCTTTCACAAAACTATGCCCTCTTGTTTTTGATATCCCTACCCTGGGAAAAAGATTCTCTACCTACCCTGTCTATGCCTCTCATAATTTGATGTACCTCTATCAGGTCACCCCTCAGCCTCCTTCGCTCCAGGGAAAACACTCCCAGCCTGTCCAATCTCTCCCCCACAACTTAAGTCCTCCAATCCAGGCAACGTCCTGGGGAAGGTCCCCTGCACCCTCTCCAGAGCAACTGCATCCTTCCTGTAGGGTGGCGACCAGAACTGTACACAGTGCTCCAAGTGCAGTCTAACCAGTGCTTTGTAAAATTGTAATGTAATGCCCCAACTTTTATATTCTATGCCCCAACCTATGAAGGCAAGCATGCCACATGCCTTCTTCACCACCCTGTCTACCTGTGTTGCTAGTTTGAGGGAACCATGTACTTGGACCCCGAGGCTTCTCAGTAGGGCCAACATATTCTTAACATTTCTTAAATGCTGTCAGCAACTGATTCCACCACTCAGTCTCCAAGGAGAGACTGGAGAGGCTGGGTCTGTTCTCCCTGGAGTGGAGGGTGTTAGAGGGGACATGACTGAGGTGTAAAAAATTGTGAGGGGGTATAGATAAGGGTAGATGCAGGAAACTTTTCCCCTTGTCAGAGGTAGATAAAACTAGAGGGCACAGATTTAGAGTAAAGGGGAAAAGATTTAGAGGGGATCTGAGGGGGACCTTTTTCACCCCAAGAGTGGTGAGTACCTGGAACACTGCCGGGGAGAGTGATGGAAGAGAGTCACTGACAGCATTTAAGAAATGCCCAGATGAGCACTTGGAAAAGGCATAGAAGGCTGTAGGCCAAGTAGTACAAGATAGGATTAATATGGATGGGTGCCCAGTGGCCGTCACGCATGTGATGGGCCGAATGGCCTGATTCCCTGCTGTAGGACTCTTATGACTCCCAGTCTCTTCCACTGGTGGGGCAAGAGGTGGCTGGTGGGCTGGAGGGCGAAAGGTTTATGAGGTGGGGCAGTTCTTCTGCCAATGTGTATTGCCAATGCACGGACTTGAGGTTCCCAGACTTCTCCACACTGAGCGGTCGTGGGCCAGTGATTCCCAGGAGTCAGTGGGGATGTTGCACTTTCTCAAGGAGCTTCCTTGAATGGTTTTCTCTGTCCATTTGGCGACCTCTGCCTGTGGCTGGGCTTAATGCCATTTGTGAGATGGTGGTATCTCTCCAGTGCTTCAAGAGTGTGAACGTGCCGGGGAGGGGGGGCGGCGGGGAAGGGACCACACTTCAGTGAGAGAGTGGAGTTTTGTTTGGGGTCGAGGATTTGGTCTTCAAACAATTATCCAAAGGCTACGCTTGGTGCACTGAAGGCTGCAGTGAATTTGATCATCAATGTCTGCCTTCACCGAGAACTGGCTCCTGAGAAGTGGGAAGTGTCCACTTTCTCAAGGGTGGACGGTTACTGTTCGAGGGTGGAGTCGTACAGTAGGGTGGCAGGTTGGTGGAGGATCTTTGTTGAGTGGACGTTAAGTGTGAAGCATATTCTCTTGTTAGCTTCAGTGAGTGAGTCAACGATGACTTGGAGCTGAGCCATACGCACCTGGGCAAGTGTCGTCTGCTTACTGCGGCTTCATGACCGGGGCTGGTGTGACTTTGGTTGCCGAGTGGAGACGCCGTAGGTTGAACAGTTTGTCATTCACTCCGCCCCAGTGCGAAGCCTGGAGATGTTGTACAGCATTGAGGTAAAAACCATTGAGAAAAGTTTTGGGCGATGACACCCCTTCCTTAACACCAGTCTGCACTGAGATTGAGTCCGTAGTGAACCTGTGGCTAACGTCGTACCTTGCATGCCACCATGTAGTGGACTTAAGATGGAGACAAATCCTGGCACCTGCCAGATTTTAGAAGGAGGTGTAATGGTGCTTCTTAATGGATGAAGGCAAAGGGTATTGGGAGCATAAAAAAGGTCACATGTATTGGCTGGTGCCACTCCCTGCACTACCCTTGGAGTGACTGCTTATTCCTTACATTTAACGGCATGTGGTGGTGTAACGGTTAACCTACCAGACCAATAACCCTGAGGCCTGAGCTGGTATCTGAGTTCAAATCCCACCTCGGCAGCTGTGGATTTTGTTAATAAACTGGGATTAAGAACTAAATTGGTTGGTCGTAACAGTGACTGCAGAACGACCGTGAAAGCCATCTGTCCACTACCGTGCTGCAGGGAAGAAAACCTGCCATCCTTCCCTGCTCCGGCCTTTACTGGACTCCTGAATGTTCCTGTACTGTTGCAAGGCACTCAGTTGAAGAGCAATTAGGACAGGGGGAGGCACGTGGGCCTTGCCAGTGACCACACATCCTGAAACACAAGGAATAAATATGTCCACTGTGCCTCTGGAAACCACACTGCAACTTAAGGTGCAGTTGTTGGCCATTGGGTAGAGGTGGTTGGGAGGACCCTGCGGCAGACAGAAGGGAGACCCTCTGAAGTTGCTGCAATAGTACTTGTGACGCTTCCTGAAGGCGAACACCACTAAACCTGTCTGAGATCCCCTGGTATGTTCTTCTCCTCCCAGACACTGGAGTAATGACAACAACACTTAAAAGGCGTTCCGATAAGTACATGGATGGGAGGGGTTTGGATGTGGGCCAAACGTGGGCAAATTGGTGGGCACCATGGTCAGCACGGACTGGTTGGGCCGAAGGGCCTGTTTCTGTGCTGTATTACTCCATGACTCTAACAAAGTGTACATGAAAAATGATCTCAGACAAACGTTCATTTACTAATCTGGTGTTACCAAAAGTGAATTGGGGATTAGCACGTTCTTCAGATGGGAATAAGCCAAGAGTTTGCTTGGTGATGTGCAGCCAAGGATAAAAGCACTGTCTGTACAGGGGCAGTAGTGGGAAACCTGCCCCCACCTCAGTCACCTGAGTGCCTGTCCCTTCGCCTGGCTCTCCAGTTGGGCGTAGTGTGGACGTGTGTTTATGGGCACCAAGTTACGGCAGCTTATGACCCACTTTGCTTGTCTAACTGCTGCTGCAGGAGAGCGTCAGCTCACCACCTGGTGCTGGGCCGGGTTATCCCCGCAATAGCAGAGCTGCCCTGTGATGGGTTGGTGCCAGTAGTATTGCTTCTGTAAAATCAGTGACTGACTTTGTGCCACTTTTATCATTCATGGTCCCCACCCTGTGGTCTGTGGCAACCTCGTCTTCTTGGAAGTTGAATTATATTTTTAACCAGATCAAGATTGTGTTGCATCACATGACCTCACATCAGTGCAAGAAAAACAGGGGTAAAAATAACAGAATTCAGTCAAGGGCTAACATGTAAACATGTGCTGAAATGTCACCGTGCGCCTACCCCGTGTCAGAACTTGAGTACAAAAGAAGTGTCAATCGTGTTTTTTTTACCCATGAGACAAAGTTTTGTGGGGACATAGGAAGATAAAAGCCAGCGAAAGGAGTGGGCCATTCACCCTTGAGCCGGCTCCACCATTCAATAAGATCATGGCTGATTTCCTATCCATCCTCTTCCCGAATCCCTCAGTCCCTTTAATATCTACGGGTCTATCAATCTGTGTTTTGGAGGGGCACAAAGAGTGAGACCTCACAGTTCTTCGGTGTGGAGAATTACCACAAACTCTGCAGAGAAATTATTCCTCACCTCGGTCCTACACAGCCTGCCCCGTCTTCTCGAAGTGCACCCTCAGGTGCTCGACTGCTCAGTCAGGGGAAACATCCTCCCTGTATCCAACCCCTCAAGCCCCATCAAGTAATTCCAGGAGTCTGCACACCAGCTGAAACTAGCTCAAGTTTAGGCTGAAACTAGCTTACACCCCGTACGTGGATGTGACCTCTGCACACAGCCCTTGCCAAGGCTCATTCTGCGGCTCGGGGAGAACGGTAGAGAGATGCCACGGTGGGAACTGTGTCGCTGGCACCGGCTTTGTGACCCTAGAGTGAGAGGTTGGACCCCTGGAGGAAGACACTGTCTACCAGGCACCTAGGAGGCCGCTGAGGTGTAAAGGCAGTGGGGGAAGGTGAGCAGAGAGATCGGTGACGTCACGCACTGAGGGCTGGGTTCCTCACTCACTCCTGTCGGGGAGCACATGTGGATTTGCACCCACTCACGGGCTGCTCTTCCACACCCTGCTGTCCATTCAGGGCCGGGGTGTTGTCAACACACAGTACACCGCACTAGCATTGGATGACGGGGCTGGTCAGAGTGCTGGTGGTCACTGACTGCTCACAGGGCCGGCCCAGTGGAGCTTAACAGGGGTGGGGGTTGATGGTGAGGTCACATTGAACCTCCAGCTTACTGCTTCCCCCCCTGCCTACCTCCCACCACCTCCCCCCCCCATCTCTCCCTCCGCTCTCCCTGAGCCCTGCACCTTTCCCACATGGCTCTGGGCTATTCCTGTCAGGACGGTCACATTCCAAGGGGAAGGTAGAGGAGACAGCATCTCTTCCCCAGGAGCTGCGGACCTGCTACATGTTCCTGTGCAGATGCGGATGGTGGGTGGACTAGCTGGGGCGGCGTGGGGTGGGGTGGCTCGGCGAGAGAAGAACATCCCATGTGCCAGCTCCCCTGGAACTGTGTTCGTAGGATGCAGAGTGAGTCTCGGAAGGAGACACAGGAGAAAGCAGATGCTTGAGTCCGTAGCAATCTGCTGGAGGAACTCAGCGGGTCAGGCAGCATCTGTCGGCGGGTGGGGAAGGAACTGTTGATGTCTCGGGTGGAAACCCAGCATCAGGGCTCAGGATTCTTTCCTCCCTGCAGATGCTGCTCGACCCACTGAGTTCCTCCAGCAGATTGTGTGTGAGTCTGGGAAGGTGCAGTCTGCAGCCAATGTGTGTACATGTCCTATGTGGGGCACTGTCAGGCCTGAGCGAAGCTTCTGCAGGAGACCAGGGCTTCCTGTGCAGCCGGGTGTCACAGAATGCCATCAGTCCCTCCTCCAGCTCATCACTCGTCCAGCCCCACAGACTGGCAATGGCTCCAGGCAGAAGGTCCCCTCTCAAGGTGACAGTGGAGGTGTCCTGCTGCTCCGACAAGTGCCCCTGCAGTCGTTAGCTAGTGTCGGATGCTGCTCGGAGAGAAGGTGCAGGCAGGAGATGGGCCTTCTACAGGGAGGGAGCAGTACCTAGAGTCATCAGACAGGCAAAGACACACAGAGAAGGCAGGCACTAAAGGCTTGCACAAGGGTAATTTGTCAGTGCTGTGTCCTTTTACTTTTGATTGAATACATAAAAAGGTTTGGGATGTTGATTTGCTTGGTTCTGCTTTTGTGACTTGTGCTCTGCTGGTCAGTAATAAACAGATGACAATATGGAAACTGTCACCATGGAGATGTGGGTTTCGGTGTTACTGCCTGTGGCTGCTGGGATTGCTGTGATGTCAGCATCTGACGGCCATCCAAGTTGTCACCGAGGCCATGGAGGGAGCTACCTTCCCGAGTCACTCCCGAGCTTGTGGAGAGGGAGCATTCATATCGTTGTAATGGGGACTGCTCCAATATGGGAATGGAAGTACGCTTTCGGGAGAGGTTGTTGTGTTGTTGGATGCCAGCTGGGGCTCTGATCAGGGCAGGACAATCCCTGATGTTTAGACACTATTGCCGGCAGAGTTGACAGTAACTGGTTGTTTCTCAATGATCCAGGGACCAGTGTGGCTCAGGGGGTTTCAGTATTGCTGAAGGAAGTGTTGAACTGGTGATGGGATCTGTGACTCAGTATCAGGACTGGGTTGAAGCAGAGATCAATCCAGGATACCCGGGGACTCCCACTCAGAGGGGTTACTGCACATAGGATGGGATGTGTGCCAGAGGGTGAGATGTGTGCCAGCTTCGAGTGGCTGAGTTAGTCACCTCAGTGAGGAGCATTGACTCCTGAGGATTGGATTTAGTTATTGATCCTCACAGCCTGAGCTCCTGGGTCAATTTGGATCAGTACGCAAGTACGTTCAGGTCAGTTATCCCAGGCTAGTTACAGAGTAAGCATTCTCTACATTATCCCATCAAACACTTCTCGCCAGAAATACAAAACATCAGATGCTAGAAATACTGGTGTGCTTTCCAGGAGTCCTACAGCAGGATCCAGCTGAAGAACGCTGGCAGTGTTGGAATAATGGCAGCCAATCACAGTGTACTTTGGACTCCCACAAACTGCAACTTCATAACGACTCAATAATCGGAATTGGAATTGGTTTATTATTGTCACATGTACCAAGGTACAGTGAAAAACTTGACTTGCATACCGTTCGTACAGATCAATTCATTACACAGTGCACTGAGATAGTACAAGGGAAAACAATAACAGAATGCAGAATATAGTGTTACAGCTACAGAGAAAGTGCAGTGTAGGCAGACAATAAGGTGCAAGGTCTTAACGAGGTAGATTGTGAGGTCAAGAGTCCATTTTATCATACCAGGGGACTGTTCAATAGTCTTATAATATAGAACGTAGAACATTACAGCACAGTACAGACCATTTGGCCCACAATGTTGTGCCGACATTTTATCCTGCTCTCAGATCTATTTAACCCTTCCCTCCCACATAGGCCCCCATTTCTCTATCATTCATGTGTCTACCTAAGAGTCTCTTAAATGTTCCTAATGTATCTGGCCCCACACAATCTCTGCTGGCAGTGCGTTTCTTGCACCCACCACTCTCTGTGTAAAAAATCTTACCCCCGACGTCCCCCTTATATCTTCCTCCAATCATCTTAAAATTATGTCCCCTCGTGTTAGCCATTGTCACACTGGGAAAAAGTCTCTGACTGTCCACTCGAACAGCGGGATAGAAGCTGTCCTTGAGCCTGGTGGTACGTAAATCTGATTTAATATTGAGTTATAGAGTCATACAGCATGGTAACAGGACCTGAGTTCGTGTGACCATCAAACACAAGTTTACACTCATCTTACATTGATATTTTGTTCTCCCCACAGTCCCATCAACTCCCCACAAATTCTACCACTCCCCCACACAATGGGGGCAATTTACAGCAGCCAATTGACCCACCAACCTGCACGGATTTGGGATGTTGTTCGAATCTAGGGTCAATCCGCGCGGTCACAGGGAGAACGTGCAAACTCCACACGGACAGCACCGGAAGTCAGGATCGAACTTGGGTCGCTGGTGCTGTACCAGCTGTGCTACTCTGCATGTTGTTGGGTGGAGGATAAATATCGACCAAGACAGCAAGAGAACTGACCTTCGACAAAATGGTGCTTTTGGACCATTTAATTGTACCACAGAGAACAGATTGGCCTTTAGATAAATAACTCACTCAGCTCCACTCCCCCTTAATCGCTGTAAGTTTGGTCTTGCCTTTCAAGTCACAGTTGAACTCACAGCAGTCTAGCACAGAAGCAAGAGTGCTACCAGATGAGCCACTGCACCCACTGATCCCAGCTGAGATTTTCTGGAATTGGGGCCGGCACAGTGGGTACATCCGCTGCCTCACAGCTCCAGCGATCCTGGATCGATCCTGACCCCTGGCGCTGATTGTATGGTGTTTGCATGTTCTGCCCATGACTGTGTGGGTTTCCTTCCACCTCCCAAAGACGTGCGGGTGGGTAAGCCACTGTAAGTCTCTCCTAGTGTGTAGGTGGGCAGTAGAATTATTGGGAATGTGGAGCGAATTACAGGGTAATTGGGGGGTGAAATATGATTGCTCTGTGAGCTCGCATAGATTCCATGGGCCAAATAACCCCTTTCTATATTGTAGGGAAATATGGATCAGATCCAGAGCAGAACTGGGTCAGGCTGACCAAAACTCAATCAACAAAGTGAGCTGTAAGTCCACAGAGGAAGTTGGAGAGGGTTAGGGAGAGAGTTCCCGTTTACAGCCGCCTGTGGGAGGTAATGAGACGGGGGGAGTTCAGGAGAGGTGGAACAGGGATGTGTCCTAGCCTGCAGTAACACTGTTGCTCAGGAATCTGAACGTCTACTCTCTTCAATAAACCACTGCACGCCTCTCTCTCTCTCTCTCTCTCTCTCTCTCTGTGTTATTGTATCTGTGCCACAACTTGAGGCCTGTGGTAATCAACTTGTTTTTTTGACTGTTGTGCGGAGTCATGACCTCTGACCAGTATAAGGAACAGGCGGTATAAACAGTCAGTGCAGCCTCAGCAAGAGAAAAATACCACCGGCACCTGCTCATATGAGAGGCAACCATGCCTCCGGAGTATCAGAGGCAAGGCCAAGGCTGTACAAGTGATACTGGTTGGGCCCAGTCAAGGGACCGGGCTCTCGCTCCTTACTTCCTTCCCTCCGAGTGACTCAGCACAATCGTCCGACACAACCTAAAGGGAAAATAAACCGACGGCCAAGAAGCTGCTAACCCACAGAGCACAAGATGTGTTGTCACAAAGATTATAGAGAGATACAGGATGGAAACAGCTTCCTTGGCCCATAGACTCTTCACTGAACATCAACCACTCATTATACTAACCCTACATTAATCCCATTTAATTCTCCCCGCAGTCCGATCAACTTTCCCTAGGTTCTACCATTAGGGACAGGTTTATAGTGGCCAACTAACTTACCAACCCGCACGTCTTTGAGATGTGGGAGGAAACCTGTGCACCCGGGGGAAACCCACGTGATCACACGGAGAAGGTGCAAACTCCACACAGACAGCGCCCGAGGTCAGGCTCGAACCCAGGTCTCTGGTGCTGTGAGGCAATGGCTCTAGCAGGATAAAGCAGAGGAGACAGGAGGAGAGATAGTTATGGAGAGGATTCCCAAAAAATTCACCATGGACATTGTAGCTGAGCTGCTGGGAAGTCCCGGTCCGACTTTGAATGCTCCCAAGCGGCACTGTGGAAAATAAGGAGAAGCTTCAGAAGTCTCCGCTTCGTAAACATTGATCAGATGACGACAGGCAGAACAAACGTAAGCTTGTATGCCTTGGTTTGGAAGTCTGAGCAGTGATCTAAGCAAGAGGGTTAAAATTGGCAAGGATGCAGAGAAACTTTCCTCAGATGACTAAATATTGGAATTAGACCCCATTGAGGAAGGCATTCAGCTTCTTACCAGTGGGGGGGGGGGGGTGTGGAAATTGGGGGAATCTTCTCCATTAAAGTGGGGCAATGGGAGCTTTGAAGGCAGAGTCATTGTGGAATGGGCTGAGCTACAGATCGAATGGTGAGGCAGGTCCTGGGGTGTGAACAGCCCACTCTCGTTCCTATATCTCAGTCACGAATGAGAGGACTTCAAAGCTGCTGTACACAAAAGGAGTTATTAATATATGAAGCAGAAGTAATGGCAGGAGGATTGAGCAATGTCTATCTCCAGATGTTAATGGGGTGAGTAGGTGGTGACTTGTACAGAGTTCATTGTGTAGCAGTGAGACAGCTCTCAGTGATTACCTCACAGGGAAAGACTTCTTGCTCAGACAGCTCATGGGGCTGGAAGCAGCCTGTCCAGATCTTGCCGGAGAGAGAGGTGGGGATATTGTGTGAGCTCAGGCTCCGTACAATAGGACTGAGGTCAGCCTATTGTGTGTTATACAGTGATGTCACCACATTCACCTTGGGCCCGCACTGACTTCAAGGTTGTGAGAGAGACAAAGCACTTGCTGAGAATTTATGGTGCCATATTAGTGTGGGATGGGTCAGGGGAAGGGCAGTGGGAGCTGGTGAAGGCCTTTGTCCCGGACTTCCAAGTGTCCCAAGCTGCTTTACAAGAACATTATCAGGCAAAGGGTGGCCACAAGTCTCACACACACACACACACACACACACACACACACACACTCAGATACCGGGGACAAGTGAAAGAGCTCAGTCACAGAGGGTTCAAAGAGAAAGAGGGGCAGAGATATTTTGGGAGGGAAGGTTGGGATATTCTGGGCCAGTGCGGGCCGAAAGTGTATGTGGTGATGTCACTGTCTCGCGCACAATAGGCTGAACTCAGCCCTATTGTACAGAGCCTGATTTCACACAATATCCCCACTTCTGTCAGCTCCCAACAAAATATCCCCACCCACAACTGTGCAGGCTGCTCCCAGCTCTGTGTGCTGTCTGAACAAGTCACTGGGTTTAAATCCTGGAACTGCCTGCCCGGCGGCGCTGTGGGTGCACCCTAAGCAGAGGGACTGCAGTAGCTCAAGCAGGGGCTCCCCACCAGCCTCTCAAGGGTAATTAGTGATGTGCTTTTCCAGCAACATCCTGTTCCTGAAAAGTGAATAAAAAAAGCAGCAGCTCGATTTAAAAAATCTTATCCTTGTTTCTTTCTGTTACTTCCCTCCCCTAAGCTCCCAGGTATCTGCATTGATTCCAGTGGAGCCACACTTTTAGGTGCTCCATATTTGGCAGTCAAACCTTTGTTGCCAAGGCCCAAAGTATCTCCAAGTCTGGATGGTGTGTGCATCGGAGGGGAACCTGCAGGTGGTGGTGTTACCTTGTGCCTGCCCTCCTTGGTAGCAGAGGTCACGGTTTGGGAGGTGCTGAGGGAGTAGCTTGCAATGGTACACACTGAGGACACCGAGCACTGGTGATGTGGGAATGACTGCTTGTGTTGTGAATGGGCCAAACAAATGGGCCCCTATGTCCTGCATAATGTTGAGCTTCTTGAGGGTTGTTGGTGCTGCAAATGGAGAGAATTCCATCACACTCCTGACTCAAAAATTCTGAAAAGACTTTGGGATGTCAGGAGGTAAACCACTCATCGCAGAATACCCAGACTCTGACCTGCTCTTAGTAACCATGGTATTTATGGTTCACTTGAGCTTCTGCTCTGTGGTGACCCCCAGGATACTGATGATGGAGACTCAGCGCCGTAATGCAGTGCTGTCCTGTGTCAGTGGTGATCAACCTCCTGGGGTCTATGATGAGGTTAGGAGGTTCGGAGATAGATAGATCGGCTGGCTGAGTGGTGTCGCAACAACAACCTCGCACTCAACGTCAGCAAGACCAAAGAACTGACTGTGGACTTCAGGAAGGGGAAGTCGGGAGAACACACACCAGTCCTCATTGAGGGGTCAGCGGTGGAAAGGGTGAGCAGTTTCAAGTTCCTGGGCGTCAACACCTCAGAGGATCTATCCTGGGCCCGACACATTGATGCAATCACGAAGAAGGCACGCCAGTAGCTCTACTTCATTTGGAGTTTGAGTAGATTTCGTACGTCACCAAAGACTCTTGTAAATTTTTATAGATGTGTGGTGGACAGCCTTCTGACTGGTTGCATCACCGCCTGGTATGGAGGCTCCAATGATCAGGATCACAAGAGGCTGCAGAGGGTTGTAGACTCAGCCAGCTCCATCACAGGCACAACCCTCCCCACCATTGGGGACATCTTCAAGAGGCGGTGCCTCAAAAAGGCAGCATCCATCACTAAGGACCCTCACTATCTAGGACATGCCCTCTTCTCGTTACTACCATCGGGCAGGAGGTACAGGAGCCTGAAGACCCACACTCAACGATTCAGTAACAGCTTGACAGTCCATGAACCCATGAACACTACTTTTATTTTTGCAACTTACAGTAATTTTATGTCTTGCACTGTACTTCTGCAGCAAAACAAAAAAAATTCACAACATATGTCAGTGATAATAAACCTGATTCTGATTTGTTATTCCTTTTTTCTGCACTGTTTATTTATTTTGTAACTTATAGTAATTTTTATGTCTTGCATTGCACTGCTGCCGCAAAGCAACAAGTTTCATGACATATGTCAATAATAATAAACCTGATTCTGATTCTGATTCAGATCTGGAAAAGAATAGCAGGTCTGAGCAGAGTCAGTATGGATTTTTGAAAACAAATGTCATGTTTGACTAATCAGCTGGAATTCTTCAAGAATGTGACTTGGAGTATGGATAAGGGGGGACCAGCTGATGTGGTGTATTTGGAGTTTATGGAAGGTTTATGATAGGGTCTGACACAGGAGTTGGTCAACAAGTATGGCGTTGGGGTAATGTACTGGCATGGATTGAGAACTAGTTATTAGACATAACAGTGTTTGTTAGATGGTGAAAGATCGGGTAGTGTTGATGTTTACGGGGTGCCGTTGTATACAAGTCACTGAAGGTGATCAGGAGAACAAATGATATGTTGGTCTTTATAAAAAGAGGGTTTGAATACAGGATTAAGGAAATCTTATTGCAGTTGTATGGGGTCTTGGCGAGATTGCACCTAGAGTATTGTTTACTCTAGTTTACTCTAGAGGCAGTGCAGGGAAGGTTCGGCAGACTGGTTCCAGGGATGGCAGGTTTGCTGAGAGTTTGAGCAGACTGGCACTGCATTCTCTAGAGCCTAGAAGAACAAGAGGGGAACTCATAAAAACTTTTAGAATTATTAACTGGCTCGACAGTGGATGTAGGGAAGATCTACCCCTGACTCAGCCTCACGGCATTGTGGTCAGCACAGACACAGTGGGCCGAAGGGCCTGTTCCTTGCTATACTCTTTGACGTTCTATGTTCTACCTAGGACCAGGGGCTACTGTATCAGAATAAGGGATAGGGTGTTTGGATCATAGATCACAGAACGGTACAGCACAATACAGGCCCTTCGGCCCACAATGTTGTGCCGACCTTTAAACCTCGCTTAAGACTATCCAACCCCTTCCCCCCAACATATCCCTCTATTTTAAATTCCTCCATATGCTTATCTAGCAATCTCTTGAATTTGACCAATGTACCTGCCTCCACCACCACCCTGGGCAGCGCATTCCATGCATCAACCACTCTCTGGGTAAAAAACCTCCCTCTGATATCTCCCTTGAACTTCCCACCCACTACTTTAAAGCCATGCCCTCTTGTATTGAGCATTGGTGCCCTGGGAAAGAGGCGCTGGCTGTCTACTCTATCTTTTCCTCTTAATATTTTGTACACCTCTATCAGGTCCCCTCTCATCCTCCTCCTCTCCAAAGAGTAAAGCCCTAGCTCCCTTAGTCTCTCCTCATAATGCATACTCTCTAAACCAGGCAGCATCCTGGTAAATCTCCTCTGCACCCTTTCCAACACCTCCACATCCTTCCTATAATGAGGCGACCAGAACCGGACACAGTACTCTAAGTGTGGTCTTTATAGAGCTGCATCATTACCTCGTGGCTCTTAAACTCGATCCCACGACTTATGAAAGCTAACATCCCATAAGATTTCTTAACTACCCGATCCACCTGTGAGGCAACTTTCAGGGATCTGTGGATATGAAGTCCCAGATCCCTCTGTTCCTCCACACTACCCAGAATCCTGCCATTAACTTTGTACTCCGCCTTGGAGTTTGTCCTTCCAAAGTGTACCCTTCACACTTCTCCGGATTGAACTCCATCTGCCACTTCTCAGCCCAGCTCTGCATCCTATCAATGTCCCTCTGCAATCTTCGACAGTCCTCCACACTATCCACTACACCACCAACCTCTGTGTCATCTGCAAACTTGCCAACCCACCCTTCTACCCCCTCATCCAAGTCATTAATAAATATCACGAAAAGCAGAGGTCCCAGAACCGATCCTTGTGGGACACTCCTTGAGAGTGAGAAGAGGAAAAAATTCTCTAAAGCCACTGAACCTTTGGATGTCTCCGCCCCTGTGGGCCATAGAGGTTTAGTCATTGTGATTTCTGCATACTGGTTTCTCCAGCCGTCGCCTCCCGCTGGCACTTTTGTTCTCCAGCCCACTCCCACTCTGAGCTCTCTGCTTCTCACCTCCTGCATCGGTACAGCGCAACTCAGTGCAAGCTCCAGCAACAGCATCTCCTCTTCTGTCTGGACACGTGGCAGCCTTGCGGACTCAGTATTGGATTCTCTAACATTGGACGACACGCTCTTTCTTCCTGTCTATGTAAGAACCAGTTCTGCCTGCCTTTCCTTTCCTTTCTGCGTATTGTTTGCCCTGCTGGGCATGTCCCTGTAAGCCAGAACCCCATCGGCAACACATTATATCTCCACGGGAGCTCACCTGACCCTAGCTGCCACGTGACGTCATGCTGTCGGAGAGATTCCCTTGGTTCTACCCATTCTTCCCTGCTACGTGTCCTCCCCGGGTTATGAGTGCCCGACTTATGGACACACTGTACACAGGGGCCAACATTTGGGAGACCGGCGGGATGGATTTGCCAGCTGCTGCAGGGCTACAGGGCACTACTGCGTGCCTTGTCTCTGCACCCCAGCCATCCCCTGAGCCACAGCGATCGGGTGGAGCTGATTAGAGCTGGGAGTGCTGAGAAGACTCACTCACTCACTGAGCGGCCGCTCTTCCTGTGCCTGCTCGCTCTCTTGTCACGGGTCACAGAGCTGAATTTGTTAATTTCTGATTTAGGAACAGTTCTCAGGGATGAAGACCTGTCATAACCTGGGGACTGCCTGTTACTTTGTTTCTCGCTCTCTCTCTCTCTCTCTCTCTCTCTCTTTTTCAGGTCTAATGAAGGATCTCCCATCTGAAACTTTAACTGTTTCTCACTCCACAGATGCTACCTGACCTGTTGAGATTTTCCACCTTTTTCCATCTTCTGTTTTTATACCATTTTGGCTCAGTTTTTGTTATCCTACTGGTATAAGTCTGGGCTGCCAGACAGGTCCCACCACCTTACCATTAACAACTCATCGCACAGGCCTGGTAGTTTAATGTGCTGATAACTGCCTCCATTAAGCCATTTTGACCTGTCCTATCACACACATTCCTTTTGTTCTACACAGTCCTCCCTCACCTTCTCTTTCCCTTTCTCAGTTCTGATGAAGGGCCACAGACTCAGAACGTTGATGGTTTCTCTCTCCACAGACGCTGCTTGTCTTGTTAAGCTTTTCCAGCATTTTCTGTTTTTATTTCAGATTTCAAACATCTGCAGTTTTTTCATTTTCTCACGACTGGCTTGTTTTTCCTTTGATGCCCACAGACCTCAGTTTACCAGGGCAACGTGATGCCACACTCGGTCAAATGCTGCCTTGATGTCGAGGGCAGTCACTCTCACCTCATCTCTGGAATTCAACTCATTGTTGGGACAAAGTTGTTGGATTGGGAGGGAAGGTAGGGGAGGGGGAACTGAGGGAGATTGGTGTGCCAGGGCTGACAGGGCTATGACATTAGAGAATCCTTAATGGGAATTCAATTAAATCTTGTCAAGAGGTGGGGCTGAGGCTGTGTGAGGCTGGTCGTACCCTGATGAAAAACACGATGATGCTGGAGGAACTCAGCAGGCCAGGCAGCATCCGTGGAGAAAAGCAGACGGTCAACGTTCTGGGTCAGGACCCTTCCTCAAGACTGTAGATAGGAAGATAGGAAAAGGGGAAGTGCTGAGGAAGGAAGGGTCCTGACCCAAAATGTTGACCGCCTGCTTTTCTCCACGGATGCTGCCTGGCCTGTTGAGTTCCCCCAGCATCATTCTGTTTTTCATCTAGATTCCAGCGTCTGCAGTCCTTTGTTTCTCTTCTTTGGTGATACCCTGGTCAGGGGCCGGAGGTGAGGCCTGGGGGATTTAAACTCAAAATCAATGTCGAAAGGTCAAAGTCGAGCTTATTGTCAGATGCACAAGTCCATGTGTGCACAGGTGCAATGAAAAACTTACTTGCAGCAGCATCAGAGGCGCATAACATCACATAAACAGCATTCACAAGATAAACATGAATTAAACATAAATTATGCACAATTTTTACAAGAAAGAACTCATTTAGAACAAAAAAAATTCAAAGTCCATTTTAGTGCAAAGGTGGATTGCGCGGTGCGTGTAATCGTACGTCTTAAAGAGGCTGCGCAACAGAGAGAGCTGTGATTGGTTCAGCACTGTCCCAGGCCCCTGCTTACACCTGCGGCAGGACGGGGGAGATGCTGAGTAAACTCCGCACATGGGGATCCAACCAAGGCTGCAGAAGTTCCCGATGCTTATACACAGACTGCTGAGAGCCTCTTGATTAATTAGGTTGCTAATTGTCTGCCTTCATATCACTTTGGATACATTGCACAGATGAGCTTTGGAGCAGTCTCGCCCCTGCCCACTCACATCCAAGACCTTGCCTTCTGCATCAAACCCTGCCTGTTAATATAGGCTGTCAGAGGGAGAGGCAGTGCTGAGGGAAGGGCAGGCTGACGGAGGTAATGCTCCATTGATGTGGGGAGGTGGTGACGGGGGTGGGGGGGGCAGTGCAAAGGGAGTGCCCAGGCTGAGGAAAGGGTAGTGCCAAGAGAGGGGCTGGGTGTTGGTGGGACAGGGGGCAGCGGTGAGGAGCCATTGGACCAACTCTTGATTAACTGGTGACAGGGCACACATTGGGTAAAAGAGCCTTAAATGCAGCTCACTGCAGTTTGTGGACGTTTCCTTTAGCAGAAGTTGGTTGGCGCATTTCCTACCCCACAACAACAATGGCCACACTTCAAAAGTACCTCCCGGGAGGAGTGGTTATTTGAGGTTTACTGTAGTCATGAAAGATGCAAAGTAATGCAACTTTCTTTTGCTCGGAGTTGCAAGGATTTCAGTACCAAAGGCAAAATCAATTCTTTTAGTTTTGGCACTGCTGCATTTTGCCCTCTGCTAATTGGTGGAATCTTGACACTGTTCTCTGCAAATTCTGAGAAGTCCCTGTGGTATTCAAGAGTTATACTACGCTTCCTGTTTACTTGTCAAAAAAAACCCCAGTTTTAAAAGGTACTAATAAATGTGACCGGCAAGTGAACCCAGGTCACGATATGGCACAGAAAAATCTTATCTGCGGAAAATAAACTGCCAATAAGCCTCCGCCCCACACACCACAAGTACTGGAGAGAGCAAGCACTGGTTTACCAAAGAGCGGCCTTCACAACCAATCAAAATCCTGCCAGAACCTTGACCTTTTACCCATGGACTTAGTACAAATCTAATTCAAAGAGATGGTTGTTTTTGATGGTAATCTGTTCTGAAGTTGTAAACTTTAAGAATAACCCTGTGTTTTTACCATTACAGGTCACTTCTATAAATTCAGCGGAATAACAGGTAAATTGGTTTATCATTGTCACATGTACCGAGGTACAGTGACAAAGTTTGTCTTGCATACCATCCGTACAAATCATTTCATTACAACAGTGCATTGAGGTAGTACAAGGGAAAACAATACCAGAATGTAGAATAAAGTGTTACAGTTACAGAGAAAGTGCAGTGCAGGTGGACAATGAGGTGCAGGGTCATAACGAGGTAGATTGTGAGGTCAAGAGTCCATTTTATCTACTTGGGAACCGTTCAGTTGTCTTATAACAATGGGATAGAAGCTGTCCTTGAGCCTGGTGGTACGTGCTTTCAGGCTTTTGTATCTTCTGCCCGATGGGAGGGAGGAGAAGAGAGAATGTCTGGGGTGGGTGGGGTCTTCGATTATGCTGGCTGCTTTACTGAGGCAGTGAGAAGTGTAGACAGAGTCCATTGAACCATATAAAATTCTTTTGGGCCTTGACAAGGTAGATGGGGGGGGGGGTTGTTAATGTTTCCATAGTTGGGGTGTGTAGAACCAAGGGGTCAGACTGAAAATAAGGCACTGGCTGTTCAGGACTGAGGTGAGGTGAAATTTCTTCACCCAGAGGGTAGTGAATCCTTGGAATTTTCTTTCTCCGGGAGGTGCCATGGAGGTTCAGCTGCTGTGTATACTCAAGAAACAGATGTGTAGATTTTCTGATATTTAGGAAATCTCACAGTGTGGGTTCAGTGCAGGAAATTGGCATTGATTAAACCACTAGCCGTGCTCGGGGAGGTTCGTTTGGCCCAAGTGAAGCCTGCACCAGGATCAGGACCGCGAGCAGCTGATTAACTCACTCCACGTTCCAGGCACCCTCTGACCCAGCGCCAATTCTGCCGAGGATCTCGGAGGGGAAGAGTGATTGCACAATCTCCTCAGCAAACACCTTTCACAAGCAACATGCCTGAGGTCAGAGCTTGTGTTGTAACCTTGCAGTAAAGATAATGCAAGTGGAAGTCTGGCTGATAAATGCCTGTGTTTCTATGAATCACGAATGTACACAGATTTCAATGAAATTAACTTCTCAGAAATGAACGGTTCTGTTTGAAACAAAGTCTTTCCCAGGGAAACTATCCCCAGAAGCTTCCCTTCTCCAGACCTCCTCTGGATCTTCTTTACTTGTCCCAGTGGTGTGGTCATGAGCTAATCCTCCCAGTAATCCCTGGTTTCCTTTCCTGCACCCTGTGCTGGCTGACACTGTGAGCTGTTCTATGTCAGTTCTCCTTCTCTCTCCCCACCTCAAACCTCTGCCCTTGCAACGCTAATACCCTTGGTCACCTCCCATACCTGCCCCCTGCATTCGCACCGTCTCCGTGTGGGAACTTCTCCTGTACCCAACATCCCTGGAGTGCACAGTCCCTCAGCCAACGAATGTTCTGGACCTTCCTCCCATGCCAGCTGGGACATCTGTGTGGGGATCCACAGAGGAGGACGTGCCGAGGGAAGCAGAGGGTACAGAAAGGAGGGGAGGGGATAGAGGAGGCAAGGAGAGGTGGAGGGGAAGGAGGGGATGGGACACAACCGACTGCAGATCCCGGAGGAACCGAGCAGGCTGAGCAGCGTCTGTGGAGGGACAGGGATGGTCGATGTTTCAGGTCGAGACCCTTCATCTGGAGTGAGTGTGGTATAAAGAGGTGAGGGGAAGGGGTGAGGTAGGTGATAGGTGGATCGAGGTGAGGAGGGGGGGGGGTCGATGGGCAGATGGAGTCAAGTGGGAGAAGGAGGGCCGAGGCTGGGAGCTGAGAGATGGAGGCAACACAGGGCCGCGGGTGGTGGAACCTGACGGGAAAGGGAGGTGGGGAGGGAAGGTGGGAACAGTGCGGGAGAGGGGACCCAGTGCGTGTGAGGCTGATGAGGGAGGGGAAAGAAACTGGGTAACAGTGGGGAGGGGGAGGGATGGAGAGGTGGAGGTGTGTGGGAGGAGCTGGTAGATCAGGAGGAGAGAGCAAAGGGGCGGCGGGGGGGGCGGGGGTGTGGAGCAGGGATCAGAAATTGGAGAATTCAGTGTTCACGCCGTCAGGGTGTAGACTCTCCAGGCGGAAAATGAGGCGCTGTTCCTCCAGTTTGCGTTTAGCCTCGCCCTGACGGTGGAGGAGGCCGAGGAGGGACATGTCAGTGTGGGAGTGGGGGGGGGGTGGTGGGGGGGGAATTAAAATGGCCGGCAACCGTGAGCTCCAGACAACCACGGCGGACGGAGCGCAGGCCCTCGGTGAAGCGGTCGCCTAGTCTGCGTTTGGTGTCGCTCTGGTGTAGAGGAGGCCGCATGGGGAGCACCAGAAGCAGTGAGCGAGGCGGGTGTGAACCTCTGCCTCACCTGGGAGGGCTGTTGAGGTCCCTGGTTGGTGGTGAGGGAGGAGGTTCCGGAGAATCACTGAAAAATTCAACAAAATTCAGGTGACCCATCAGCCCCCCTATTAGCCACATTCCCCTGGCTTTCCCCCACAACCCTGAGTGCTTTCCCCCTTCAATCATTTGCCTAACTCTCTGTTGAATCTTTCCCCCCTAACCCCATACAGCCCAGACCACAAGAAGCTGCTTCAACTGTAAGCAATAGGACAGAAATAATTTAATGGTACTCCTGTTAGGTTATTTGCTGTGATGTTGGGTTATGAGTACTATTTATTCTACAGGCAAGTTATTTAAAAAATGATTTGTTCTTCTGATGCACACTCATACACAGGGTTATCCTGTCCTTGTGGTTAACCATTAAAAAATCTCAGTGTACTTTTGGAGACAATTGCAGGAAATTGAAGCTGTATTGTAAGTGTCCTAAAAATAACCCTGCGTGGCTGTGCTGGATTGGAGTGGAGCTGGGGAAATGCTGACCAGTGCTCAGTCCATGAGAACACACAGGGAGCAAGTGAGAGTGCGTGTACATGCTCTGATGGTGGTGAACAGACCCCTTTTATACCAGCTCCCAAAATATTCAGGCCCTGATTGGACAGGAGGCAAGGCTGCACTCATGCACAAGTCCAATTACACAGTGTGAGTCCCTCCTGACGGTCAACATGTTTCCCGCTGATAGGGCAAAGTGAAACAGAGAGTGAGAATGGGCAGAGAGGCAAGGAGCCAAACTTATTGCTGCTCCCCTGTGACCTCTCTGAAACCCTGGCAGTTGACAGCTGAGGTTTCTTGTTTAAGAGCCAACGAGATGACATAAAGCATGCAGTGGAAGTGCATTACTCAGAGCTGCCTGCTTGACTAAACTCGCCTCGGTATTCCAGCCGGGACCCACAACTTGTGACTTGTGCCGGAGAATCTGAGGCAAAACATGAAATCAGCTCATATGTTGCCAGCTTCTGAGATTCATTCAGTCGTGTGGCCAGGTTGGTCGGCCCACGATGACTTTAAACCAAACAGACGTCCACTAAACCTCAATTAAAAAGACTGGTGGATGAGTCAGGAGAACAAGGGGATGACTGTGATGCGCTTTTTCAGGGTATCGGTGACTGACTTCACCGGAGCCTTCTAACTTAATGCCTCGTGGCACTGAACTTTACAGCTAGATTCCAGCTCGATAGAGACACGAGAGATCCTGCAGATGACAGAATCTGGAGCAACACACAAAATGCTGGAGGAACCTGGCAGGTCAGGCAGCATCTGTGGAGGGAAATGGACAGTTGACGTTTCAGGTTGAGACTCCTCACTGGTCCAGATGAAGGGTCTCGACCCGAAACGTCACCTGTTCATTTCCCTCCGTAGATGCTGCCTGACCCGCTGAGATCCTCCAGCTTTTTGTGTGTTGCTCCAGTTCAATAGATCCAGGTTACATAGCTTCTAATCTGATGGATCCCAACCCATCAGCCCACAGTCAGATAGCTCATCCCACAGGGCCAGACACATAGATCGCAGTCAGGTGGACCCAATTAAGGAAATCCATTCAGGATCTGAGTGGGATAGACCCTAGTCACACGGGTTCCGATCAGGTAGATCACAATCAGGTAGATCTAAACATATAGATCCCAGACAGATTGATCAAATAATGTAGACGTAAGCAGAACAATCCTTGCCAGGCAGATCCTGGTGGATTGATCGAATTAGGTTGGTCAGTTAGAGAGATGCAGTTAGATCAACCCAGTCTCCAGGCCAGCAGATCCCAATGAGGGATCACTCAGTTAGACTTTAGTCCAGTTGATCCAATTGGGTGAATTCAGGCAGGTGGATATCAGTTTGGTAAACTCCAGAGGGATAGGTCCAGTGCTAGACAGAGAACAGTTGGGCAGATCTACATTAGATCCCTGTCAGGTAGAACCCAGCCCCACCCTTGCTCTAAATTTCAGTATCTACAGCTTCTCAGCTAGGGGTGTGTGTGTGCTTGTGTGTGTGGGATGTGTGTGTGTTGTGTGTGTTTGTGTGTGTATGAGTGTGTGTGTGCAGGTGTGTGTGTGTGGGGGGTGTGTGTGTTGTGTGTGTGGGTGTGTGTGTATGTGGGGTGTGCGTTCATGTGTCTGGGGTGTGTGTGTGGTTGTGTGCGTGGTTGTGTGTGTGTGTTTGTATGTATATGTGTGTGAGTGTGTATGTGGGTGTTTGTGTGTGTATATGTGATTGTGTATGTGTGTGTGGGTTTGTGTGTGTGTGTGGGTTTGTGTGTGTGAGTGCGTATGTGTGTGTTTGTGGTTTGTGTGTGTGTGTGTGTATTTGGTTCATGCTGGGGTGTTAACGTGAGTGTATACATGAGTGCATGTGTGTTTGGGTTTCTGTGCACACATTTCATTCTATGTGTGTATTGGCATGTGCATGAATGTATGTTTATGTGTGTCAACATGTGTGTGTGTACATAGGTGGGTGGGTGTCTGGTTTCTGCGTGGGGCAGGGTGTGTATGCACATGCTGTCAATCAGATCTTATTTCATATTATTGAAAAGCATTATTTTCTGAATTTAAACACATCAAAGTATAAGAAGTTTAATTTATGTTAAAAGTAATGCCAAACACAGCTGTGTTTACTTATTACTGGACCTTTGATCGATTTGCTTGGACAATTTGCAGGTTATATTATTTTGTAAGGAAAGGAAAAGGCTCTGCAGCACAAGAGCTGTGTTAAACGGTGACGTGGGGCTTCAGTGCTTATCAAGAGTGCTGTCTCTCCAAACCCCACAGACTTCACTCTTTTGACCGGCCTGCTGCGTGGGACGTTGTCAAAAGCCTCACTGCAATCCATGCAGACTACGTCAAATGCACTTCCCTCTTCAAACGTGACGTTACCTCAAAGATTCAATCATTAGAAGTTCAAGACCTTCCCTTTACAAATGCAAGCTTACCACATCCTTCTAAATGAAAGTTTACACTGCCCTTCAGCATCGATGCCAGCAATTTGTCCACAACAGAGGACAAACTTACAGGGTATCATTGTCTGATTTTAACGGGGGTGCAACGTTAGATGCCTTTCAATCCTCTAGCAGGACTGCAGCCACCAGAGAGGATAGGAAAATTACAGTCAGAATCTCGGCAATTTCCCCTCTTCGTCCTTTTAACATATATTTCATTTGGGCCAGACGATATATCCATTTTCATAGAACTAAATCCCTTAATATGTTTATCCCATTCAATATCTCACCATCGTCCTCCTTTAATACAACCAAGGCACCATCCCCTCTCTTCTGATTAAAGCCGCAAATTATCCCTTGAGAACCTTCCCTCCATTTGTCTCCGCGCACGTTATCTTTCTTGTCCTCTACAGGCCCTGTATTTTCTTCAGTTAACCACTTTATGTACTTAGAAAACGTCTTTGGCTTTTCTTTGATTTTACTTGCCATATTTTTCACACTTTCTGTATTTTTAATTTCCTTTTTGATTTTACTCCTACACTCTCGACACTTTTCCGGGCTCTTCGCCCTCTTAAACTCTCAGAGTCGGATGTGGGCTTCCCTTGCACAGTGGCTCACCCTATGCACAGTGTCATCCAAGGGGCATTAGATCTGTCAGTCCCCCCCCTCCCCCCTCCCTGGCCTAGCCTGAACTTCTTGAATATCCTTCAATGCCTCCTGTCACTCCGAGACTCACTTGTCATTGTTGACAATCCTGGTCACTTTTGCTGAATCACTTTTCAAATGAACCTTTCCCCAGTTTGGACACCTCGTCCCTGTTGTACAGAGGCCCGGACATCATGAACAATAAAGTAGGCTGTGCACAAAGAATACATACAACAAGCACTTGAATCGCCAAGGTATGGAAGGCCATGGACCAAATACTGTTAAATAGGATTAATATGGATAGTGTCCTGAGGGTCAGCATGAACATAATGGGCTGAAAGGGCTGTGTCTGTGCTGTCTGCCTCCACAACTGGGGTGGTCATCCTCCTCTGACTCTGCCATGGTAGAGGCAGCGGAGGGACAGGACGGAGAGCGGGGGGATGTAGCTGAGAGTCCCAGGGAGGGATTAGGGAAAGACGAACCTTTGTCTAGGCTGGGGATTGGCACCTCGAGCGTTGGGCTGAGCTGTGGAGAGGGGCGGGAGAGGCAGGAGGTGTGGGCACTGGCTGAGGGGTGCTGATTGGAGCTGGTGGGTGGGGGTTCATGGATTTGATTAGACTGGGGTGCGACTGGACACCAACCGGACACCAACCAGACACACAGCTGTTGGCTGGGCTGTGAGGGAGTGAAGGGGAGGTGGAAACTTAGAGGGAGTCTTCCTGCAGGAGGATACACCTACCTGACCCCATGAGCTAGGGATCCGGTCAGGAAGGATTCCTCTTAGATTTGCGGAAGGCTGTCTGGCCTCTCGTGTGAAGGCACATTCCTCCCCACCATCGGGAGTATCTACAGGAGGTGCTGCCTCAAGAAGGCAACATCCATCACCAAAGATCCCCACCATCTGGGCCGTGCCATCTTCTCACAACTACCATCGGGCAGGAGGTACAGAAGCCTGAAGCCCCACACCACCAGGTTCAGGAACAGCTACTTCCCTTCAACCACTCGGTTCTTGAACAAACCTGCACAACCCTAATTACTACCTCAGTATAGCAAAACTGTGAGCACCTTACACTACAATGGATCTTGCTTTTTTTGTTCTAATTGTGTTCTTTCTTGTAAAAATTGTGTAGAATTTATGTTTAACGTACGTTTTTCTTGTGAATTCTGCTTATCTGATGCTATGTGCCTGTGATGCTGCTGCAAGTAAGTTGATCGTTGCACCTGTGCACACATGTACTTGTGCACGTGGCAATAAACTCAACTTTGACCTTCTTTAATTCAATTGATTTATTCATTTTTCAGGATCTGGGCATGCAGAATGAAGCAGGCCACTTGAATGGCACCCTCCACATTCACTGCCTCCAACACCAGCACACAACGGCAGCCCATTCTACAAAATGTGTCACCTGCAGGTCCCTCTCCGAACCCCACACCACCCTACCTTCGAAGTACATCACCTGTTCTTCACCGCCACTGGGTCTGAATCCTGGCACTCCCTCCCCGTCGGTACCCTTCAACAGAGGGACGGCAGTGGTTCGACAAGGCCGCTTACCCCGACCTTCTCAGAGGCAATTGTGGATTGGCAATAAATGCTGGTCTTGCCAGCGACCCCAAGCTCCCATAAATGAATATGAAAAATAGGCAGGCATTGGAATTACCTTCCTGTCACCTTGTTGCAGTATCGGATTTCAGCATTTACCTGGTGCGGTCCACAAATGATCAATTTATTACAGACCCCCATGGAGAGGGCAAACTACAGTGAAAACAGGGAACGCTGAAAATACTCAGCAAATCAGGCAGCATCTAAGGAGAGAGAAACGGAGCTGACATTCAGCTTGGAGACTGTTTCTTTTACCACAGATGCTGCCTGAGTATTCCCATTTTCTTTTTTTTTACAGATTTCCATCATCGGCAGTTTTTTTGAGTTCAGTCACCTGAAATCACTGTCTGGATGTTGCCTCAGACTTACAAAGAAGAATACACACTCTCTTCATCACTCATGTGTTTACCCGATGAAAGTTGACCATCTGGTTGAGACTAAAAAAAACATTCTTTTATTCTCTGGAATTAATTAAAGGAAGTGCGAATACTTTTTTGGCAATCAAACTTTGAATAACGGACACTTGTATCTTATTTATCTATTTAACATTGGTTTGAAACATCCTTTAATAATTCTCCCTGTTTTGATTCTTCTATGGGTTAAATGTCTTGGCAGGGGCTCCTGCTGCAATCAAACCAGTCCTGAACCACCATAGCCCTGGGCCAAACACCACCGCCACCCCTGCTGTGTGATCTTGCTTTGTCATTTAACCCTTATTGTGATTCTACATCACAACCCCTCCCACGGCAGCACTGGGAGCACCCAAAAGTGTAAGGGCCTGGATTAAACAACTCCATTCACTATTTTAACCACAGGCCCAAGTAAGGCCTGGACGTCTGGTGAAGGGAACCAGGCCCAGGTCGGCTCACTCACGTCAGACAGGCAGCAGAAGCAGCAGGGGTGATCATCCTGACTCCACTGGGGCATCAGACCGCCCCTTCCTGTGTGGGACTTGTTCCTCAGATCCCTGTCCTGTTGAGGGCCACATTCCTCAGATCCCCCCATCCTGTGAGGGTCCCATTCCTCAGATCCCCCCGTCCTGTGAGGGCCCCATTCCTCAGATCCCTGTCCTGTGAGGGCCCCATTCCTCAGATCCCCCTGTCCTGTGAGGGCCCCATTCCTCAGATCCCTGTTCTGTGAGGGCCCCATTCCTCAGATCCCCCTGTCCTGTGAGGGCCCCATTCCTCAGATCCCTGTCCTGTGAGGGCCCCATTCCTCAGATCCCTGTCCTGTGAGGGCCCCATTCCTTAGATTCCTCTATCCTGTGAGGGCCCCATTCCTCAGATCCCTGTCCTGTGAGGGCCCCATTCCTTAGATTCCTCTATCCTGTGAGGGCCCCATTCCTCAGATCCCTGTCCTGTGAGGGCCCCATTCCTTAGATTCCTCTATCCTGTGAGGGCCCCATTCCTCAGATCCCTGTCCTGCGAGGGCCCCATTCCTCAGATCCCCCTCCTGTGAGGGCCCCATTCCTCAGATCCCTGTCCTGCGAGGGCCCCATTCCTCAGATCCCCCTCCTGTGAGGGCCCCATTCCTCAGATCCCTGTCCTGCGAGGGCCCCATTCCTCAGACCCCCATCCTGTGAGGGTCCCATTCCTCAGATTCCCCCTGTCCTGTTTGGGACCTGTTCCAGAAGCCACTGTTAAACCTCGATAACCTGTCCAATTCTAATTCCAGTTGCTACCGGTGACATATTTCCTGCTGGTTCTCGGAGGGAGCCGGGACCAGGACAAGGGGAAGGGGCTCACATCGGCGGGCTCATGCTGGCGGGGCAGGGGCCTATCTTGTTTCGGGCTGTACTCCTCACTCCCAGTGTGTAAGCACGAGGGGGACAGGCTGTCATCATGTGAGGTCACTTCATCTGAACTGACCCTGGGGACAAATGCATCAAAAATTGACACAAGTATTCATTATCTCGATGTCGAATTTATTTGTGGAGGTGGTTGCTTGCTGATTCATTCTGAAACTACCCAAAAAAAAATTAACGTTACAGCAAAAGGTTCTATAAAGGAGAATCACAGAATGAATATTTAACGGTTCAGTCAAGTACCACAGCCACACAGTCCGGGGACTGTTATAGTTAACCTGCTACATTTTTCAACCTTAGGTCACACAGTTGCCTTGGAGTCAGAAGTCTCAGTCCAGGGATCTGAATGCAATATCTAGGTTCGCTCTCCAGTGAGCTCATCCAGGTAGGTTGTTGAATGAGGAGAGAGTATGAAACCAGCCTCCCCGTGGACTCTGTCTCTACCTCTCGCTGTCTTGGTGAAGCAGCCGGCACAATCAAAGACCCCACTCACCCGGGACAGTCTCTCTCCTCTCCTCCCTCATCAGGTGGAAGATACAGGAGCCTGAGGGCACCTACCACCAGGCTCAAGGACAGCTTCTACCCCACTGTGATAAGATTATTGAACGGTTCCCTTATACGATGAGATGGACTCTGACCTCACGATCGACCTTGTTGTGACCTTGCACCTTATTGCACTGCACTTTCTCTGTAGCTGTGACACTTTACTCTGTACTGTTATTGTTTTTACCTGTACTACATCAATGCACTCTGTACTAACTCAATGTATCTGCACTGTGTAATGAATTGACCTATACGATCGGTTTGTAAGACAAGTTTTTCACTGTACCTCGGTACAAGTGACAATAATAAACCGATACCAAATGATGTTATGCCACGGTTTAGGTCCAAGTTAAAGTCAAGGCCGAGTTTATTGTCATATGCACAGGTGCAATGAAAAACTTACTTGCAGCAGCACCACCACAGGCACAGAGCATCAGATACACAGCATTCACAAGGAAAACTTAAACTAAACGTAAATTATACAAAGTTATACGAGGAAAAACACAATTGCAAGAACACAATTAGAACAAAAAAAAACCAAAGTCCATTTTAGTGTAAAGTGGATAAAGTGGTCCCAGTGTTGCTGTACTGAGGGAGTGATTAAGGTTGTGCCGGTTGGTTCAAGAACCGAATGGTTGAAGGGAAATCGCTGTTCCCGAACCTGGTGGTGTGAGATGTGGAAGTTCGAGTCAAGTTGTTCCCTCCTTCAGACGTCGTTACTAAAACATGATCCCATTGGTGTTTGCGGGAACCACGCACAAGTCGCCCCTTACATCCACCCCATTAATATGCAAGTGAGGCCTGGGGCTAAAGTTTAATTGGTGAAAAACAAAAGTAGTTATCAAACACCTTGGAACTCCCTGAGAGTGTTCAGGGTGCTATAGAAGTGGACGTATTTGCTTTGTATCATAGAACGTAGAACATAGAACATACAGCACAGTACGGGCCCTTCAGCCCACAATGTTGTGCCGACCTATATAAACCTTATCCCCATGCAATCTGTCCCCCTCTCTACTTCACCTCCCATTACCCTCTATTTTCCTTTCGTCCATGTGCCTATCTAATAGTCTCTTAAATGACCCTATTGTATCAGCCTCTACCCCCACCCCTGGCAGTGCACTCCAGGCACCCGCCACTCTCTGTGTAAAGAACCTACCTCTGACATCTCTCCTGAATTTTCCTCCATGAACCTTAAACAGGTGACCTCTGGTATTGGCCATTACTGCCCTGGGGAAAAGGTGCTGGCTGTCCACTCTGTCTGTGCCTCTCATAATCTTGTACACCTCTATCAAGTCTCCTCTCATCCTCCGTCGCTCCAAAGAGAAAAGCCCTGACTCGCTCAAGCTCTCCTCATAAGAGTTGCACAGAATATATTGAGGTAGAAATTGCGCATGGTTTTCCAGATCTTCTACTTACTCCATGGAACCACTGGTAACTCCAAGGGTGGGATCCAGGTGTGGACACAGTTCTGGCAGGTGTGTGCTGAGCAGGGCTTGGGGGATGGGTGGAGGGAGATGTTCCTTCCTCCAGCACTGACCCAGACTTCTCCCCGATGTCTGGGTAAGTTTCATAACTTGCTGGACTCTCTGGTTCAACCCAGAGAGCTCCCCAGTGTGGTAATGGGAAGGCTGAGGACCACAAGCTCGTTATGTGTACAACACTGAACCAAGGGGTATTAAAGGTATTATCCTGTGGTTTAAACACACACCAGCTCGTGGCACACGCAGTACTGGGCCTGCTGCCTGGGTGGGGTCTCCGGAACACCCTACCTGCACCATGAGGTGGCAATGGCCCCTCCCCCAGGGGTGTGGGATCCAATGGCCCACAGCAGCACAGCAAGTGGGATCCCAGAAAATATAGCAACTGTCCTGAGGCTCACTGGTTGTTAAGCCATCACTCCCCGTGTTCCCCGTCACTCCCCGTGTTCCCCGTCACTCCCCATGTTCCCCATCACTCCCCGTGTTCCCTGTTACTCCCCGTGTTCCCTATCACTCTCCGTGTTCCCTATCACTCTCCGTGTTCTCTGTCACTCCCCGTGTTCTCCATCACTCCCCATGTTCCCCGCCACTCCCCGTGTTCCCCGTCACTCCCCGTGTTCTGTGTTTCACAATTCCTACATTTCTTTGTCTCCGTTCTCACTCTGTAACTGCTCCCATTCACTCACTGACCAGATGACCTTGTATGCAGTTTACCCCCACGGTCACCCCGGTTTACCCGGTCAGAGACATCCCCCTCCCTCCCCCACCCTCCCTGCACCTTAACAAACTTCTGTCTCCTTCCCAGTCCTGACAAAGGTTCTTCAACCTGAAACGGTGACTCTGTTTCTCTTCCCACAGATGCTGCCTGACCTGCCAAGTGTTTCCAGAATTTCCCGACACTTGCAGTGTCTGTTTCCCTCCCCCCGATGCTGCTGGAACCCACAGTGGGGGGGGGGGGAGGAGGGGGGGATGGGGGGCTCAATAACGGGGCAGACGCCGAGAAGTTTTTGTTTGCCAGCCGTGTCGTGAAGGTGGAATTCCACTGAACTGGGTTCTCACATGAAGTATTACTGCAATAAGGTGCACCCGTTGATCTGCTGAAGTGGTGGTTTAATCACCTGGAATGGAATTCAAACTTATGAGTTTGGAACATTAAAAATTGTACTGAACAGCTGACCGGTCAGGGAGGGGAGAGGGAGCAGATGCTCGCTTAGCCAGAGGGCACCTCAGCTGGAGCACTACGTGCATTTCTAGTCACCACACCGTAGGAACGACATGGAGACGGTGCAGGGGAGATTCACCGGGATGTCACCTGGGATGGAGCAGTTCAGTTATGAGGAGAGACCAGAGAGGCTGGGTCTGTTCTCCCCAGAAAGGAGGAGGTGAAGAGGGGACATGATTGAGGTATCAAATTCTGTGGGGTATAGGTGGGCTACAGATGGATATTCATGATTCTGTGAGTAGATAAGGGGGAGCCAGTGGTATGGGTGAATTTGGATTTTCAGAAGACTTTCAACATGGTCCCACAAAGCAAGTTGGTCACCAAGGTTTGAGCAACAAAATTGGGGTAATATACTGATGGATTAAGAACTGGTTTGCAGAATAAATGAGTCCTCCTCAGGCTGACCTCAGGTGAGGTGCTGCAGGGACCGGTTCCGGGTCCCAGACGTGGCCCTTTTATTGACCTCAGTGAAGCCTTTGACTCCATCAGTCAGGAGGGACTTGGGAAAACCTTCCTCAAATGTGAATGTCCAGAGAGATTCATCTCCATCTTACATTTGCTCCACAATGGCAAGCAAGCCATGATACCAACCAACAGGTTGAAGATCTCCATGAAGACTCTGTGTGTGTGTGTGTGTGTGTGTGTGTGTGTGTGTGTGTGTGTGCGCGCGTGTGTGTGTGTGCGTGTGTATGTGTGCGTGTGTGTGTGTGTGTGTGCACGCAAGCGCATACTGTATGTGCTTGTGTGCGTGAGAAAGTGAGTAAATGACGGGCTTGTGGGAATGACTCTGGCCTCAGTTTTCTGCTTGCAGGCAATTTGTGAAATCAGTTCGATAACAACTCCTGGGGGAAGTTTGTCCACATGTGTTGACAATTGAAACCTTATCATTTGTTGTATTATAAAAGTAAAGTCGTTATGAGGATTGTCATTGACACTGATAGGCACCTCTCCTGCTTATTTCTGCTCTATTGTGTTTGCAGAATGATTCAATCTCCTTGAGCACACATTCAATGTTGAAATTCCTCTGTAAATCTGGAGTATTGTGTGGGAATGTTTAGACAGCATATCACTTTTAGTCATGGCAGCCCGATGTACCCACAGACAGTGGGTGAGTCCAGAGCTCATTCGGAGTAAGTCTGAAAGAAATCATTTTACTCAGGTTTTGTCTCCCTCAGTGGCTACTGAATCCAACAGGGAGAGAGGGGCTGGCAGGGTTAGTTCTCCCTATACTAACATAACACAAATTCACTTGACAACAAGCTAAGGGCAGACAGTGCCAGCGAAAAGCAGGACCTCCAGGGCAGTCTGAGGCAATATCTGCCAACGTGAGGAAGTACCAGCCAGCACTGGGCAATTCAAGACATGACCGAGCAGTGTGAAGCCATGCCCACAGAGCCAGGTCGAGGACGGACTAACCATTGCTCTGCACCACGGATTGGGCTCCCAACCTTCTCTCCTCTCTAAACTTGAGGTTGTTCAAAGCTTCCCATTAATTATTGCCACGTGAACCATCTCCTCCAGTCCCAGGTTCTAATCTCTGTTACCTGCTCTCCCCTCCCTCTTCAGCTCTGGTGCTCTCATTGGCAGCCAGAATGAGGCTCAACTTCCTGAACCGGACGTGTCGGTCATCTCCCTTAACCCTCATTCTGCAGCTCCATGTTAAATTCTGTTTAACAACCGTGTCGGTTGTTTTACCGGGGAAAGATGCGACACAGCCACAGGTTGTTATTGTTATGCAAAACGGCACAAGCATCACTAGGAGTGACAGCTCCGGCCAGAGGCACAGGTTGGGTCTAGAGTATGCAGCACCTAGGTCTACAGTCACAGGCTGGGCCTAGAGTACGCAGCACTTGGGCCTACAGTCACAGGCTGGGCCTAGAGTATGCAGCACGTGGGCCTACAGTCACAGGTTGGGCCTAGAGTACGCAGCACCTGGGCCTACAGTCACAGGCTGGGCCTAGAGTACACAGCACCTGGGCCTACAGTCACAGGCTGGGCCTAGAGTACGCAGCACCTGGGCCTACAGTCACAGGTTGGATCTAGAGTACACAGCACCTGGGTCTACAGTCACAGGCTGGGCCTAGAGTATGCAGCACGTGGGCCTACAGTCACAGGCTGGGCCTAGAGTATGCAGCACCTGGGCCTACAGTCACAGGCTGGGCCTAGAGTACGCAGCACCTGGGCCTACAGTCACAGGTTGGATCTAGAGTACGCAGCACCTGGGCCTACAGTCACAGGCTGGGCCGAATCTTGTTTGCTCCAAGGAGGCCTAACCTAACATGGCGAGCCTACTGGACTTTGCACCTCCCGTCTGTGTCGTTCTTAGTGGGACAGGCAGTGGGTTTGGGAGGTGCTGGTGGAGGGTCCTGAGCGAGTACTGCAGTTGGAACACAGTGCAGTGCTGGTGGTGGAGGGAGAGGGTGTTTCGGGTGGTGGGAGCGACGTTAATTGTGTGGGCTGCTTTGCCCTGGATGGCACTGAGCTTCTCAGGTGCTGTGGGAACTACATCCATCCAGACAAGTGGAGAGTGTTCCATCGCACTCCTGACCTTGGTGGAAAGGCCTTGGTGTGTCAGGAGCTGAGGCACTCACCTGGGGACACCCCACCCAGCATCTGCCCTGCTCCGACAGCCACTGCCTGTGGCCTTCATGTATAATTCCTCACCATTCTCGACAGGCCATTATGCCGGGAGGAACCAAAAGTCGACAACCTGACCATGTTGGTACCTGAAGGAAAACAGGAGGACCTGATGTTGAAGATTAAACACAGAACAGTTACAGCACAGGAACAGGCCCTTCAGCCCGCGATATTGTGCCAAACTAATTAAACTCGTAATTAAATGCCTAACTAAACCAATCCCTTCTGCCTACACAATGCCCCTATCCCTCCATTCTCTGTACATTCATGTGCCTATCTAAGAGCCTCCTAAACACCTCTATAGTACCTGCCTCCACCCCCACCCCTGGCAGCACAGTCCAGGCACCCACCACCATCTGTGTAAAAAACCTACCCCGCACATCTCCTTTGAATTTACCCTCTCTCACCTTAAATGCATGCCCTTTAGTATTAGACATTTCGACCCTGGGAAAAAGATACCAGTTGTCTACTCTATTTATGCCTCTCATAATCTTATAATCTTCTATCAGGTCTCCCCTCAGCCTCTGCCGCTCCAGAGAAAACAATCCAAGTTTGTCCAACCTCTCCTCATAACACATGCCCTCTAATCCAGGCAGCATCCTGGCAAACCTCTTCTGCACCCTCTTCAAAGCCTCAACACCCTTTAGCGACCTGTTTCCTATTGGTCCCACTGTCCACAGGACACAAATCCACAGGGAAGGAGCAAACTTGACCCCATTGAGTCTGGGTTCACGCCCCAAACCCTTTGGAAATGTTAGTGCTCAGATCATTGGAGTGAAACCTGTCTTCAGAATGCTGGGACCCAGAGTGCACATCAAACCTGTCTGTGTGATAATGGTCGATCATCAAACACATTGACATTTCAGTAATGACAATGGACTGGTTATCTGATGAACATAGAGGATAGGGTTGTCACCAAATCAAGGGTCTGGGGGAGAGGGTATAGCAAAATTAGTTGTGTACAAATGGACACGTAGATTCACTTGATTTATTTTCTCACATGGACTATAATTTAATTGTGGGTCTGAGATCCATTGAATGGTACTGACACAAATGTCAAGGACAAGATAACAGAGTTCAAGCTGAACTCCACATGCTCAGGGCTGAGTGGTCTGGACACTTGACAAAGAGGACCTTGTGGCTGGAGTAGGGTTGAGGGTTGGGGCCTGGGTGGGTGGCGCAATACTTCATTGGAGAACCAAGAGGAAGCTGGGGAGATGGCCTGCAGAGTTTAGCCTTACAGAACAGCCTCTGAGCTACAAAGTTGTTGTGGTGGGGAGGAGGGATCTGGCCGGTCCCAGAGGACTCACCACCCGATCATCCAAGGGAGGTGCCAGTACACAGGATCACACTTGTAGAGCAGACAGAAAAGATGTCAGAACTCACTGTGTCACCTGCTACATTACATGGTGGAATCTCCCAGCTCAAGTAAAGGGGAACATCACAGAGTAAGGGATACCGTTGTGTTCATATTTTGAGATCCTGGATCTTGCACAGCCAATGGGAGTTCAGTCCCTGTCTGATTACAACTGAACTCCCATTGGCTGTACATAACAGCTGGAGTGTTGTCCCCTTGACGCCCACGGACTTGTGGGCATCAAGGGGACAACACTCGGACAAATGCTGCCTTGACGTCAGGGTCAGTCACTCTCACCTCATCTCTGGAGGTCCAAATCCGGAGCAAGGCTGAGGGGAGGTCTGGAGATGTGTTGTTCTGACTAGTGAAGACGACGAGGTTTGTGGGCCAACTACCACTGCTCTTCCACCTCAAGGTTCAGTGTGGTTCTGGCCAGGCAGCACCAGAGCTCAAAGGCAAAATCTACTCCACAGAATCAGCAGGAACAAGGGTTCCTGCTTCTAAATCCACTCCTGCTTCTAAATCCTCTGTCCTTACATACACTGGTCTGTGAAGCAATTCGTTCAGTGACTGTGCCCTGTGTAAATGTATGAATTCAAACACATTGTGGTGCACAGATTGCAGACCTGTATGAACGATGTCATTGTATTTTTTTGTATATTATGTTGGCATGACAACAAGGTGCTGCCCGTCATGACCTAACAAGTGCAAACAGCTCATAAACCTGACTGGATGGTTATGGAGAGCACAGATGGAGCCTGGGGGCGTTGGGCAAGTGCTGTGATTCACTGGGACATCTTGACTGTAGTGGACAGGTTGTTAATCCAGATGGCCACTCTTCGCCTGATTTATGTGTCTTGGTAGGCTGACTTCTGGGTGAGGAGGTTGTTTTATCAGAAATGACGAAAGAAATTAGATCAACGTTCTTTGGAATTTAGAAGAACAAAGGGGGATTCTTATTAAAACATGTAAGATCCCAAGGGATCGATATCAAGATGTTTCCACTAGGGGGAGAATCTTGAACAAGGGGATAAGATCGGGGGCAGGACATCTAAAAAACTTGGTGTGTAGGAACTTTTTGCAGGGCGTTGTGAATCCTCTGGGTCGGAGGGTTGTGGAGGTTGGACCCCCGGGCGATTTAAAGAGGAAGTGGATAAATCTCAGAGAATGGAGGGCTCTGGGGATCTGGCACAGAAGAGGAGTTGAGGTCTGGGGAAGCTGAGCTACAAACATATTGAACAGTGGGGCAGGCCTGAGAGGCGACAAGCCAGCTGCTGGAGGAACTCAGCGGGTCAGGCAGCATCTGCGGAGGGAAACGGACAGTCGACGCTTTGGGTCGGGACCCTTCATCTGGGCAGACTCGAGGATTTGTGGCCTACTCCTGCGACTATTTTCACGTATTCTTACTGTGCATTAGTTACTCCGAGTCGGATGTCAAGATAATGGTTCCCATCGCTTGGACAATCAACCCGTCCAGCACTGAGGATGATGCAGTGCACTGGAGACCGGAGTCAGGCGAACTGTGCTGTTCACGGGGGGTCCCATGGGCGGGAGAGTGGTGGCATGGTCCTTAAACCACTGAGCCGTTTGCTGAGGTCTTGTTAGAGGCGGGAGCTTCCATTCACCCACAGCGCTCAGATCAGGTACCTGTACTGCTGGGGCTCCGAAACAACAACAACTCGCGGTTAGGTAGCCCCCTTAAAGGAGGAGACATCTCAAGGATGGTCATCCAACAAGTTGTGTCACTGAGCCACATAGAGTGTGCAACACGTGATCAGAGTTTCCTTTAAAGGGGTAAAGAAAGAGAAGGGTTTAGGGAGGGGATCCAAGAGCCCAAGGTTCGTCAGTTCAGGGCTGAGACACCACGAGTGCGGTGAAGTGAACAAGAGGCCAGAAACACAGGCGCACACATCCCCAGTGCTTGTAGGGTGGAGGTGGCTGTAGGTAACACAGGCTCAGAAAAAAAATTCACCCCCAGGTTTCCTTCCTAAGTGAAGTACAAATTCCTCAGTGGGATTGTTGTCTGTTTAACTTCGAGTGTTGAGACGGGGATTCCATGAAAGGATGTTTACTGCTCTTCTTAACACTCCTCTGGGGTGTCTTGAGGAAGGTACTGAGCACTGCTCTCTACCCAACGATAACACCACCTCAAATCCCCCCCTTCTGACAGCAGCATCGAGATGCAGTGTCCTCACCCATAGATCTCTGAAGCTTAAAGCCATGGAGTGAAGACAGGACGAAAGAGGTCACGGCCAACTCCTCCATCTTCTGGCAGGCGTACTGTGGAGCTGACTAATTATGGCGACAAACCTCTGTGGTCGACCCAGTCCTGAGCTGAGGAAATCTAAACAGAGGAGATCTTTGAGAACAGTAGGTCTTTCATCTCCTTCTCCTCCCAAACATGCAGCATATATCACATGGTGTTTCTCAAATTACGCACCGACGTTACCCCAAGGGATTACTTTCTGAATGAAACTAACTTTCAGGTGAATCAATGTAGCAGCACCTTCTCTGTGGGGAGCCTGAGCGGTGGAGTGTCCACAAAATTTTATTGCTGCAGGTTGGCACTGCATTTCCCCTCCCGCTGCCCGTTCACTCCTCGAGGGAGAGTTAAATGTTGTCCACTAAACACAGATGGAAATGATTTCACTAAAACATAGAACATAGAATGTAGAACATTACAGCACAGTACAGGGCCTTTGGCCCACAATGTTGTGCCGACATTTAATCCTGCTCTAAGATCTATCTAACCCTTCCCTCCCACGTAACCCTCCATTTCTCTATCATTCATGTGTCTATCTAAGAGTCTCTTAAATATCCCTGCCCCCACAACCTCTGCCAGCAGAGCGTTCCACACACCCACCACTCTCTGCGTAAAAAACTTACCCCTAACATCCCCCTTATACCTTCCTCCAATCACTTTAAAATTATGTCCCCTTGTGTTAGCCATTGTCGCCCTGGGAAAAAGTTAAACTTCTCTTGGTAAAACCTCTCTGGAGCTCAACACTGGTACTCCACGCTGCCCATGTCCACATTGCCTGGCACAATATTCCAAGGAAGAGATGGGGATTTCCTGGCACGTCCTGGGCTCTTGCTCAGTGTCCCAGTTTGAGCTGTAGCTGGTTGACTCATAGACAGCTCCCGGGTAAAATGTCTGCCACTAGTCTACCTCTCTGCAGTGGCTCCCTTGGCTCAGTGGTTGCACTTTTGCCTCTGAGTCTGAAGGTTGTTGGTTCACATCCCCAATCCAGAGACATGAGCAAGTTGTCCAGCCCAATGTGTATGAAGTACTGAGGGAGTGCTACCCTGTCAGGCATGCCACCTTTTGGATGAGGCGTCAATCTGAGGTCCCACTGCCATGGCTTCTATATAAAATCAGTAGACAAGTTGCTCCCAATGTCCTAATCAATATTTATCCCTTACTAGAAGATCCATCATTAATCACATTGGTATTGGTATTGGTTTATTATTGTCACTTGTACTGAGGTACAGTGAAAAACTTGTCTTCGTTCAGATCAATTCATTACACAGTGCTTTGAGGTAGTTCAGGGTAAAAACAATAACAGAATACAGAGTAAAGTGTAGTAATATTTAGTGACATAGAATTTAAATTTAAAAGAGTAGAACAATTATAGTAAAAGTAGTGAGTAGATTTGCAGAGAGCAGCTTGCAATGAGTTGCCATGCTCCGGCACCATCTTGTATCATCATGGTTATTCATGGGATCTTGCTGTGTGTAATTTGATTGTGATATTTTTCCCATTACAGCACTTGAACTGTGCTTCATTTGCTGTACCCAGACATCCTTGGGTAAGTAAGGAAGCAAGTCTTTCTTTTCTTTATCCTGACAGAAATCCAGGCTCCTAAACTGGAGGAGAGCCTTTTACTCAGTTCAGTGTGTGCTCGGGTTGGATCCATTCTCTGATGCTGCACCTCACCTCCTCGTAGAATTTTCCACCGAGCCACGAAGGTCACAGCTTTGGTTGTGAAAGCCACAGTTAAATGTGCTTGACTGGAGCTTGGAACCAGAGGGAGGTGTGACGCAACACTGGAGAGGCATGGGGGTCCCATCGAACCAGGAGACTCCAGCAACATTTCTGCAGGATGACGCACTGGCCAAACTGTGGCAGAACTTGGCACCTGTTACCTGAATGAAGTGGAAATTTGACCTGCAGAACCAGTCAGCAACCTGTACAGCAAACAACAAATAATGAAAAGATCATTTAAGAGAAACACAGTGATTAATAATTGTACAATGAGGTGGGCAATGACACATTAATAACACATAAGTGCTCACACCTCAGATTTATATCTTTCATTATTACGTGGGCCACATCAGTACAGCCAAAGTTCCTTGTTGTTTCTTCAAAGCCAATCACTGTGGCACGATACTACATGTTGAGAGTTTCAAGTTCCCAGGTGTAAGTATCACCAACAACTTGTGCTGATCCAGCCACGTAGACGCTAAGGCCAAGAAAGCACGCCAGCGCCTCTACTTCTGCAGAAGGCTAAGGGAATTCGGCATGTTCCCCAGTGACCCTCACCAATTTTTACAGATGCACTATAGAGGGCATCGTATCCCGGTGCATAGGATCTGGCCAAGCACATGGATGCAATCACAAGGAAGGCGCGCCAGTGTCTTTACTCTCTGAGAAGGTTAAGGAGGTTCGGCTTGTCACTGAATATTCCAACAAACTTCTACAGGCGTACTGTTGAAAGTATCCTGACTAGTTGCAACATGGTCTGGTACGGCAATTCGAATGTGTAGGAGGTTAAGGAGCTGCAGGCGGGAGTGGACTCTGCCCAGTACATCACGGGCACATCCCTCCCCACCATCAGTAGGAGGCGCTCCCTCAAGAAGACAACATCCATCATTCAAGATCCCCACCATCCAGGCCATTCCATTTTCTCACATCTACCATCGGGCAGGTGGTACAGAAGCCTGAAGTCCCACACCACCAGGTTCAAGAACAGCTTTTACCCTTCAACCATTCAGTTCTTGAACCACCCTAATCACTACTGCACTATAGCAACACTATGACCACTTTGATCACTTTGCACTGCAACGAGCCTTGTATTTTTTTGTTCTAATTGTGTTCTTTCTTGTAAAAATTGTGTATAATTCATGTTTAATTTATTTTTTTCTTATGTGAATGTTGGCTATCTGATGCTATGTGCCTGTGATCCTGCTGCAAGGTTTTCATTGCATCTGTGCACACAAGTACTAGTGCAGATGACGATAAACTCGACTTTGACTTTGACAATTGGTACGGCAGCTGATCTGCACAAGACCACCAGAAATTGTAGAGAGTTGTGAACACAGCCCAGGCCATCACAAAAGCCAGCCTCGCCTCCACTTCCTGCTGCCTCGGGAAAACAGCCAACATAATTAAAGACCCCTCACACCCCGATCATTCTCTCTTCTTCCCCCTTCCATTGGGCAGAAGATATAAAAGCTTGAGAATACGTACCACCAGGCTGTAGAACAGCTTCTATCCTGTTGTTAGAAGACTCGAGTGGACCTATTATACAGGGCAGGCACGGTAGCGTAGCGCTTAGCGTGATGCTTTACAGCGCTAGCGACCCAGGTTCAAATCCGGCCACTGTCCGTAAGGAGTTTGTACGTTCTCCCTGTGTCTGTGTGGGTTTCCTCTGGGTGCTCCGGTTTCCTCCCACATTCCAAAGACGTACAGGTTAGGAAGTTGTGGGCATGCTGTGTTGATGCTGATAGTGTGGCGACACTTGCGGGCTGTCCCCAGAACACTCTACGCAAAAGATGCATTTCACTGTGTTTCGATGTACATGTGACTAATAAAGATATCTGTCTAAAAGATGAACTCTTGATCTCTCAATCGACCTTGTCATGGCCCACCTATTTGTCTACCTGCACTGCACTTTCTCTGTAACTGTAACACTCTATTCTGCATTCTGTTATTGCTTTTCCTTTTATACTACCTTGATGTACTTATGTTTGGAATGATCTGTGTGGATGGCATGCAAAACAAAGCTTTTCCCTGCATCTCAGCATATGTAACAATAATAAACCATTTAATGATGACCAATTATCACTACCTCATTTCCAGATTTGCTTTCAATTGCAACGATGCAGTGAGACTCTGACTGACCATGTCTGCTGTCCAGAATGTGGCTCCCACACCAACTGCACAAGCACTTTGGAAAACTTGGGACAGACAGATCCAGAGGACTGCTTCACTTCACTGCAATAGACTGGCATGTATTGACTCTTACACGTTACACCAAGTATCCTTTAACAAAGCTGTTTTCTAAATAATGGCTACGGTTCCTCAAATCTAAATATCCAAGGTGGTAAGTGATGAAAGAATTGTCATTCTTGCTCAGCCCAGGAGCCTGAGATCTGAACACGGAGCTCTGTAAAGTTATGAGAAGTGTTGATCAGATAAAATTAAGGAAATGGTTTCACGTGAGGGGAATTCACAGTAACATAGGATAGTCACTTCTGAAATGAAAAGGGAACCTTCCTTACCAAGTGAGTAATTGGAATGTGGAACTCACCGCAACTAGGTGAGTAGCATAAATACATTTGAGGGAAAGTGATAAGATATTCTGATATAGTTGGAGGATGTAAAGCTGAAGGAGGTATCTGTGGAGCATAGAAATATTGGCATTAACTGTTTGGTCTATGGCATGGTTCTGTAAATTCTTTGCAATTCCATGTCATTTGTGGCGTCACAGGTAGACAGGGTGGTGAAGAAGGCTTTTGGCACACTGGCCTTCATCGGTCAGGGCGTTAAGTATCGAAGTTGGGATGTTATATTGCAGTTGTACAAGATATTGTTGAGGCCACATTTGGAATATTTTGTTCCGTTTTGGTCACCCTGCTGTAGGAAAGATGCCAGTAAACTGGAAAGAGTGCAGAAGGAGATATAGTCCATCTGAACTTCAGTAAAGTCTTTGATAAGGTTCCACATGATAGACTGTTATGGAAAGTTAGATCGCATGGGATCCAGGGAGAGCTGGCTAATTGGATACAGAATTGGCTTGATGGGAGGAAGTGTAGGGTGATGGTGGAAGGTTGTTTTTAGGACCGGAGGCCCATGATTAGTGGTGATCCCAGGGCTCAGTGCTGGGCCCAATGCTATTTATCATCTATATCAGTGAACTGGATGAGAATGTACAAGGCATGGTCAATAATTTTGCAGATGAAACTAAACTAGGTGGTGTAGTTGACAGTGAAGATCGTTATCAGGATTTACAGAGGGACCTTGAACAGCTGGGTAAGTGGGCCGAGGAATGGCAAATGGAGTTTAATTCGGATAAGTGCGAGGTGTTGCATTTTGGGAAGACAAATGAGGGCAGGACTTTCACAGTGAACAGTAGGGCCCTGGGGACTGTCGTAGAACAGAGGGACCCAGGTGTACAAGTACATGGTTCCCTGAAAGTGGCACTGCAGGTAGACAGGGTGGTGAAGGTGGCGTTTGGCACACTGGCCTTCATCAGTCAGGGCACTGAATATAGGAGTTGGGATGTTCTGTTGCAGTTGTACAAAACGTTGGCAAGGTCGCATTTGGAATACTGTGTTCAGTTTTGGTCACCCTGCTATAGGAAAGATGCCACTAAGCTGAAAAAAAAATGCAGGGGAGATTTACGAAGATTTTACCAGGACTCGAGGGACTGAATTATGGAGAGAGGTTGAGCAGGTAGGGACTTTATTCTTCAGACTGTAGGAGCATGAGGAGTGATCTTTTTGAGGTGTATAAAATCATAGAACATAGAACAATTACAGCACAATTCAGGCCCTTCGGCCCACAAAGCTGTGCCAAACATGTCCCTACCCTAGAAATTACTAGGCTTACCCATAGCCCTCTATTTTACTCAGCTCCATGTACCTATCTAACAGTCTCTTGAAAGACCCTATCGTATCAGCCTCCATCACTGTTTCCGGCAGCCCATTCCACACACTCACCACTCTCTGAGTAAAAAACTTACCCCTGACATCTCCTCTATACTTACTCCCCAGCACCTTAAACCTATGTCCTCCACGAATTCAGCCCTGGGGAAAAGCCTCTGACTATCTTCCCTATCAATACCTCTCATTATCTTATATACCTCAATCAGGTCCCCCCTCATCCTCCAAGGAGAAAAGGCCGAGTTCCCTCAACCTGCTTTCATAAGGCATGCTCCGCATTCCAGGCAGCATCCTTGTAAATCTCCTCTGCACCCTCTCTATGGCTTCCACATCTTTCCTGTAGTGAGGTGACCAGAACTGAGTACAATACTCCAAGTGGGGTCTGACCCGGGACCTGAGGTGTATAGATAGAGTGGTATAGATAGGGGTATAGATAGCGTGAATACGCACAGTCTTTATACCAGGGGTGTGGAAATCAAGATCTTGAGGACGCAGGTTTAAGGTGAGGGGGGAGAGATTTAATAGGAACCTGAGGGGCAACTTTTTCACCCAGAGGGTGGTCAGTATATGGAACGAGCTGCCAGAGGAAGTGGGTGAGGCAGGTACATTAACAACATTTAAAAGGCACTTGGACAGGTACATGGATGGGAAAGGTTCAGAGGGATATGAACCAAATGCTGGCAAATGGGACTGGTTTAGATGGGAAACTTGGTCGGCATGGACCAATTTGGCTGAAGGGCCTGTTTCCGTGCTGTCTGACTCTGTGACTCTATACTAGCATTCTCCATCCACTGCTGGTCTGTGAAATGGCCCAACAAGTCCCTTCACGAAGGCCCGGTAGCAATCGCAGATGGCAACAGGAGGTGGGTGGTAAAAGATGGCCATCCCAGTATCACCCTCTTGGGATAAGCATGATATCGCAGTTGTGAAGAGAGCTTGTGGGTGGTACCGCGCTCTTGGGCTCCTTGTAAATCTGGTGAGGTGGTCTCGCAGTAATGGACGAGGAAGAGCAGAAGAACTAAGGCTGGACCGTGGGTGAGGGGGAACAAGCTGCTTCCAGCAGGTAGAGGCTGTGAGGGAACGGACAGATTGTGAAGGTTGGTAAACTGTAGGGGAAGGGAGGGGCAAGAAGGCACTTGGTGCCGTCGCGGAGAGGGAGCACACAAGATGAGCGACCACTTACACAGTGAGGTGACCTGCAGAGATTCAGGAACTCACATTACTTCACTTCATCCAAACCTTCCCGTGAAAACTGAGGAATTAAAGCAGGAACGATACCAAAATTTTGATGGTGAGAAAGCTGACTTGCAATTCACAATGGGACCATCCATTATAGTTATAGAGGCTTGATGAGAGTCTGGAGCACAGTCCCTTATGGTTACGTAGCATCCAAACGACCTGGAGCCCTTTTGGACTGAAGATCAGCATTGAACTCTGGGCTGAGTGGGGTTATTGTGGGTGGGGGGATAACCATTGGTACATTTATTTATCTGCTGTCATTTGGATGGGCTCACATTTAACACCAGGGCCAAAGCACAAAGCTCTGAGGAAGTGCAGCCTGGTACTCCACACACAAACCGGCAGAGCCGTTCGATGGATAGAGGGATTTCATGAGTGCAAAGGATTGTGGGAATAAATACCACCATCATTGACCATGTGTAAGAGCTGGTGTTGGGGAGGAAGGGGCAGGTACAATTTTGGAGGTATGGTCTCAGCGTTCACAACGATGAGATCACCTATGATCTCAGTATCTCCCTATAACTGAAGTCCTCCAATCCAGGCCATGTCTTGGTAAATCTCTGCATTCTCTCCAGCACAATTACATCCTTCCTACAGTGTGGTGACAAGAATCGCACACAATACTCCAAGTGCGGTTTAAACGTTCTTTCGTAAAGTTGCAACATAATGTCCTAACTTTTATATTCTACACCCTGAGCCATGAAGGCAAGCATTCCTTCTTCACCACCCACTGCTAGCAGAGGTCCCTAGCTCCATCAACATTCCTTGGTCCTTACCATTTGCTGTATGTGGTCAAACATCTGGAGTGAGACTTGAACTCACACCCTCCAACGCAGGGGCCAGAGCACAGCAACACTTGGTATTAGAGGGAGCAGTAAAGGCTCTTCAAATGATTGAACAACTGCCTTGTTGACGAAGGGTCACTGCACTGCCAGCTTGCTGTCGTGTCTCAGATCTCACACCAGCTGCGCGCTGCACTGGGAAACAGAGCGAAGTGCCAGACCCGACCTTGCTGCTTCCTTAATGGTTGGGACAAAGTGTTCCTCTTTATGTGAGAAGTTCTTTGATGTGGTGTCTCTGAACTTGCAATCTCCGGATTGCTCACTTCCTACATGAGTGTAACCTCACTGAAACAAAGTTGGGGTTTAGGTATTGAGCTAATGTTGTGCTTTCAAGGAGTACAGCCAAAAGGTTGTCACACTTAAATTGGCAGGTCAAACCCAAACCACCACTGGTGTTATGTATGAAGTAAAATTGTACTGGTCAGGGCAAGTAAACAGGGAGGAGCTCATTTTTTGGCAGGCTAGATGCGGGAAAGATGCTTCCCCTGACTGAAGATTCCAGGACCGGGAACACAGTTTAGAATTCCGGATGGACAGTTTTAAAAATAGGGAGAGATTAGAAGGACTGGGCTTGTTTTCCCTGGAGCGAAAGAGGCTGAGGGGTGACCTGAAAGGGGAAGCCCTGTCTTCAGTCCTGAGGAAGGGTCCTGACCCGAAACGTTGACCGCCTGCTTTTCTCCACGGATGCTGCCTGGCCTGCTGAGTTCCTCCAGCGTCATCGTATTTTTCATCTAGATTCCAGCATCCGCAGTCCTTTGTTTCTCTAGTGGTGGAATCAGATACAACCTAAGGTGGACAAATGGGCTGAGCGTAGATGGGCAAAAAGGTTGTTGTGGACGTGGTGGGCAGGAGGGCAGGTTTCTAAGTTATAGAATCATTGAGTTATACAGCTCGGAAACAGGCCCTTCGGCCCAACTTGTCAACGCCAGCCAATTTGTCACTTGAACTAGTCCCATTTGCAAGTGGTCCCAAATGGTAGGGGATTTAGGATTCAGATGAGGATGGTGAACTGTAAGAGTTCTCTGCCCCCTAGGCTGTGGAGGCTCAGTTACTGAGTTCATTCAACACAGAAATCGACAGCTTTCTGGGCATTACGGGAGCCAAGGGATGGGCGAAAGTGCGGCAAATGGTGGGGTCGAGGATCAGCCATGACCTTGACGAACGGCGGAGGAGGCTTGAAGGGGGATGGGTTGTTCTTGCTCCCACTTCCATTCTAATCTCTGGTTGGGGTCAACACGTCTCCGACACTGTGCTGGGATCTCGAATTTAATCTCCCCAGCAGAGCGGCAAACAATCCACGCAAACGATCACTGCGACCTGTGAGGTAAGGACAGTTCTCATTTTTATTTATAATATGGTGAAGATGACCTGGAGAGGGCAGGGTGTGGGGGGTGGTGAGGGGGAAGGTTTTCAGGGGATAGTAGGCAGGCTGAGTGGGAAAAAACATGACAAATGGAAGAAGATGTGGAAAACTTGCAGGGTCATTTATTTTGCTGGAAAGAAATGGAAAAACAGGATATTTTTGAATGGTAAGAGGCTAAAAGGTGATGGTGGTCAGAGACACATGGACATCCCTGTACATCCGAGTACAGCAAGCAATTGACAAGACATTTGGACAGTTGGCCTTTATTGCAAACGGATTTGGGTACATCAGCAGAGGCACCTTGTTCCAATTATATGGAGTACTGGTCAATCCGCATCTGGAATACTGTGTACATGTCTGATCTCTCTATCTAAGGACGGAGGTACTTGTGATGGACAGCAAAGGTTTACGGTTTGATTCCTGAGATGGGGATTTGCCGCCTGGGATCAGGCAGACTGGGCCTGTGATCTCTGGAGTGTAGAAGGATGGGAGGTGATCTCATGGAAATGAGTACACTTCTGACTGGGACTTGGTGGTAGATGTAGAGTTGATGCTTCCCCTGGCTGCAGGGTCTACAACCAGAGGTCACAAACTTGAAATAAGAGGTTGATCGTTCGGGGCTGAGATCAGGATAAATTCTCCATGTGGAGGGTGGTAAGTCTTTGGAATTCTCTCCCCCAATGACAGTGGAAGCTCAGGTGCCGAGCATATTTAAGACGGAGATTGAAAGATTTTTAGATATTAGGAGAATCAAGAGATATTGAGTTCGTGAAATAAGGTGGTACTGAGGTAAAGAATCAGTCGTAGAGCAGGGCAGCCACAAGGGGCTGGATGGCTGCCCCTACATTGGGGCTGGGTTCTATTCCTCTGCCAAATGTGAAGATGCATTAAATCCAGCCTCCCAGACAACCTTGACCCACTGCAGTTCGCCTACTGCCGAAACAGGTCTACAGCGGATGCCACCTTCCCAGCCGTACACTCATCTCTGGAGCATCTGGACAGTAAAGGCACCTACGTTAGACTATTGTTTATTGATTACAGCTCTGCCTTCAATACTATAATTCCAAGCAAACTTGTCACCAAACTCCGAGACCTGGGACTCAACACCTCTCTCTGCAACTGGATCCTTGACTTCCTGACCAACAGACTGAAATCAGTGAGGATAGGCAAAAACACCTCCAGCACAATTATTCTTAACCCTGGTGCCCCACAAGCTGCATCCTCAGCCCCCTACTCTACTCCCTATACACTCATGACTGTGTGGCCAGATTCTGCTCCAACTCTATCTACAAGTTTGCAGATGATACCACTGTAGTAGGCCATATCTCAAACAGCGATGAGTCGGAGTACAGGAAGGAGATAGAGAGCTTAGTGACATGGTGTCATGACAACAACCTTTCCCTCAATGTCAGCAAAACAAAAGACCTGGTCATTGACTTCAGGAAAGGGGGCGGTGTACATACACCTGTCTGCATCAATGGTGCTGAAGTCGAGAGGGTTGAGAGTTTCAAGTTCCTGCGAGTGAACATCACCGACAGCCTGTCCTGGTTGAACCACGTAGATGCCATGTCCAAGAAAGCTCACCAGCACCTCTACTTTCTCAGGAGGCTAAAGAAATTTGGCATGTCCCCTTTGACACTCACCAGCTTTTATCGATGCAATACAGAAAGTATCCTATCTGGATGCACCATGGCTTGGTATGGCAACTGCTCTGCCCGGGACCGCAAGAAACTACAGAGAGTTGTGGACACAGCCCAGTGCATCACAGACACCAGCCTCCCCTCCATGGACTGTGTCTATACCTCTCGCTGCCTTGGTGAAGCAGCCAGCATAATCAAAGACCCCACCCACCCGGGTCATTCTCTCTTCTCTCCTCTCCCATCAGGCAGAAGATACAGGAGCCTGAGGGCACGTACCACCAGGCTCAAGGACAGCTTCTACCCCACTGTGATAAGACTATTGAACGGTTCCCTTATATGATGAGATGGACTCTGACCTCACAATCTACCTTGTTTGACCTTGTACCTTGTTGTCTACCTGCACTGCACTTCCCTGTACCTGTGACACTTTACTCTGTATTCTGTTATTGTTTTTACCCTGTACTACCTCAATGCACTGTGTAATGAACTGATCTGTATGAATGGTGTGCAAGACAAGTTTTTCCAATACCAATACCAGATGAGCCCAACGTGGCCCAACATGTTAATGCTGACCTTTATGCCCAGGTACCCTCGTCCCGTTTGCCCTCATAAGGACCATATCCTTCTGTGCATTGCCTATTTAATTATCTGTCCAGATGTGTCGTAAGCATAGTGATTGTATCTGATTTCATCACCTCCCATAAGTAAGTAAGTCAGTTTAACTTGCACTGGTGTGTACCGGCACCAAGGGAGCCCTTTAGGATTTTCTAAACGTCACTGTTCTTGTTGATCATGACTAAAGCCACGTTGCCATTTGGTGCAATTGGAGGCCTCTTGTCCTTCCAGGAGGGTGTGCAAGTCCCTTCGAAACTTTCCAAAGGAGAGCTTTGGGAATTAAAAAAAACTCTCTGTGAACACTTAGCAGATAGAACCATAGAACAATACAGCACAATACAGGCCCTTCCGCCCACCATGTTGTGCTGACCTTCAAACCACAACTAAGACTATCTAACCCCTTCCTCCCACATGTCCCTCTATTTTAAATTCCTCATATGCTTATCTAACAATCTCTTGAACTTGACAAATGTATCAGCCTCCACCACCACCCCAGGCAGCGCATTCCATGCACCAACCACTCTCTGGGTGAAAAACCTCCCTCTGACATCTCCCTTGAACTTCCCACCCGTTACCTTAAAGCCATGCCCTCTTGTATTGAGCATTGGTGCCCTGGGAAAGAGGCGCTGGCTGTCCAGTCTATCTATTCCTCTTAATATTTTGTATACCTCTATCATGTCTCCCCTCATCCTCCTCCTCTCCAGAGAGAAAAGCCCCAGCTCCTTTAGTCTCTCCTCATAATCCATACTCTCTAATCCCGGCAGCATCCTGGTAAATCTCCTCCGCACCCTTTCCAATGCCTCCACATCCTTCCTATAATGAGGCAACCAGACCTGGACACAGTACTCTAAGTGTGATCTAACCAGAGATCAGGCAGCATCTGTGAAGAAGAGAACAGGATTAATGTTTCAGGTCAATGAGCTTCATCAGAAGAAATTTAGAGATGAAATAAATTGTAAGGCACAGAAGAAGGGGGAAGGGCAGAGAGAACACGAGGAAGGAACTGTGATGGGGTGAGGTGGGGGTGTGGGGAGGGGGGGAGCAGAAGAGTTTGAATGATGTGGAACGCAGGGTGTTGGGGGCTGGTGCTGGTGGAGGGAGGGCAGTGAAGGCTTGTGAATCACAGTAAACAGCTGCACTCCGACTGTGTCCTGACTGTGTGTACACTCCGGGTGTCCACTCCATTCTCTTCAGGAAGAAGAGACAAGGGTGAAGAGTTTTGTAAGTGGCAGTAAGGATGATTGATGGAAAGCTGAGTGAATTAAAGCGTGAAAGAGAGCTCTCTGTTCCCTAGCTGTGAGTCGCTGTTTTACACTGTGGGAAATGCCAATAAAAGAATTGGATCCTGCACAAACTGGCCCCAAAATAATGCAATGAGAGAGAAATACCTCAATCCCTGGCAACACAAATCTAATCCCATGAATCACAAGGTTGATTGACATTACTGGATCAGTGATTGCAACCAGTGAGCTGTTCCAATAATTGCCAGAGAAACAAAGGACCGCAGATGCTGGAAACTAGATGAAAAACACGATGCTGGTGGAGGAACTCAGCATCATACTGTTTTCCATCCAATGACTGCCAGTGTCTTCAAACTAGGATCCATTGCAATATCCCTTCAGGCTGATAAGTTGTAAACTCCCCTTGTGTGAGGGCCCCTTCTGATATTGTAACTACGTTCAGCAAGTTGGAACTTTGAGAGAGTTGGGTTTGGACAGTATTACTGCCCATCTGGGATTTTACAAGAGAGAAGAGCATTACCTTCAGGCTGAAGGGAGAGAGTTGGCAAAAACAAGGATGAGAGATTGATTCAAAATGTCACCAGCGCCCGTGTCACAGTTCTCTCTTGGTATTTTCCAGGGTCGTGACTGATACCAGACTTCTTATCAGCTGTTGGGGGAGTCCAGGACTGGTACAAAATCACTTGACTGCATGATGCAACGATCTGTTAGTGAATGACTATAATATAAAGGAGAAAGATTTATTATAAAATATAAAAGAAAGAAAGAAACCCCAAAACAATAAGAAAAATTATAAACAATATATCAAACCAAACTAAGCGAAAGAAAAAAAAATTTAAAAAAACAGGAAAAAAAACCGGACTGAAATTTCTCAGTAGAAACAAAGCAATATTATGTCATCAACTCCGTTCCTCTAAGTTGAAAGGTTATTACAAGGGGATCTATATCATGTGAAAATATTGAATAAATGGACTCCAAACTTCCTCAAATTTAAGCGAAGGATCAACAGTACCACTCCTAATTTTTTTCCAAGTTTAAACACGATATAGTTTGAGAGAACCATTGAAAAGTAGTAGGGGGTATTGGATCCTTCCATTTAAACAAAATGGATCATTTGGCCATTAATGTAACAAAGGCAATTATACGGTTAGCGGAGGCAGATAGATAGCCAGATTCTATCCTTGGTAATCCAGCAATTGCAGTGATAGGATGAGGTTGTAAATCAATCTTCAATACATTTGAAATAATGTTAAAAATATCTTTCCAATATTTTTCCAAAAGAGGACAGGACCAAAACATGTGTGTCAAAGAAGGCACATTCGATTTACATCTGTCACGTATAGGACTTATATGTTGATAAAAACGAGCGAGCTTATCTTTTGACATATGGGTCCTGTGAACTACCTGAAACTGTATCAATGAGTGTCTGGCATACATTGAAGATATATTAACTAATTGAAGAATTTTCTTCCAAGTCTCTGTAGGTATAGATGTCTGGAGTTCACATTCCCATTCATTCTTAATTTTGACCAGTGGTTCTGAATGAATTTTCATAATTAAATCATAAATTATTGCTATCAAGCCCTTCTGACAAGGATTATAACCAAAAAATTTTTCCGTAATTTCAGTTTTGTAAGGTGTGGGAAAAGAGGGTATAGTAACTTTTTAAAAATTTCTAATTTGCAAATATCGAAAAAAGTGTGATCTAGGCAAATTGGATTTGTTAGACAATTGTTCAAAAGATGACGAACAGTTATCAATGAATAGATCCCGAAAACATACTATTCCCTTCCTCTTCCGTATGGAAAAAGCTGAGTCAACTCTGGATGGATGAAAGAAAAAATTAGATTGAATGGGACTTGATAGATTAAATTTATTCAATCCAAAAAATTTACAAAATTGAAACCATATTCGTATTGTATGTTTAACAATTGGGTTTGTCATACGTTTACTTAATTTGGTAAGTGCAAAAGGGAGTGGAGCTCCTAAAATAGAAACTAATGAAAATTCAGGTACTGATTGGGACTCAAGGTGTACCCATTTGGGGCGTTGAATTACATCTGAATCTTGTATCCAAACAATTAAATTGATTGCCAACCTGTTCTCTCAACACACAGGATGTGAGGGGAGATGGTGCCAATGTCTGGAGCTGGATATTTTGCTCTGGACAGGTGACACTGAAAAATATCCCAGGAAGTCTAAGGACCCATCTGACTGCACTGTCATTGTGGTGTGCATTCCTGCCACATCATACAGCTCTGTGAAAGTAATGCAGATTTTCGCTGACAGCTGTTGTCCTGTCACAGACTGGGCACTGAGCAGTCATCAGTGTTATCCATGAACTCTTTTCCCAGGCAAGCTCACTGACAGATCTCTCTCATTCAGATAGAAAACAAATATCTGCTGGTATTAAGAAATTAGCAAAGTTATCAATGGAGGCAAAGGCTCAGCAATTGCACTGAGTGAAGTCTACATATGGATTGACACTGGCGGTTTCCAACAGCTTTGCAGATCAAGGTGGTTAAAAGGGAGCACGTTTAGGAAAAGAGATTTGGATAGGAGAGAGGTGGCAGAGAGAGAGGTAGAAGCGTGTGTGTACTTGCAGACAGGAAGGCGAGGGATAGTGGAGGAGTAGGAGAGGGATGGCACCTTCCAGTAAGTGAGGGGACAAATACTAGATTAACGCAAAGAATAGAGAAGAGGGGAAAACAGAGAAGCTTCTTCAGCAGCTGTGAAGATGTGGAATTCACTTCCAGGTTTAGTGGTTGGGACAGAAACTAGGTCAACATTCCAGATTAGATTGGATCAACGGATGAAATAGACGGGGCTAAATAGCTATGTAAACAGGGTGGGTAACTGTGACTAGACCTATTTGTTCACATGGGGAGTAAACGCTGATATCTAATTATACCAAAGGGCCTTTTGCTTTGTGGCAAGTTCTAATTATTCCTGCACGGAACAAGGGAAATGATGCACAGGGCATGAAGTGATGTGTGTCAGCTTTACAGGGAGAGCAATGGACGGAGAAAGGGGTAACAAGAGAAAGGGGAGGAGAGGAAAAATGGAAATGTTCATTCCCAGGAACTTGAAGCTCTCAACCCTCTCGATCTCAGCACCATTGATGTAGACAGGTGCATGTACACTGCCCCCTTTCCTGACGTCAATGACCAGCTCTTTTGTTTTGCTGACGTAGTTTCTCTGCTGGACCACTCTGTGACTCTATGACACAGGCTAATGGTCCTGGCCAATACTTATGTTCAACCATCTGGGGCATGACCAATTATCCCCTTGCCTACTGAAGGTGGGTGGGGGGAAGGTGTTGGTTGGAGACACCACAACTGCCAAGTCCTGCCTCTGGAGCTGGGCAGTTCCTCCTCCTCTTCCCTTCCCAGCTGTTGCTCTGCTGTTGGGCTTCAGATGGTCCTTTGGCTGAATGGGGCATGTGGCGATGTGGCAGACTTATGTAAACGCTCTTGCCAGCTCTGGTAATGTTGGTGGGGGAGAGGGTTGCCAACAGGGGCAGGGCACATGTGTGTTGTTATCGGGGCTACACACGTGTACACAGCTACAGCTGTGCTCCAGATGTTGGTATCATCCACTAATCTCCTGGGCAAAAGAAACATGGGATTGTTTCACCTGAGTAGCTGTGCCTCCTTTCATCATCAACCAGTAAACTGTGGTTTACCTGTGCAGAGCCAGATAGAAATACTCCACAGGTCAGGCAGCATCTGAAGTGAGACAAACACGGTTAAAGGGTTGTAGACTCTTTCTCTTCCCCAGTTCAAGTGAATGGTCTTCAAAGAAATGAAGCCCTAACTCTGTTATTTCCTCCACAGATGCTCCCCCTCCCGACCTGCTGAGTGTTTCCAGCATTTTCTGATTTGATTTTAAGTCTCCAGCAAACTGAAGTTCTTCGATTTTCTATTTTCGAGGAATATTTGACAGCAGCTTAAGACTTGTTCTTGCTGGATCCTGTCGGTCTCTGGGGTTGGAGTAACCTTCTTAAGCAAGTACGTTTACTTTCCCTTATTTCTTCAAAACACAGTCCGATGAGGTTGAGTCAAAAGGCCAGTGGCGGAAGTGATTTATTGCACACAGCTGGTGAGCTTGAGGCCAGGGAAACTGGGCCAAGTGAATCTAAACAGCAAGCTGGTGTTTGACTGGATGTGTTCTGTGCCCAATCCATGGTCAGGGTTAATTCCCTTCTTACTGCTTGGCAGAACTTCCCTGTTACAGACACAGGCTGTCTGTACTAACTCAATGTAATTGCACTGTGTAATGAATTGACCTGTACGATCGGTATGCAAGACAAGTTTTTCACTGTACCTCAGTACAAGTGACAATAATAAACCAGTACCAATACCAATGTTACCAGCCTGTACATCACCAGGGAACTCAGCAGGTCAGGCAGCATCCATGCCTGCCTCGACGTTTCAGGCCGAGACCCTTCATCAGCACTGAAATGTCAACAGTTTATTTCCCTCCATAGATGCTGCCTGACCTGCTGAGTCCCTCCAGCACTGTCGGTGTTTTGCTCCAGATTCCAGCATCTGCAGAATGTCTTGTGTTTCCACAAGGGAATGATGGCCAAGATTTTTCTCCCTCTTGATCCAACCTTCCTTGCCCTCTTTTTTCTCTGGTCGACATTTCTCCTTGTTTTCATTCCCTGGACCATTTCCAGAAGCTAACGGGGGGACCGGAAGGGTCAGCTTGAGCTAACAGTGTGTGCTGTGTACTGCTCTGCTCCTGCTGGGTTTGGGCACTGCCATGTGCTCCAATTCAAGTGCTTGCCAGGTTGTTACCAAATTGAAAGGCAGTTCTGCTTAATGCCGGCCTTGGTGACCCGGGACAAAAGGGTATCTCTCCTGGCAAGTTCAGTCATTATCTGGTCTTTACATCACTAAAGGCACAGGATGGATCTCTCATCTGGAGCTCACTACTCAGTCTGGGTTTTGTTTCTGATAGGAAGTGAACCTGCAGCAATGCTTCCTCCAGTCATCAGTCGAGGTGTTGAGTTGGGAAGTCACGCTGCAGCTGTATAAAACTTTGGTTCAGCTGCATTTGGAATATTGTGTCTGGTCACCACACTACAGGAAGGATGTGAGGGCTTTGGAGAAGGTGTAGAAGAGGTTCTGCCTGGATTGGAGAGTATAAGGAGAGGCTGACCAAACTTGGATTCTTTCGTGTGAAGAGTCGGAGGCTGAGAGGAGACTCAAAAGAAGTACATAAAATGATGAGAGGCATAGATAGGGTAGGCAGTCAGGGCCTTTTCCCCAGGGTGGAAATGTCAAATACGATAAGGTATAGGTTTATGGTGAGAGGGGGAAAGTTTAAAGGAGATGTGCGAGGAAGTTTTTTACACTGAGAGTGGTGGGTGCCTAGGGAGGGAGATTGCCCTGCACTCTCAGGGGACATGGTAGAAGCAAAAACGATAGAAATGTTTAAGAGGAATTTAGACAGACGCATGAACAGACAGGGAATGCAGACCAAGTGCGGGCACATGGAATTTAGTTAAATTGGCATCACTGTCGCACAGGCACGGTGGGCCAGGGGGGCTGTGCCTGTGCTGGACTGTTCGATGTTCTATTACAATACAATTTGCTCCTCAGATTTCTTATCTTGTTGTGGAAGTTTTGATGTGGCTTTATCTGCAGCCCAGAGAAGTACGAATGAGTCAGGAACCTCTTTCAGTCTTGCAACCCATTGTCCTAATAAAGTCACCTCATTGCAAGTCCCTTTAGATGTCAGGGGTCAGAGCTCAGGGCCAGCTAGCCCTTGCACCTTGGAAGCATAAAGCGTGCAGTGAGCAGTGGGCAGGAGTGAAGGACCAACACATCCGTGACGCCAACATCAGGCCCAAGTCCTACAATGGGTTTAACACAAACGTAGCTCTCAGGAGGTTTCTCAAATAGGAGACCCAAAGCTGAGCCACAGGTGATATGGTGTGGCCAGAGGCAAGCTTGAAGGAGCAACTTAGAAGAAGAAGGAGAGGTTTAGGGAGGGAATTCCAGAGCTTAAGTTCTCTTCAGCTGTCAAGTGGGGTGAAGGAAATGAGAGGTTTGTGTCTGTCCTTCAGTCGAGGAGAAACCCTCCCTCCCTCTCTGCCCGGTCCAACCTCTCCTCCAGCATCAGCTTTCCCTCAGTACAGCAGGTGGGAGCAGGAGTTGTCCATGAGTCCTCCAGTCGGCTCCAGCACATCACATCATGGCTGCTCTTCTCCCTCATCTCCACTTTCCTGTCCAATCCCCATCTTGGCATTCCCCTGGGTTGCAAACCCTCTCCATAGTCAGTGACCAAGCATCCAATGCTCACTAGGTGTACAATCCAGAGTGAAGAAAATTCATGACCTTCATCGTAAATCTCAAGCTCCCTTATCCTTTTCTCCCTGGTTCTCCAGCCGGGAAACACGCTTCTCGTATCCATTCTGTAACCCCTCCAGCTTCTTAATGAAATCACCTTCCATTCTAGACTGAAGTGAACATAGCTCATTCTGCTCAATGTATCCTCCTATGCAAGGAACCCCCACTTTCCAATGCCTCTAAGGCCAATGCAACTTCCTGACACAGGAAGACGAAAACCCTACGTAGTATTCCAAAGCCCTGTAAGTTGTACTTACTCTGATCCATCTGCAGTAAAGGCCAGTTTACCATTTGCCTTGTTAATTGTTTGCTGTACTGGCAGGCTAACTTCCTGTGATTCCTGGAGAACGACGTACAACGGTCTGAACACATGCACTTCACAACTACTAAGAACAGAAAGTGCTTGAAACACTCAGCAGGTTAGGACACAGCAGTGGGAAGAGAAACAGCCAACGTTTCAGGTCGACTTGACCTGCTGAGTACTTCCAGCAGTTCTTGTTTTTATTTTAGATTTCCATCTGGATTTTTCTTTATTTTCACAAATTTCAAAATTACTCTTGATGCACAGAGGTATTTTGGGGTCCAAGTCCATAGATCCCTGAAAGTGGCTGCCCGAGTCAATAGGGTGATAAAGGAGGTGTACAGTATGCTTGTCTTCATTAGTTGAGGCATTGAGTTCAAGAGTCAGGAAGTTATATTGCAGCCTCATAAAACACTGGTTTGGCCGCACCTGGAGTATTGCATTCGATTCTGGTCACTTCATTACAGGAAGGATGTGGAGGCTTTGGAGAGAGTTTTACTAGGATGCTGCCTGGATTAGAGGGCATGTGCTATTAGATAAGATTTCTTTATTAGTCACATGTGCATCGAAACACACAGTGAAATGCATCTTTTTTTTTTGCGTAGTATTCTGGGGGCAGCCCGCAAGTGTCGCCACGCTTCCGGCGCCGACATAGCATGCCCACAACTTCCTAACCCGTACGTCTTTGGAAGGTGGGAGGAAACCGGAGCACCCAGAGGAAACCCACGCAGACATGAGGAGAATGGGTTGAACCCGGGTTGGGCCAGCTTGGGTTATTTTCTCTGGAGCAGTGGAGGCTGACGGGAGACCTGAGTGAAGTTTATAAGGTTATGAGAGGCACAGATAGAGTAGACAGTCGGTATCTTTTCCCCAGGGTCAGAATGTCTATTACCACAGGGCATGTATTTAAGGTGAGAAGGGGTAAGTTCAAAGGAGATGCGTGGGGCAAGTTGTTTACGCAGAGAGTGGTGGGTGCCTGGAATGCCCTGCCAGGGGTGGGGGAGGAAGCAGGTACTATAGAGATGTTTAAGAGGCTCTTAGATAAGCATGTGAATATGCAGAGAATGGAGGGATATGGAGCATGTGCAGGCAGAAGACAGCAGGTGTCTTCAGCTTAACTAGTTCGGCACAACGTTGCGTGTTCCCGTTCTGTACGGTTCTATGTTGTGTTCTGTCTTCCTCTTTATAAAAAATCCTGTTTTTCTAATCTTCCTACCAAATCAAAAAACCTCACAGTTGCCCACATTGTACCTCAGCTGGCACCGTCTTGCCCATTCACTTGAGGGTGAGGGCTCAGTAGGGCAGAACTGACAAGTCCAATTGGCCCTGACCCTTCCAGTGTTGAGCTGAGTGCGGCCGATGCATCGATGTGAGTGTAGGTAGTGTAGGTAGTGTCAGAGTACCTCCTGCCAATAACAGAACGCAGGTCCAGGTGGCTGATTGGAAACTAGTCCACAGCGCCCATGGCCTGGGCCCAAAGACATGACGAAAGCATTCAAGGGAGGCAGCAAGCACATGGAGCCGATCAATCTCACGGCTCACCTTGTCCAGGCGGTAGCCCTGACCAAGCATTACAGGAGGGCGTTTGCCTGTGTTTGAGGTCCTGTTCCTGATTACCACGCAGCACCCCTGGGGATTTTTCAGGTGAGAGTGGACACTGTGTGAGGGTGAGTTTGCAGTGATGTTAAGTGACAGTTGGCGTAAGAGTCGAGGGATGAATGAGTCAAGTGCTAGACGAGGTTTCAGAACAGAGTCTGAAGAAAAGTTTTCACCAGGGGTTGACCTGAGTGAAGCAGCCAAACCTAACTACAGGAGAGATAACTGAGTGTGTGTATCAGGATGAGCAGGAGATGCTCCAGATCCCTGCATTGTACACCAGGGTTAAGGCCAGACTGCGCTCTGAGGATCATGCAATGAGACATCAATCATGAAATGTTCGCCAGCATTCACAGGGAGCACCGAATGTGATACGTGCAGAGGAGAAGTTGGGTACGATTTGATAAGAAGCTAAGAAATACAAGCACTGCTTTCTTGGTGTTTAATTAACAGGAGATATCACCAACATTGTCCAACCCAGCTGGAGAGAAGTTTCATTATGGGAATGACATGACAGGTTAATTTGTCAAATTTCAACCACAGGTGACCAAATATTGACTTGATATTGCTGAAATCGTCATCTGATTCATTTCCTGCTGGTGTTTCGGATCAAGGAAACAAATGATTAAAATCACAGTTCACATCACCTTCCCCATCGGTCCGGGACCCCGTCCCTTTCAGCTCCCACCACTGCACACAGACGCTCCCCACCATGGTCACTGGCTCACCCCCAACAGCCCCTTCCTGTCAGCACACATTCTGGACAGTCCCATCTCATTGCCGCTCCCCCTCTGATATGCTGGGTCCCCCGATAGATCCCCCTTCCAATACATCTCCCCTCTGATGTACAACCCCTCCAATACATCCCGTCCCTCTGATACATCCCCTCTCTCTGATACATCCCCATCTGATACCCTCCCCCCACCCCTGATACACACATCTGATAAATCCATGGTGTTTCTCCTATATAATCCCTCCTCCTGCATATAAACTCCCCTTCCTCGGGTATACCTACCCCCATCCCTCTGATATACCCACCCTCTCCCTCTCTCTAATACACCCTGCTCCCTCTGATATGCCCATCTCCTCTCCCTCCATTGCACCCACTCCCTCCCTCTGATGTCCCCTCACGATGCATGGGCTCCGCTGTATGCAGAACGCTGTGTGGGGGCGACAAGGGATGGAACCAGTTCCCTGCAGCCTCCGCAGGAACTGTAAGGACAGGGCCTGATCCAGGTTCAGGAGCAACTTAAAAGTCCAAAAACAGGGAGAGATTACGTTCTGTTATCTTTCGGCTGATAGATTAATATTTGCTTTTGAATAAAATGTGTTTTAGTTGAACAAAACCGGGTGTTACTTTGTGGGTGTCAGTCACGTGTGAGCAGGTAGGTAAGTGGGCCTTGGTGGCTTAGCTGCTCTCTGGGAAATCCACTGTCCCCAGTGTGGTGGAGACTGAGCCGGACAGTGAACAGGAGCTCCGCATCTGCACGGCTCTCGGCTTCTCACACGCTTACACTGTATGCTGCTGAATCTGTGTAGTGCCAGTGCCTACCGCAGGAAGTGTGAGCACCCCTGACAGATGTAATCACTCACTGCTCCTAGACAGTGAAGAGCTCGTCTATGGACTAGGCTTAGAAAAGTCAGAGAACTATTTCATTTTTATTTCCTTTGGCAAAGGAGGTTTATTCAGTGATTACAGCATCACAATATCACAATATTCCACAATTCACACTAGCTTCAAGTTAGCTTTAACAGCTTCAAATAGCAGCAGCTTCAAATTATCTCGATCCAGAACACATTCGAGAGCCGGCCCCCAGTATACCTGTGGATACCGCGTGCTCCTTCTCCAGCGACACAAGGGCACAGATGTAACCCTGGAAGAGGGGCAGGCAATCAGCTCGGGCAGAACCCTCAGCTGCCTACCGCCTGGACCCGTGAATGGCCACCTTGGCCAGGCCCGGGAGCGAACCAACCAGGAGATTTCCCCCCGACTGACCCACACCGCGCGCACCCCCCCCCCCCCCCCCCCCCCACGGCACTGGGTGAACGAAGATCAGGAACATGGGGCTGAAGTCCGGCCAAAACTTAAGGAGCAGTCCCTTCAGATACTCAGATAGAGGCTGCAACCTCTCACACTCCATCTATATGTGATATGCTGACTCCTCCTGGCTGCAGAAATGGCAGGCGGCAGAGCTATTTCATTGGTGCTGGGAGACCAAATATTGATTACATTCAAGAGTGGAAAGAGATTGCAACCATTTCTGGATCTGTTCCTGTGTGTAACGCCCAGAATGAGCAAGCCCTCACTTGTACCTGACCCAGTCTCCACACTAGTGACCCAGGGGTGACATCATTGCTCAGGTATGCTCCTGGTGAGGGAAACAACACAGGTTGTCCTGGGAAAGGCCATCACTGGGCTCACTTGGGCACTTAGGTCTTCATGGCAATGGGGAAGCTACAGCTGCCTCTCTCACCACGTACCTGACTCACCTCTCCTTACTCCCCCGATCTCCCCCACCTTCTGATCTTTTCCCAATCTTTTCTGACCCTCCAACCTTTGATCTGCCTCTGTCCCTCCATTTTCACCATCCTCCCCTCTCCCTGATGCGCCAATATCCCCACCCTCTGATCTCCCTCTGACCTCCAACCCTCCAATCTCCCCCAGTCTTCGATCACCCCAAGCCCTCCCGGTCCCCTGAGCTCCATGCTGGGGACCTTGATCTCAACTCATTCCCCCCTCCGACCCCTTCTGTCCTTCCATGACCTCAGCTTGGCAGCTCAGCCTGGGTGTGAGCAACAAGCTTGAGACTCAAGAACCACTGATTCTGAATGGTTGTGGGTTCAAGTCCCACTCGAGGGGCTTTTAGCATGTTAGCCACACGGACACGGCAGCGCACTACTGTGGGAATGCTGCATCTTTGGAATGAGATGTTAAACTGAGGTCCTGAGGAAAAATTTACATTGACATAGCACTCCGTTATAATTAAGCAGGCACAGTAGGCAGTTGCGTCCAGGAAAATTCTACAAAGGTGGACAAGCCTCCTCCCAAATGGAATCTTTAACTTCCCTTGGAGAGGCTCGAGGGTCCTTGTGTCAACCTGTCTGGGCTCAGACAGGGTGTTTGGCTGCCCATTGTAGGCTACTGGCACAGAACAGACCTCTGAAGACTGTCTGACCTGAGGGTTCGCACCACAGGCACAGAGCTCCCGGGAGCTGATGGACTGCTGAACAACAGAAAATAGAAAATGCTGGGAACTCTCAGCAGGTGAGGGGCATCTATGGGGAGTATAAATGTTCAAGTCAAAGGTCAGCTAGTACTCATCAACCAAATATTCAGAAAACTAAGGTAGAAGAAGGATATTTTATATTTGACAGCTAAATTTAATATTTCCAACCAAGAAAATGAATAAGGCATTAGATGAGTCACTTTATTCTTTTCTTGTGAGAGAACACACCTGTGCGATCCCCCACCTTGTTGGATCAATGCCATTGTTGTAAACATACTGGAACAGCTAACGGTGGAGCACAGGTCTTCCCTTACCATAGCCAGGATGACTCTGCCCCAGAGCCTCTGTATAGAGTGGTCGCAAAGTTCTTTGACATCTTGAGAGTGAACCTCATCGGCTGAAGCCTGGTTTCTGTGAGGGTTGGGATTCCAGAGGGGTCTTTAACCTTGCCTCCAGCACTCTCATGCTGCTGCCTCATCTGTGAGCATGGGAAAATTCTTGACAGTTTGAAGCAGCATTTGTTCCTCCTGCCTTTTTTTTAATATAAACATTTATTTGCTAAAAGCACTACAAAAGACAACCAGTGTCAATACACGACATATAATACAGAAGAGAAGAAACTAAGCAATGACATACTACAGTAGAGATTGCAAACTAATACTAACGAAACACACACGCAATGCTACAGCCGTTAATGCAACACGCAACACTTCAAATAAGAATCGCGTTTGTACTGTCCACGACACACGCGCTCCCCTGAGGGGCCAGCCGAGCGTGGAACTCAGCTAGGGTGCCCGCAGAAACTGCGTGCTCTCTCTCTAAACACACGCGCGCGTGCACATAAGCGCGGAAGACGGGCAGGTAGGCAGACCGGCCAGTACCCTCGGCCGCCCGCCGCTGCGTCCCATGGATGGCCAGCTTGGCCAGGCCCAGCAGGAGATCCACCAGGAGATCATTCACGCGCCCCGCCCCGAACAGCACTGGGTGCCTGTAGACCTACAGCATCGGGCTGAAGTGCAGCCAGAACTTGAGCAGCAGCCCCTTCAGATATGCAAAGAGGGGCAGCAACCTCTCGCACTCCACGTATGCGTGGTACACCGTCTCCTCCCGGCCGCAGTGACAGGCGGCCAGGGTGTTGGTGAACTGGCTCAAAAATCGGTTGCAAGGCACGGCCCGGTGCTACACCCTCCACCCCAGGTCCCACCGGGCCGCCCGCCGGCAAGACGGACCGCCACGACGTGTCCGGCAGGCAGACCAGGCCGAGGAAGTGAAAGGTGTGCAGAAGCAGCCCGGACAAGAACTGTCTCGAGCACCTCGCGGAATGGCACCTTTGGCGTGTCCACCAGGCGGCTCAGGTTGTGCCGCACTGCCTCCCGCGAGAGATGCCGGGCCCTGGGCCCGACCAGCAACTCCGGTGGGGCGGGCGCCGGTGCGGCCGGGACCACCCCCCGGCGCCCGCCGCGACCAGAGGGGGAGCGGCCACGCGCTCGCCGCATGACACTGCGCCCCACACCCGCATCAGATCCCAGTAGAACCCAGGCAGCTCCTGCAGAGCAGCTCGGCCGCCGCCCGCCGCCGGGAGACGCACCCCCCCCCGGAGGCAGCGTCCCCGGCGGAGGAAATAGGTGGCCAGCGCGTGCCACCGTGGGGGGTGCTCGGTGTACAGGTATCTCTGCAGCGCCCGGAGGCGGAGGGCCGCCAGCTGGGTACGCACGCACACCAGCGACTGACCCCCCCCGCCGACGGCAGACTCAGGACCGCCGCAGAGACCCAGTGCCTCCGGCCGCCCCAAAAGAAGTCCGTCGACCTCCTCTGGGTGGTGGCCACCAAGACGTCGGGTGGCACCAGCGTGGCCAGCCGGTACCACAGCATGGAGGCCACCAGCTGGTTGATGACCAGTGCCCTGCCCTGGTACGAGATCGCCCGGAGCAGCCCCAACCAGCGCCCCAGCCGGGCGGAGACTTTCGCCCCCGACTCCTGCCAGTTCGCCCCTAACTCCTGCCTTACCTCACCATGGAAGAATACTGATCATGATGGAGCTGACTGTGTCTTTTTTTTGCACTAATATCTTGTTTTGCACATTTTTCTTCAGTGTCTTGTACAATTTACGTTATGTTATATTCTGTGTGTTGTCCGAACCCACGTGCCTGCGTTGCTGTTGCAAGCAAGTTCTTCATTGTACCTCTGTCTCACCGTGACAACAAATCTGACTTGCCTTGACTTGGAGCTCTCAAGAGTTAAAAACCCAGATTCCCAGGAGCAAGTCGGGAGAAGCGCCTGAGATAAGTGGTGGTGTCAGCCAATGAAATGCAAATTAAATAACACGCTTTATGGCTTCAGTGAACCCAAAGGACATTAGACCTACGAAATACTTGCGAAGCGTAGCCGCTGTTATAATGTGGGACTGATTTAAGTTTATCTTAACTTATCTTTGTCCTGTTCTGTGCTGCTGCTGCAAAAAGCTAATTTTCATGGCATTTATACCCTGGGTATGTGTGTCTATGAAAACAATAATCTTCAACCTTCACTTGAGGCAAAACAGCCAATTTCTGCTCAGTGAGGTCCCATAACCTGGTCTCTCAGTGCTGGTAGAGGGATTAATATTGGCCAGAAGGTAACTCACATAGAAAGGTACAGCACAGGTACAGACACGATGTTGTGCCATAATTTGTGGACCTTCGTCCGGTGAAGAGGATGAACTGAGCTGTGGTTTAACATGCATGGACCAGGCTGCTCAGTGCAAGGGTGGCGCTATCTAATTCTTTCCAGCAGTTGCCTCTGAATCTGCTGACAGTATGATTTTGAGCGACAGCAGGGGAGGATGAGACAGGTTTTCCTCCGCGCTACAGACTGAAGCACTCACCAGATGCAGCTGATCGCTTGTCTTTTATTCCAGTTCCTCTGGTTCTCCCAGCTGTGCAAAGGTGCAAACAAGATCCCAGCCCCTCCCTGGAGTCTCCCCACACAGTGACAATATCACTCAGCAGCAGCAGGGTGACCCCTCCTCTGAAGAGAGACAGGGTGGGAGATATCATCTCCAGGATGGGGAGGAACGACACACTATACAAGGATAGTCAAACGGGGAAGACCTGGAAAATACTCTCCAATCTCCGTAGGTAATCAAAACCAGTCATGCAGATTCCACCCACCAAATGCATCGATCGGAAGTTCCCTCCTTAACAAGGGGGTCACCATGGTCCAAATAGGGAACAGCCCTTTCTTTAAACTGCATCATGTAAAACCTTGCCGCATAATCTAGAAATGGTCCGGAATATGGTACAAACACAGTGTAAACACAGTACAAACACAGTGAAAGCACAGTACAAACACAGTGTAAACACAGTACAAACAGTGAAAGCACAGTACAAACACAGTGTAAACACAGTACAAACAGCGTAAGTGCAGTACAAACACAATGTAAGCACAGTACAAACAGTGTAAGCACAGTACAAACACAGTGAAAGCACAGTACAAACACAGTGTAAGCACATTACAAACTAATTTGTGTGGGTTTGTACTGGGTTTAAACTAGTTTGTCAGGGGGATGGGAACCCAGTGACAGTACAAAGGTTGGTGCATTTAGTGCACAAGCAGATGCAGAGTGTAGAAAGACTGTGAGGAAGGATACGCAGTTGAAAGGGCAAAATTGCAGACAGTTGGCTGGGCTGAGGTGTGTCTACTTTAATGTGAGAAGTATCAGGAACAAGGATGATAAGCTTAGAGCGTGGGTGAGTACATGGAACTATGACGTGGTGGTCATTACAGAGACTTGGCTGTCACAAGGGCAGGAATGGCTGCTGGATATTCCAGGGTTTAGATGTTTCGAGGGGGACAGGGGCGAAGGTAGAAGAGGTGGGGGAGCGGCTTTGCTGATCAGGGACAGTATCACAGCAGCAGAAATGGAGGATGTCCTGGAGGGATCATCTACTGAGTCAGTGTGGGTGGAGGTCAGAAACAGGAAGGGAGTGATCACTCTATTGGGAGTATTCTACAGACCACCCCCCCCCCCCGTCCCCCCCAATAGCAGCAGAGATGCTGAGGAGTGGATCGGGAGGCAGATTTTGGAGAGGTGCAAAAATAACAGGGTTGTTGTCATGGGTGATTTCAAGTTCCCTAATATTGATTGGCACCTCCTTAGTGTGAAGGGGATAGATGGGGCAGAGTTTGTTAGGAGTGTCCAGGAAGGATTCCTGACACAGTATGTGGACAGGCCGACTAGAGGAGAGGCCGTACTGGACCTGGTACTAGGCAATGAGCCTGATCAGGTTTCAGATCTCTCGGTGGGAGAGCATTTTGGTGACTATAACTCCCTGACCTTTACCATAACCTTGGAGAGGGATAGGAGCAGACGATATGGGGAAGTATTTAATTGCGGGAGGGGGAATTATGATGCTATTAGGCAGGAACTTGGGAGCGTAAATTGGGAACAGATGTTCTTGGGGAAGTTCACAATGGAAATGTGGAGATTGCTCACTCGCATGGGGTTCTGGATAGGTTTGTCGCATTGAGGCAGGGTAAGGATGGTAGAGTGAAGGAACTACGGTTGACAAGAGACTGAGGTTTAGAAAGCATGGATCAGACAGGGCTCTGGAGAGTTACAAGGTAGCCAGGAGGGAGTTTAAGAATGGACTTAGGAAAGCTAGAAGGGGGCATGAGAAGTCCTTTGTGAGTAGGATCAAGGAAAACCCCAAAGTACTTTACACATACGTGAAGAATAGGAGGATGACTAGAGTGAGGGGAGGACCGATCAGGGATAAAAGAGGAAATGTGTACCTGGAGTCGGAAGAGGTAGGGGAGGCCCTTAATGAATACTTTGCTTCAGTATTCACCAGTGAGAGAGACCTTGACGTCTGTGAGGATGGTGTACGACAGGCTGATATGCTAGGGCATGTCGACGTGAGGAAAGACGATGTGCTGGAACTTTTGCAAAACATTAGGATAGATAAGTCACCAGGGCCAGATGAGATATATCCAAGGTTATTATGAGACACGAGGGAAGGGCGCCTTTGGCGGTGGCTTTGTGAGGGGCAGATCGTGCTTCACGAGCCTGATTGAATTCTCTGAGGAGGTGACAAAGCACATTGATGAAGGTAGAGCAGTGGATGTGGTGTACATCGGCTTTAGTAAGGCATTTGATGAGGTTCCTCATGGAAGGCTCATTCAGAAAGTCAGGAGACATGGGATTCAAGGAAAATTGGCTGTGTGGATTCAGAATTGGCTCGCCCATAGAAGACAGGGTGGTGGTAGATGAAGCGTATTCTGCCTGGAGGTCAGTGACCAGTGGTGTTCCGCAGGGATCTGTTCTGGGACTCCTGCGCTGTGATTTTTATTATGGTTGAGGATGTGGAAGGGTGGGTTAGTAAGTTTGCAGATGACACGAAGGTTGGTGGTGTTGTGGATAGTGTAGAAGGTTGCTGTAGGTTACAACAGGACATTGATAGGATGCAGAGCTGGGCTGAGAAGTGGCAGATAGAGTGCAACCCGGAAAAGTGTGAAGTGATTCACTTTGGAAGATTGAATTTGAAGGCAGCATACAAGGTTAATGGCAGGATTCTTAGCAGTGTGGAGGAACAGAGGGATCTTGGAGTCTATGTCCATAAATCCATCAAGGTTGCCGTGCTGGTTGATAGGGTGGTTAAGAAGGCATATGGTGTGTTAACATGAGGGGACATAATTTTAATGTGACTGGAGGAGGGTACAGGGGGATGTCAGAGGTAAGTTTTTTACACAGAGAGTGGTGGGTGCGTGGAACACACTGCCAGCAGAGGTTGTGGGGGCAGATACATTAGGGACATTTAAGAGACTCTTAGATAGACACATGAATGATAGAGAAATGGAGGGCTATGTGGGAGGGAAGGGTTAGGTAGACCGTAGAGCAGGATAAAATGTCGGCACAACATTGTGGGGTGAAGGGCC